>NC_140016.1:36269477-36791973 GCF_964263955.1 Coregonus lavaretus | reverse complement strand
TTTTGGTGAAGACTGGAGAGATAGAAACAGAGAGTGAGAGCAAGCAGAAAGATAGAGCGGGAGAGACACCAGAGAGAGAAAGAGAAACATATATGAGCGGCAGAGAGATAGAGAGAGAAAAGGAAAGAGGAGCAATTAGTCTCTTTAAGTCTCCTCTATAAATCAGTATAGAGAGAGCAGAGAGGCGTTTTCTACGCCAAACCTACTTTAGCTGGGATGTAGCTGTGACAGAGGAACAAACCGATAAAAAATAGGGAGAGAGCCTCAGAGGGATGGAGAGACAGGTGGATGGACATATCGTTTTAACCCTAATTGAGGATGTCAGGTAGCAGGATAGAGATTCAGGGGTCTGACAGAAAGTGGTGTGTGTATTTCCCGCATTTTACTGCCCTGCACCTGTTCGTTTAGCAGAGTGAAATGTCACCGTGATGTTACCACCTGGTTCTTACTCTCTCCCCTTCTCCCTCCCCCTCTCTCTCTCGCTCCCCCCCTCCCCTCTCTCTCCCCCTTACTCTTTATTTTTTACTCTCTCTCCCTCCCCCTTTCCTCTCGCTCCCCCCTCCTCCCCAGGCTACCGTATGCGTCTGGGCTCCAGTACAGACAAGAAGGACACAGGACGGCTCCATGTGGACTTTGCCCAAGCCAGAGATGACCTGTATGAGTGGGAGTGTCGTCAGCGCATGTATGCCAGAGAAGAGAGGCACCGCAGGAGGATGGAGGAGGACCGTTTCAGACCACCCTCCCCTCCACTCATCGTCCATTACTCAGACCACGAGTGTAGCCAGCTGGGGGACAAGATCAAAGGTGGGGCTCCACAACTTTTCGAAGAGTATCCCTTTAATGTGTTTGATTGATGTGTGCATGCATGCGTTTGTGCGTGTGTATTTATAGACGTAAAGATGGCGAAAGGAAAGCACAGACTTTCCCACTACTGTAATCTGCTGAAGTCCACAAATATCCACAACTTGTACTACTTAAAGACGTCTGAATGTGAGGATTTTAGTGGAAAGTAGGTCAACATCATGTTTTGTGCATTAGTGATGAGGTTAGCAAAGGCAGTTAGCCTCGCTGGTATTTTAGCCCAAACACCTTGACACGTTCTCCATTAACTTTTGCACAGAGAGAGCAGTAACATTTTACCTGGGGAAGTTATGAATGTGGCTTCTCTACTTTCAGTTGAGCTGTGAAGGTGCTAGATGTGAAAATGAGTGACAGCCAGGCAGCAGCCTGATGTTTTAGTATCTACACATCTCTTCAACATATCCCGCTGCTCTTACTGTATTTGGGCATTGACTCTTAGGGACCTCGTCAAAGTGTGTTATTTTGATAAGCCTCTTAGCTCCCTAGCTTTATAGATGCATTGTATGACATTGAAGGTGATAATTGTGTTCATCAGATGACACAGCCTCACAGTTAAACACTCATTCAGTCCAAATATGAATCATCTATGGGCCCTAGTCATTGTCAGTGATTGACCTGTATTGATATTGACTGAGGATGTGTATTAATAATGGACCTGTAGTTACCAGGGAGGACTAGTGACTGTCGAGGGCCTGGAAATATAAATCATTCTATAATATAGAGTAACAACACAGGGAGTTCTGGTTATGACACATTAATTTATGACACCTTGATTCAATATTGAAAGCAGTGATGGATTCTTTATGCAAATCATTCGCTGACGTGTGTGTGTGTGTGTGTGGGGGGTTAATCTTAAATAAATAAAAAGGCTTTCAGCTGCTCAATCTGTGTTAGTATGTGTGTGTTAGAGAGTGAGTGAGTGACCGTAGTGAACAAAAACACTCAATATTTTTATTTCCCAATGTCTTTTTTCTCTCATACCCTCTCTTACCCTCCTTGTGTTGAGTTAGAGGATCCTTTATTAGGAAACTAATAAGCACTAACCAAATGTAATGTAATGTAATGAGCACCAGTTTCATTAGTGGTGCCTGGAGAAATGGGTATACTCAGAAACAAAAGAGTGATCAAATTAAGATCCTACATCTGTACACTCTAGATGACCTAAAATGATGAATCCCATATTGGTCTTTCACAGTCAGGCCAACCCAAGCTGTACTGTGCAAGTAGTCTAATAGTAGGCCTACTATTGAAATAGATAAATGAGGCTGTCAATGAGTAAGAAATTCAAAGGTTTCAGCTTCCTCAACCAAATAAATCTGTTTTCGCTCTCAAGTCACTCTTTATACATAGAAAAACAACAAAATTGGATGCTCTAAGTCCACAACAATGCTTAAACCACATCAGGAGACCACTTGAGGCCTGGGAAAATTCAAATTTTCAATTCAAATGAGCAGGCACCTAACACTATTGTTTGGTTAGCAGTGTTTCTGTAGCGCACATGAGATGGAGTTTGCAAAACAAATGCCCACTGGATTGATGCAAATAATGATAGCTAGTTAACGTTTCATTTTTGGGAAAGCCTTTCCATTTACCAGAAGACGGTTAGGCCTGTCATTAGCATCGCTATATTTTTCCTGTTGCTTAATTGTTTGAAACCTGGACGTTTTACTTCATGTTATGAGGCATGTCTGACCTTGCTTCAAAGTAGCCTGTAGCCAAAATCCCACCATAGAAACGTGGAGGCAATTATTTTATAAAGACTTCCTCATATGCGCTCTCCTGTTCTATTGGTTTTCAAATCAACTTTCTTTAATTGTCTAGCAGCCAAAGGCATTATCCTAGTCATATTAACAACCCATGATAGTTATTGCATCCCTAACAAATATTTCCATCACTGTCCATGAAACCGCTGTGTTTTCCCGCAAATTTTGGAACGTTTGAGCGTAGGCCTACCGCCATGTGCACATTGCTGCCCTTAAAATTTGAAGAAATAATAGTTAATCAACATTTTAAGCTAAACATTCTGATCTGTTCCATCAGCCTTATTCATTGATACAGTGTATACCTCCACTACACTACTTTGATACATTTACATACATTTACACTTTCGTCATTTAGCAGAAGCTCTTATCCAGAGCGACTTACAAATTGGTGCATTCACCTTATGATAGCCAGTGGGACAACCACTTTACAATATTATTATTTATTTTTTTTGGGGGGGGGGGTAGGGGGAGGGTAGAAGGATTGCTTTTATCCTATCCCAGGTATTCCTTAAAGAGGTGGGATTTCAAGTACGCATTGTGGGGATTAAAAAGTAAGTATACGCAACTCCCACTGAAAAAAAAGTTGGTATACTGTGTATACCTGCGTATACCCTCCACTACACTACTGAGTGTTATTAACAATGAAAATCAATAACACTCTTGTCTCTTGACATCACCTTATCAGTCTACGACCCAAACATGAATGATGCAAAACAACAACTGTTGTTCATACAAAGGCATTTGAAAAATGTATTCCATTCATTCAATGCCCTCTAGTTAACATTCAGAGCAGTACTGGAGAAAAGCCAGAACCTGTGGTGCCATTTAGAATGAATTTTAGGGATTTCATTAAAGATATCACTATTCTCTCTCCTACCCTCTCTCCTCTCCTCCCTCCCCTCTTTCCCTATTATCCCCTCCGTTCCTCTCCTCTCCTGCTATCAGCTTTGGGCTGAATTAATACACGTTTTTCTCTAATGGACTGTGACACATCAACGTCTCCACGGAAATGGTTTGGTTGGCAAACACTTTGACTTCCTGCTTCTCTGCCATCTCTGTGGCGCCTCTCCTCTCAGTTCACTATCTGGCCATGATACATAGGACAGAATAACTTTCAAACCATTAAGATCCTCCTGGATTATTTGTCATTTAATTCAGAAATTCATGTTCTATTTCCTAATTCTGTTTCAAACCACAAATGGATTCTTACCCCTAAACCTAACCCTAACATTCAATTTATTTTAGCCACTAATCGTAACTTTAACCCTAACAAACCTAGCCACTGACCCTAACCTTTAGTCTTACCTTAACCCTATCCTCTCCTCAGATGAGGCAGCGTTTGCGGATGCGGTGCGTGTGCTGCTGACCTGGGTGGAACGCGGCGAGGTGAACCGTCGTAACGCCAACAACTTCTATTCCATGATCCAGTCGTCCAACAGCCACATCCGCCAGCTGATGAGTCAAAAGGCCGCCCACGAGAAGGAGATGGAGGAGGCCAAGGACAAGTTCAAGAGCGCCCTATCTGGCATCCTGGCACAATGTGAGTACACACTAGGCTGACATATCACACACACACAGAGGGAAAGAGAACAATGTCTCACTTCAGGGTCAACATCAAACCACTCGTGGCGTTCTCTTGAGGCAACGTCACATTGTCCCTCTAAAAGATCCCCACACATTTAAGTGATTTTCATGTCACAAGTTCACTTGCCCTATTATTACAGGCCAGTGCTCCATACATGATGGATCAAATACTTGGGGACATAAAACAGAAATTGTCTTTTCTGAAAACACACACACACACAACTGGGCACAAACCGAGCAGAGCATTTCTGAAGACCCCCTCTATGGGAATACTCTTTGAAGGAGTAGATTAGGAGCAGTTTGACTGCTGAAGGCCAGTGATGGCAGCAATAACACTGAAAAGGTTATTTAGGGAGCTGTTAGCTACGTTTCTTAGCCCATCATCATTAGACCCAGAGTGGCCATCTCTCTCGCTCCATCTCCCAATCTCTCTCTCTCCATCTTTATTCTCTTTCTCCCCGCTTCCCTCTCCCTTACTCTCTCTTTCTCTCTCTGTCATTCTCTCTCTGTCTCACCATCTCTCCATCTCCTAGTGATTGACACCTCTAACACCTCTGTCTGAGGAGAGCAGCTGTCTGGCAGATTCACTAATGAGGCTTTTAGGTGCTGAACTCACTGTCGACTCCTGTAGAGCTGACCCTGGGTCAGTCAGAACCATTAGACTACCCGGGTCAGCCAGAGACATTCAGATAGAACAAGTACCTGGGTCAGTAAGAGACATTAAGATGGTACCAGTACCTGGATCAGTCAAACATTCATATAGTACCAGTACCTGGGTCAGTCAGAACCATTAGACTACCTGGGTCAGCCAGAAACATTCATATCTTACCAGTATCTGGGTCAGCCAGATACATTCAGATAGTACCAGTACCTGGGTCAGCCAGAGACATTCAGATAATACCAGTACCTGGGTCAGCCAGAGATATTCAGATAGTACTAGTACCTGGGTCAGCCAGAGACATTCAGATAGTACCAGTACCTGGGTCAGAAAGAGACATTCAGGTAGTAACAGTACCTGGGTCAGACAGAGACATTCAGATAGTACTAGTACCTGGGTCAGACAGAGACATTCAGATAGTACCAGTACCTCCTGTTCATCAGAAGACAACATCCCATAGGGAGCAGACATAGTTTTATAAACCTGCTTCAACCTGCTCTGTGGCAGCCTCTCTGTATCTCACAGCTGTGACAGGTGTGACACTAAGGACCAAGGATATAACACACTCCCATACACCTGGGGGAAATAGAGATATAAATGTCTGAGTTTGCAGGAACCTGTGATGGGTGGAGCTACCTTGCACAAGGACTATTTGAACTCACTCGAGTGATCATTGAATGGAGATTATCTGTCGAGTGGCGCAGTGGTCTAAGGCACTGCATCGCAGTGCTAGCTGAGCCACTAGAGATCCTGGTTCGAGTCCAGGCTCTGTGCCACTAGAGATCCTGGTTCGAGTCCAGGCTTTGTCACAGCCGGCCGTGACCGGGAGACTCATGGGCGGCGCACAATTGGTCCAGCGTCGTCCAAGGTAGGGGAGGGTTTGGCCGGCAGGGATGTGGGTTCGTTTACCACGGGGGGCCAGTATGAAAAAAATAAAAATAAATAATACATGTATGCATTCACTAACTGTAAGTTGCTCTGGATAAGAGCGTCTGCTAAATGACTAAAATTAGGCCTGTGAAATATTGATAGCACAGACAGTAACTTTTATACTAAGTACTCTTTCTATTGTAGGATTAATGAAACCTCAGCTTCAATGACTCTTGCTTCAAAGACAATTGAATATGATTGACACCAACACAATCGCCACAGATAGACACAACGATCATCACATAGACATAACAATCCTCAGAGATAATAAAACACTTCACAAAGAAACACCTATGATTTAACAACTCTTTAGCCACGTGATGCACTCTAAATTCTCACAAAAAGCATGCTATTGTATACCTCTTGTGTGTTACCCTAGTATTTAGGAGCAATGTTTATTTGATGAGAAAGAAGGTAAGTTTGCTTTTGGCCCCACAAGTACAGTATCTAGGGCTGCATGTAGAAATAGTCCAGTGTAATCTCCCCCAGAGGTCTGACACAAACTCCTTTAGTTAACGTTAGCCTGTGTTAGTCTGTGGACAGCTGATCTGAAGGAACCCACAGCCATAGAATCAAAGTAAGTAACACCTCTCTACATGAAATCAACTGGAAGAAATTAAATGAGTCATATTGATGATTGAAAAGCCAAAAGGGAAAATGTAGACCTGACCTGATTCACAACTGCCAATGCTAAGAGCATGTATGAGTTCAGATATATTTGGTGATACACCACCTACAGTATTGTGTTAGTATGGACATTGAGATGGACCACATAATCGGTTTTGTTTATACAGTGATATATTTGAAAGAACAAAGTGGGTCTCTCTCTCTCTCTTGTTCTCTTTTGAAGGCCACCCTCCTCCATCACAAGTCATACAAACACTTATTTATATTCAGGAGTTTGTCTTTCTCTGCGGTTTCACCCTTACAAATGTCAACACAGACTGGTGTCCTGGGAGGCAGGGATACACTGTCGTTCTGTGAACAATAGCCACATCCATATTTACCAGGCTTTCTCACAGCTGCACATTTGTTTACATAGACATGCTGGTTCCAAATGCAATATAATTCAATATCACACATTCCTCCATTTTGGCATTTGGTTGTTGTCACCTTGAATTGAAGGGTTATTTTAAATAACCTGCTCTGAAGCAGGTTATTCAAACGGGATGTGTCCCAAATGGCACCCTATGCCCTATATAGTGCACTACTTTTGACCAGAGTCCTGCCTCATATTTCACTCAGGATGATCTTTATAGAAGATGACAATCATTTCACAGCTGGATTTGGGTCTGCGTCCATCATGTTTGGTGGATTTCAGTTGGTCTTCTATGAGATAAACCTGCTTGACAGATAGTTAATGGCCTCATTTAGAAATGCTTGCATCTGCACACACATAACCCTAGCTGGAGTCCTACAAATAACAACAAAGAACATACACTTATCCAACAGCTTTCTCTCTGAGTCACACACACACACCCATAAAAGGCGAGGCCACAACCTTGTACACTTTGCTCTCCCCTGCCTTCCCCATCGATCTCCTCCATCAAATTAAAGGATTCTGAGAAGCCGCTATTGATCTAGACACACTCCTCTCACTGCACCCTTTCTTCCCTCTCTACCTCCCTCCCTTCCAAGGCCACAACTCTGGTGGCCCTATTGACTCCCCCCTGGGTTCATTAAGAGAAACCCTTAACATGACATGTTCCGATCTAAAGCTGTGGTAAAACTGTGGGAGTGTTCATGCTTCCACATTGAGCTTCACAGAGTGGAAAGCTGACCAGTTCTTTAATACTGTATATTATGAGTTGTTGAACACTTATAGCACTATGTTTTGTGTGAGTACTCTGTCTGGACAATCTGTGATTTATGTGTTGCTGCATTATATCAGCAGGTGAGTAAATGGGTCATTCTGACACGCACACACATATACACACTCAAAACACCTACACATTCAAGGGTTTTTCTTTATTTTTACTATTTTCTACATTGTAGAGTGTACAAAGCTGTCAAGGCAAAGGGTGGCTACTTTGAAGAATCTCAAATATAAAATATATTTTGATTTGTTTAACACTTTTTTGGTTACTACATGATTCCAAATTTGTTATTTCATAGTTTTGATGTCTTCACTATTAATCTACAATGTAGAAAATAGTAAAAATAAAGAAAAACCCTTGAATGAGTAGGTAGGTGTGTCCAAACTTTTGACTGGTTCTGTATACACACACATATATACACACATGTACACACACATATACACACACATACA
Organism: Coregonus lavaretus; assembly: GCF_964263955.1. NCBI lineage: Eukaryota > Metazoa > Chordata > Actinopteri > Salmoniformes > Salmonidae > Coregonus > Coregonus lavaretus. The sequence continues at coordinate 36,783,908 of NC_140016.1, read as the reverse complement.
TTGCCTTGCAAAAGTATTCATCCCCCTTGGCGTTTTTCCTATTTTGTTGCATTACAACGTAATTTAAATAGATTTTTATTTGCATTTCATGTAATGGACATACACAAAATAGTCCAAATTGGTGAAGTGGAATGAAAAAAATAACTTGTTTCAAGAAATTAAAAAAATAAAATAACGGAAAAGTGGTGCGTGCATATTTATTCACCCCCTTTGCTATGAAGCCCCTAAATAAGATCTGGTGCAACCAATTACCTTCAGAAGTCACATAATTAGTTAGGACTACCGGGCATGATGACACCTTGCTGTCCCCAGTCCGCCTGGCCTTGCTGCTATTCCAGTTTCAACTGTTCTGCCTGCGGTTACGAAACCCCTACCTGTCCCAGACCTGCTGTTTTCAACTCTTAATGATCGGCTATGAAAAGCCAACTGAGAGACCTGAGCCCTAGGACCATACGTCGGGACTACCGGCCGTGGTGACTCCTTGCTGTCCCCAGTCCGCCTGGCCTTGCTGCTATTCCAGTTTCAACTGTTCTGCCTGCGGTTATGGAACCCCTACCTGTCCCAGACCTGCTGTTTTCAACTCTTAATGATCGGCTATGAAAAGCCAACTGAGATTTATTCCTGATTATTATTTGACCATGCTTGTCACTTATGAACATTTTTGAACATCTTGGCATGGTTCTGTTATAATCTCCACCCGGCACAGCCAGAAGAGGACTGGCCACCCCTCATAGCCTGGTTCCTCTCTAGGTTTCTTCCTAGGTTTTGGCCTTTCTAGGGAGTTTTTCCTAGCCACCGTGCTTCTACACCTGCATTACTAGCTGTTTGGGGTTTTAGGCTGGGTTTCTGTACAGCACTTCGAGATATTAGCTGATGTAAGAAGGGCTATATAAAATAAAATTGATTGAAAATTGATTGAAATAAAGTCCACCTGTGTGGAATCTAAGTGTCACATGATCTGTCACATGATCTCAGTATATATACACCTGTTCTAAAAGGCCCCAGAGTCTGCAACACCACTAAGTAAGGGGCACCACCAAGCAAGCGGCACCATGAAGACCAAGGAGCTCTCCAAACAGGTCAGGGACAAGGTTGTGGAGAAGTACAGATCAGGGTTGGGTTATAAAAAAATATCTGAACCTTTGAACATCCCATGGAGCACCATTAAATCCATTATTAAAAAATTGAAAGAATATGGCACCACAACAAACCTGCCAAGAGAGGGCCGCCCACCAAAACTCACGGACCAGGCAAGGAGACCATTAATCAGAGAGGCAACAAAGAGACCAAAGATAACCCTGATGGAGCTGCAAAGCTCCACAGCGGAGATTGGAGTATATATCCATAGGACCACTTTAAGCCGTACACTCCACAAAGCTGGGCTTTACGAAAGAGTGGCCAGAAAAAAAGCCATTGCTTAAAGAAAAAAATAAGCAAACACGTTTGGGGTTCGCCAAAAGGCATGTGGGAGACTCCCCAAACATATGGAAGAAGGTGCTCTGGTCAGATGAGACTAAAATTGAGCTTTTTGGCCATCAAGGAAAACGCTATGCTGGCGCAAACCCAACACCTCTCATCACCCCGAGAACACCATCCCCACAGTGAAGCATGGTGGTGGTAGCATCATGCTGTGGGGATGTTTTTCATCGGCAGGGACTGGGAAACTGGTCAGAATTGAAGGAATGATGGATGGCGCTAAATACAGGGAAATTCTTGAGGGAAACCTGTTTCAGTCTTCCAGAGATTTGAGACTGGGATGGAGGTTCACCTTCCAGCAGGACAATGACCCTAAGCATACTGCTAAAGCAACACTCGAGTGGTTTAAGGGGAAACATTTAAATGTCTTGGAATGACCTAGTCAAAGCCCAGACCTCAATCCAATTGAGAATCTGTGGTATGACTTAAAGATTGCTGTACACCAGCGGAACCCATCCAACTTGAAAGAGCTGGAGCAGTTTTGCCTTGAAGAATGCTCAAAAATCCCAGTGTCTAGATGTGCCAAGCTTATAGAGACATACCCTACAAGTATTGACTTTGGGGGGGTGAATAGTTATGCACGCTCAAGTTTTCAGTTTATTTGTCTTATTTCTTGTTTGTTTCACAAGAAAAAATATTTTGCATCTTCAAAGTGGTAGGCATGTTGCGTAAATCATATGATACAAACCCCAAAAAAATCAAAATAGGAAAAATGCGAAGGGGGGTGAATACTTTCACAAGCCACTGTATACATACACATATACACACACACACACACACACACATACACACACGTATACACACACACTCACATACATATACACACACATACACACACACACACACACATATACACACACACACAAATTATGAGAAACAAAAAGTGTTATGACAATTAGCACAGTCTCACAATCTCTAGCTTTATCTATTTTCCCCTATTGACTAATTTCTCCACTCCTGTGATTGACACACTGAGGGTGTTTTCGTAAATAATCTGAGGCTGGTTGTTAAAACCAGGCCAGCTGTCAATCACAGGAGTGGTTAGGAGGGAGTGATGAACAGACGAGTGTCTTCCAGCAGCCCTCCTGCTCCCTCTCCTACTCCAGCCCTGAATCAAAGCTGTTCTCAATCTCTCTCTCCATCTCTCCTCTTCCTCAGGCTCAGGGATATGACCACCCACCATCTCGCTCTCATCCCCAAGTCACTCAGCCGGGAGACTCTAGATTCCCTCTTTCATGTCTGATCAGATTTATCTCTTTCTGGAGGGTCTTTATTAATGATTGGTCATAATATGTAATGATATACAGAGACATTAAGATCAGCACTCCTATCTAACCCACAATGAGGACAGTAATGAGGAGAGCCAAGGTGCATCCCAAATTGCACCCTGTTCCCTAAATGGTGCACTACTTTTGACCAGAGCCCTATGGGCACTGCGTAGGGAAAAGGTTGCCATTTGAGACACAGCCTCGGTCTCAGATAGAAACAGGCCTTTCCTTCATTAGGTCTCAACTCTACACTCTTTAGAATCTGAGGCAGCCTTTGATTATGGCATTCAGAGCGTCTGAGTGTCGTAGAAGGTGAGAGGTGTTGTGGTAATTAAAAACAGGAGAGGTTTTAGAGGAAAAGAGGGTTTCAGTTAGTGGTAGAGACTTTACTTTGATCTCTTTATAAGATCTCTATGTCCTTCAGAGAATTCCCTTGTTCTACAGTCAGTCTCTACTGAGTCTGTATCACTGTGGAGGAGAGGAGAGAAAGAGGAGCAGGTAGTGTGTGTGTGTGTGTGTGTGTGTGTGTGTGTGTGTGTGTGTGTGTGTGTGTGTGTGTGTGTGTGTGTGTGTGTGTGTGTGTGTGTGTGTGTGTGTGTGTGTGTGTGTGTGTGTGTGTGTGTGTGTGTGTGTGTGTGTGTGTGTGTGTGTGTGTGTGTGAGTGAGTGCTTGTGTACGTGTGTGTGTGAGGCCGTGGTCAGGGCAGGGGTGTGTGTGAGTGGAGCAGGAGCCTGCTGGTAGCGGTCTGATCTTCCTGTTGCGTTTTGCACAGTCCGTCTGCTGTTTTAGGACGGGCTCTCTGTGATCACCTCAAGACGGGGTGGGTTCCGTCTCCACCTCACCAACTCAGCTCACATACCCCACTCTCGACTCTGACCCAGAGCTGTACTATACTATATAGAACAGAATAGAACATTAAAAACACATAAACATACAGTAAGGTGCCTTCCTACCTGATTCCACTTTCTCACTCCTCTGCTCCTTCCCACCCGCCCGCTCTCTCTCTGGACGGTAACTGGCCCCTGCATCCCCCGCCACAGTTGAGCAGATTGTGTCTGTATTCCACGCTGCTTCCAAACAAAAGGCATGGGACCATTTCTCCAAAGCTCAACGCAAGAACCTGGACGTGTGGCGCAAGCAAGCAGAGGTTGGTCCTTTACTTTTTCTACAATTATTTACGCATTCTATTCATTTGGTGAAGTGCAGTATAGTCTACATATTATTGTGTCATGTATGTGAACATTATGTGAGCATCCCCATCTCTCCAATATTCCAGCCTCCAACTACTTTTTGTGAAATTCATGGTGTTGTCTTGGCAGGATGATTTGTGTTAGAGTATTAAAGCAAATACCAGCTTTAAAACAAGGCTCAACATTAGCCTAAACCTTAGCTTAATATCAATGGTAAAAATAATTGGTCCTAAAATGGAAATTTGTGGTATTATTTTAGTAGTATAAAGGAACTGAGATTGTAGAACATCAACATTAAAGTAAATGCTAGAGCTAGCCTAATAAACACAGGATGAATGCTAGGCTACACCCAGGCTCTCTACTTTGTTCAGTCCCCGAGTGGGAGCTCCGGTCAGGCCCAGGTCCAGGAAACTCACCCCTCTCTCCTTTGAAGGGAGTCCAGTCCGGTGAGTGGTCAGTCTCACTGCCAGGAACAGGTAACGGTAAACTCACCCTTTAACTCAACCACAGTACACTGGATATGTCTTTTTTTACATAACACTTCAACACACATTTATATTTTCTTTATTTTATTACTCTCTGACTGTGCTTTCTTCCAATAGGTGAACAAATAACCGAATTTCATGTTTTGTTTGGAGTAACATTTAGGTCAGATTTGTTCTCTATTTTCTTCGTTGTTTCCAACAAACACGGCATTAATTACCACAAACACGTTTCCCTCTTTAATGGAGGGTGTTCAAGTGTGGCGCTGCTGTCATTTTAGGGCCAAACGTGTAAGTTTGATCTGGGTAGAAATCTCTGAGGGAGTCAGTGTGTAATTAACAACCTAATCTCTATTTCACAGCAACACTGACACAGTCACCATGGATCACAGGCTGGAGATGGTGTATCTCTCCTATGGAGATCCTAGTGCAAGAGATAGATTACAAACTAGTGGAACAGACTAATTACAAACTGTTGATGCACGTTGCCAGTGGCAGTGTGTGGGTGTTCTGTAAAGTGAGAATAATTTGTATGTGCAGGTCATGTGTAACTGACGGTATACATTTTGATGGGTTGGTAGCTGTGTGTTTGGGTGTGTGTATATCATGGTGGACTCACTTAGAGGTATAGCTGGTATGTCTTGATCTCAGACTGTAGAGACTCTTCTGCTCTAAAGGTAGGTGTGAGGTGGTGTGTGTAGACTAGGTACATCACTCCTCACTAAGCAAAAAATTACAACTTAAGCCTAATTTATACCTTGCGTATATACGCAACACAAGAACCCAAGTCTATTATTGCAGGGCTGCACTTGTCTGTGTACATTTGCTACATAACTACACAGGACCGCGGTTTTGCATAGGTAATTGTAGTTCTTGTGTTGGGTACTGAGTAGGGTATAAATTAGGCTTAATACACATAAACATGACATTGCCTTTTGATTTTTCATCGCATGGAGCTAAAACATACCTAAACACATCTCAATGAAGCTCTATGTGAATATTAATGTATTAAAAACACACAGTTACATTACAGTACAATATAATTCAGTACAATCCCCTGCAGAGCTATGAAAACGCTAATGACACCGGGAATAGAACTCTGGAGAGTTAACAACTCATACTGAGAACTGGAAGTGCCTCTGAGTGTGTTGATGCATATTAATACTGTTGGCTGTGAATATTCAGTTATTGTGATCCAGCAACACTATTCCCTACAGAATCATAAACATGCTAATGGTGATACCTGGAACTGAGCGCTTAACACACATGCATCACCTTCTGTTGTAAGTGTAAATGGGTTAATGACGCAGGTTTACCCTGTCATATAATACTGTCAATGGACATCTCTGTCGTCACCAGGGCCAATCTTCTATTGTTCTACTTGACATCATCTCTGTCGTCACCAGGGCCAATCTTCTATTGTTCTACTGATGTTGTCAGACCTTGAGTCTCAGGGATCAAATCCTTAGAGGAATATTAGAGCTCTCTTATTGCCAGGGAGTTTATTTATTTATAGACCGTGTCTTTCAATGCAGACTGTTGTGGCGTGTATGTGTCACTGTGCTGTAAATGGAGAACAATGATGTTGCAGTCACACAGTAATACAGCAGAAAATACAGCAGTTTAGTGTTGCAAAAATGTTCCAACATTTCCCCCAAATTCCTAGGTTTTCCAGAAATCCTAGTTGGACGATTCCGGATTTCCTGCTTATTCCATCCTGATTCCAGGAATCTTCCAACCAGGATTTCTGGAAAACCTGGGAATTTGAGGAAGTATTTTCCCACCCTACAGCAGTATCTTTATTGAAGGTCTCTTCTGTATTTATCAGACAACAGGATGCACAGAACAGCAGGACTGGTAGATTGCAGGAGTTTCACTATCAGTCTGACACAATCACAACAACCATCTGCTACCTTCCATCCATTCATTTATCCATTTGCCTCCTCACACAGTCACTCATCCATTTACCTTATTTATACATTTACCTATTCAGATCCATCCATTTATCTATCCATCTATCCAATAACAGTGTCAGTCCACGAAATGGGTGCCTTTTGCTTCCCTTTGATATTTTAAGTAGAACTGATACACTGATATTGAATGATAAAAGCCAGTTATTTTAAATGAAGTGCACTTTAATATAGACCAGATGGAGAATTTAATACATCAGATTTGTTATATGAATAAAGGCTTGCTAAAATGCCAAAATTCAGCATCTTGACATGTCCCTACATCAACCCTGTGTCACTTCTAGGAAGATTTCAACACACTTAATCCCAACATTTCTCCATGTTTCACCATCATTGTCAAGGCCTAGTTATTTTGCTGCTTTGACAAAGTAATTTCGAAACATTATTATTTATATTCATGTGATTAGTGATGCATTTACGTCTGTCCCTCATTTTAAGGCCAACCCTGTTATGCAAACAATTTCCTCCTTTAAAAAAATTGACCATTCCACTAAGTTAAATTATTCACAACAGGGGACATCATGGGTGTTCTGAACAGCATGGTGGAAAAGGAAGGAAGTGTTCTCTCTCTTTTTAGTCTATTTATAATTGTTGGTGGCCGAGCTGAACACGTCAACCCTCTTCGTTCAATTAATGTTAGGAAAACTTTATTTTATTAAACTTTCATTATGTGTGAAACATGTATCATTCTTAATTTTGTGAACACCATGTGGTCCCATGCTCTTCACCACATGAGGAGTAATGGCTGATCTTCACCTTAAACCTCAACCCTGTTATCGTTAACCCTGTTAAAGGCCCAACAGTAACTTAATCAGTTTGATATTATATATCAGTTTATTTGTACAAGGGAGACTTGATCAATGAGAAAATGTTGGATTTATCGCAAACATGCCTTTAAATAATATACTGAACAAAAATATAAACGCAACATGCAACAATTTCTAAGATTTTACTGAGTTACAGCTCATATAAGGAAATCAGTCATTTGAAATAAATTCATTAGGCTCTAATCTATGGATTTTACATGACTGGGAATACAGATATGCATCTGTTGGTCACAGATACACTATATATACAAAAGTATGTGGACACCCCTTCAAATTAGTGGATTTGGGTATTTCAGCCACACCCATTGCTGACAGGTGTATAAAATTGAACACACAGCCATGCAATCTCCATAGACAAGCATTGGCAGTAGAATGGCCTTACTGAAGAGCTCAGTGACTTTCAACGTGGCACCGTCATAGGATGCCACCTTTCCAACAAGTCAGTTTGTCAAATTTCTGCCCTACTAGAGCTGCCCCGGTCAACTGTTTTTTAAATTTTTCATTTCACCTTTATTTAACCAGGTAAGCCAGTTGAAAACAAGTTCTCATTTACAACAGCGACCTGGCCAAGATAAAGCAAAGCAGTGCGATAAAAACAACAACACAGAGTTACATATGGGGCAAAACAAAACATAAAGTCAAAAATACAACAGAAAATATATATACAGTATGTGCAAATGTAGCAAGTTATGTAGCAAGAGGTAAGGCAATAAATAGGCCATAGTGCAAAATAATTACAATTAGTATTAACACTGGAATGATAGATGTGCAAGAGATGATGTGCAAGTAGAGATACTGGGGTGCAAATGAGCAAAATAAATAACAATATGGGGATGAGGTAGTTGGGTGGGCTAATTTCAGATAAGCTGTGTACAGGTGCAGTGATCGGTAAGGTGCTCTGACAACTGATGCTTAAAGTTAGTGAGGGACATAAGAGTCTCCAGCTTCAGAGATTTTTGCAATTCGTTCCAGTCATTGGCAGCAGAGAACTGGAAGGAATGGCGGCCAAAGGAGGTGTTAGCTTTGGGGATGACCAGTGAGATATACCTGCTGGAGCCCATACTACGGATGGGTGTTGCTATGGTGACCAATGAGCTAAGATAAGGTGGGGATTTGCCTAGCAGTGATTTATAGATGGCCTGGAGCCAGTGGGTTTGGTGACGAATATGTAGTGAGGACCAGCCAACAAGAGCGTACAGGTCACAGTGGTGGGTAGTATATGGGGCTTTGGTGACAAAACGAATGGCACTGTGATAGATTACATCCAATTTGCTGAGTAGAGTGTTGGAGGCTATTTTGTAAATGACATCGCTGAAGTCAAGGATCGGTAGGATAGTCTTTTTTACGAGGGCATGTTTGGCAGCATGAGTGAAGGAGGCTTTGTTGCGAAATAGGAAGCCGATTCTAGATTTAACTTTGGATTGGAGATGCTTAATGTGATTCTGGAAGGAGAGTTTACAGTCTAACCAGACACCTAGGTATTTGTAGTTGTCCACATACTCTAGGTCAGACCCCTCGAGAGTAGTGATTCTAGTCGGGTGGGCGGGTGCCAGCAGCGTTCGATGGAACAGCATGTATTTAGTTTTACTAGTGTTTAAGAGCAGTTGGAGGCTACTGAAGGAGTGTTGTATGGCATTGAAGCTCGTTAACACAGTGTCCAATGAAGGGCCAGATGTATACAAAATGGTGTCGTCTGCGTAGAGGTGGATCTGAGAGTCACCAGCAGCAAGAGCGACATCATTGATATAAACAGAGAAAAGAGTCTGCCCAAGAATTGAACCCTGTGGTACCCCCATAGAGACTGCCATAGGTCCAGACAACAGGCCCTCCGATTTGACACATTAAACTCTATCTGAGAAGTAGTTGGTGAACCAGGCGAGGCAGTCATTTGAGAAACCAAGGCTATTTAGTCTGCCAATAAGAATGCGGTGGTTGACAGAGTCGAAAGCCTTGGCCAGGTCGATGAAGACGGCTGCACAGTACTGTCTATTATGGATCGCGGTTATAATATCGTTTAGGACCTTGAGCGTGGCTGAGGTGCACGCATGACCAGCTCGGAAACCGGATTGCATAGCGGAGAAGGTACGTTGGGAATCGAAATGGTCGGTGATCTGTTTATTAACTTGGCTTTCAAAAACTTTCGAAAGGCAGGGCAGGATGGATATAGGTCTGTAACAGTTTGGATCTAGAGTGTCACCCCCTTTGAAGAGGGGGATGACCGCGGCAGCTTTCCAATCTCTGGGGATCTAAGACGTTACGAAAGAGAGGTTAAACAGGCTAGTAATAGAGGTTGCGACAATTTCGGCAGCTCTTTCAGTACATCAGCTGTCTGAATTTGTGTGAAGGAGAAGCGGGGGGGGGGGGGCGGGAGTTAGTGCTACAGGATGCACATTTCTGTTTGAAAAAGCTAGCCTTTGCTTTCCTAACTGCTTGTGTATATTGGTTCCTAACTTCCCTGAAAAGTTGCATATCGCGGGGGCTATTCGATGCTAATGCAGTACGCCACAGGATGTTTTTGTGCTGGTCAAGGGCAGTCAAGTCTGAGGAGAACCAGGGGCTATATCTGTTCTTAGTTCTGTATTTTTTGAATGGGACATGCTTATTTAAGATTGAGAGGAATTTACTTTTAAAGAACAACCAGGCATCCTCTACTGACGGAATGAGATAGATATCCATCCAGGATACCTGTAAGTACTGTAAGTGCTGTTATTGTGAAGTGGAAACGTCTAGGAACAACAAACGCTCAGCCGCGAAGTGGAACGGGACGGGACCGCCAAGCTCACAGAACGGGACCGCCGAGTGCTGAATCGTGTAGCGCGTAAAAACCGTCTGTCCTCGGTTGCAACACTCACAACCAAGTTCCTCTGCCTCTGGAAGCAACGTCAGCACAATAACTGTTCGTTGGGAGCTTCATGAAATGGGTTTCCATGGCCGAGCAGCCGCACACAAGCCTAAGATCACCATGCGCAATGCCAAGAGTCGACTGGAGTGGTGTAAAGCTCGCCACCATTGGACTCAGGAGCAGTGGAAACGCATTCTCTGGAGTGATGAATCACGCTTCACCATCTTTCAGTCCGACGGACGAACCTGGGTTTGGCGGATGCCAGGAGAACGCTACCTGCCCCAATGCATAGTGCCACCTGTAAAGTTTGGGAGAGGGGGAATAATGGTCTGGGGCTGTTTTTCATGGTTTGGTCAAGGCCCCTTAGTTCCAGTGAAGAGAAATCTTAATGCTACAGAATACAATGACATTCTAGACGATTCTGTGCTTCCAACTTTGTGGCAACAGTTTGGGGAATGCCCTTTCCTGTTTCAGCATGACAATGCCCCCGTGCACAAGGCAAGGTCCATACAGAAATGGTTTGTCGAGATCGGTGTGGAAGAACTAAAATGGCCTGCACAGAGCCCTGAGCTCAACCCCATCGAACACCTTTGGGATGAATTGGAACGCCGACTGCGAGCCAGGCCTAATCGCCCAACATCAGTGCCCGACCTCACTAATGCTCTTGTGGCTGAATGGAGGCAAGTCCCCGCAGCAATGTCCCAACATCTAGTGGAAAGCCTTCCCAGAAGAGTGGAGACTGTTATAGCAGCAAAAGGGGGATGCCCATGATTTTGGAATGAGATGTTCGACGAGCAGGTGTCCACATACCTTTGGTAATGTAGTGTACTTTACAAAAAAGGTAAGGGCGTGGATCAGAAAACCAGTCAGCATCTGGTGTGACCACCATTTCTCTCATGCAGCGTGACACATCTCCTTCGCATAGAGTTGATCAGGCTGTTGATTGTGGCCTGTGGAATGTTGTCCCACTCCTCTTCAATGTCTGTGCGAAGTTGCTGGATATTGGAAGGAACTGGAAGACGCTGTCGTACACATCAATCCAGAGTATCCCAAACGTGCTCAATGGGTGACATGTCTGGTGAGTATGCAGGCCATTGAAGAACTGGGACATTTTCAGCTTCCAGGAATTGTGTACAGATCCTTGCGTCATGGGGTCGTTCATTATCATGAAAAAACATGAGGTGACGACATTGGGCCTCAAGATCTCGTCACGGTATCTCTGTGCATTAAAATTGCCATCAATAAAATGCAGTTGTGTTCGTTGTCCGTAGCATATGCCTGCCCATACCAATAACCCCACCGCCACCATGGGGCAATCCGTTCAAACGTTGGCATCAGCAAACCACCCGCCCACATGACGCCATACACGCTGTCTGCCATCTGCCCTGTACAGTTGAACCCTGGATTCATCCGGGAAGAGCACACTTCTCCAGTGTGCCAGTGGCCATTGAAGGTGAGCATTTGCCCACTGCGGTTGTGAGGCAAGTTGGACGTACTGCCAAATTCTCTAAAACGACTAATGGTAGAGAAATTAACATTAAATTCTTACTTGAGACATCTGAGACATTGTGTTGTGTGACAAAACTGCACATGTTAGAGTGGCCTTTTATTGTCCCAGCACAAGGTGCACCTGTGTAATGATCATTCTGTTTAATCAGCTTCTTGATATGCCACACCTGTCAGTTGGATGGATTATCTTGGCAAAGGAGAAATGCTCACTAACAGGGATGTAAACAAATTTGTGCACAACATTTGAGTGAAATAAGCTTTTTGTGGGTATGTAACATACCAGTGTAGTTACGCAGTTGCATAAGTGTCAGGGTTGACAGACAGTGTGGTACAAATGCAGATAAAATGCTCTTAGTTCATAGGATTTTAATGCATGTGATGGGAAAAAGTGTTTTTCCGTAGGCTTAACATACCCTCCATGCAATTGAATGTTTAAAGAAAATATATTTGAAAGTTAATTTGTTTAAAATGTGCATGTCCAAAAGGCACGTATTTCGTGGAACAACCCAAAACATCTATCCATCTCTCAACTACACATATTTGTCTTCTGGTACAGATAGTCTATTCCAGGGTTTCCCAACTGGTGGCCCACAGGTTTTATTTTGCTAATTTTCAGTGTTGGAAATAAAAGACTGTAAAAAAACACCAGGAAATCAGCTCCAAGTGATTTTAATTTTGGAAATCTGTTCCCAAGTATTCCCATGCATAGTAGAGTGACACTTGATCGTATACAAATGTATGCAAGGTTTGAGTTATTATGTTTTAGTCAAATATTATACCTGTTTGGGATTCTATTCTCTGTTACCACTGCTCTTACTGTCTCACTGTGCGTCCCAAGCTGCATACAAGCCGCTGATGTGCACCTTTGCAACATGTACATTTAAAAAAAGTCTAAATCAATATTTATTTTTGTCAGGTCTATAGAAACATTATGAAATGAAGAAAATGTATTTCAGAAGAACAAAATATGAGTTGGCCTACTGTATGTTATCTGGCTATGCTCCTTGCCATAGGCTGTAGGCTTGTTCGTTTAGCTGACAAAATATGCTTATAACTCTCATGCCATTATTTTATATTATATGATTTTATAGTAAGAAGAATATAATTGAATTTAGCTGAATAAAATAGAAAGGATATTTTTCCGCATATGAAGTGTCAATGTTGAGCATAAAAGTGATAATTTGAAACAGGTACTATATGCTAGATTTAGCGTTATTTGGCAACTTTAGTTGTGAATGATACAAACCTTAGAAATCAAAACATATATGGGCTGCATGACACGACTATAGGCTATTGATGATTTGAGAAAGTAGCAAAAAAAGCTTGCTCTCTGTTCCTTGCCTTAGTCTGCACAGCTGTTCTCTCATCAAGGGATCATATTTTCACCCATCAGACTATTCTCAATTTAATATTTTTATTTACTAGTAAATAAGCTCAGGAAATAGACCCAAACAAAAAGCTTATTTCTCTCAAATGTTGTGCACAAATATGTTAACGTCCCTATTAGTGAACATTTCTCCTTTGCTAAGATAATCCATCCACCTGACAGGTTTGGTGTATCAAGAAGCTGATTAAACAGCATGATCATTACACAGGTGCACCTTGTGCTGAGGACAATAAAAAGCCATTCTAAAATGTGCAGTTTTGTCACACAACACAATGTCTCAAGTTTTGAGGGAGTGTGCAATTGGCATATTGACTGCAGGAATGACCACCAGAGCTGTTGCCAGAGAATGTATTATACATTTCTCTACCATAAGCCGAGGCCAACATTGTTTTAGAGAATTTGGCAGTACGTCCAACCAGCCTCACAACCTCAGACCACGTGTAACCACACCACACCAGCCCAGGACCTCCCCATCCAGCCACCCGGACAGCTGATGAATCTGTGGGTTTGCACAACCTAAGAATATCTGCACAAACTGTCAGAAATCGTCTCAGGGAAGCTCATCTGCGTGCTCGTCGTCCTCACCAGGGTCTTGACCTGACTGCAGTTCCGCGTTGTAACCGACTTCAGTGGGCAAATGCTCACCTTCGATGGGCCACTGGCACGCTGGAGAAGTGTGCTCTTCACAGATGAATCCCGATTTCAACATGTCACCCATTGAGCACGTTTGGGATGCTCTGGATCGACGTGTATGACAGCATCTTGCCAATAGACAGTAACTTCGCACAGCCATTGAAGAGGACAGCCTGATCAACTCTATGTGAAGGAGATGTGTTGCGCTGCATGAGGCAGATGATGGTCACACCAGATACTGACTGGTTTTCTGATCCACGCCCCTACCTTTTTTTTAAGGTACTGTATATGTGACCAACAGATGCATATCTCTATTGACAGTCGTGAAATCCATAGACTTTATTTCCATTGAAGTGTAACTTGATCTGATGGAATGGCTTGTCCGACACTTTGTAAAAACCCTGAGTGCATTGAGTGAATGTTGGAAGAAGATCTTGGTTCCTTTCTAAACATAGCAATGTGAATTCATAGACTCGGACCACAAAATAGGTGAAGTGAATTGAAAAAGAGTTTAGTCCTCATTCATATGTGAAAACACCCTAAGGGGAACTTCACCCTACTCTAAGCTAGACACAGCCAGCAGCACAGTGGCCGCAGCAGTACACTTATAGGACAGTTATATCAGTACAGTTATACTCAATACAGTATAGGACGTACATTACAGGCAGGCTGCTGCATGCTGCTATCTGGTGTCCCATCAGTGCACCAGAGGGAGAACTCAGTCGTGCTCTGTGACCTGTCATCATGTCTTATCTCATCTCCACTCCTCATGTTCTAGAAGTTGCCCTTAGGTACAACTCTAGGATCAGCTCACCCTCTCAATATCCTAAACATACCGATTTAGAGGGAAAGCAAAACTAACCTTAGATCAGTGTACACGGGCATGTGTGCTTGTGAGCTTGCAAGTGTATGTATATCTGAATGTGTGTGTGTGTTTGAGCCATGTCTACAGCCAGGCTACCCAGGAGGAGTTTGTTCAGGAGGAACAGTCAGTCATAATCCTGTTTTGTTGTGTTGTTTTGTTTCCCTCCAGGAGATCAGAAATATGCAGAATGAAGAGCTGATGGGGATCAGACGAGAGGAGGAAATGGAGATGTCTGACGATGACATGGAGGATACACACGACCATGACGAATCAGGTACACGCACACTCCTGACAGAAAAACTAACATTAACTACACACACCCACACACATTTTGGGATATGGCTCCTTCCTTTTCTCCTTAGTTGTAGAATAGATCTGTAGCTCAGCCCTCTGTCTCAGTGTCATCAGCTCATTCACACTCTAAATGGACAAATTAAGTTGGAGAGGAGACTAGGGCTGTGGCTGTCACAAAATCTCATCAGCCAGTGATTGTCAAGCAAATAACTGTCGGTCTCACGGTAATTGACCGTAATTAACATAAACACATTTAGCATCTCCTGGCTTCCACACATAGCCTACAAGCTAATGATGCAGACCTTTGGAACATCTACATTCTAAAAAGTCTAATAAATCCATGTAATATCCATTATTTATTTTAGAGAGGTCTAAAGAAGCATGATATGAAGAAAATGTAGTCTATTTCAGAAGAACAGAATAGCATACTCTGAGTTGTCTTTATGTTAGGTCCTGATCTGGCTATGCCAAATGGCTGTGGGCTACACTAGTTAATTTAGCAGACGAGATTTGCTTAGAATTCCGTGGCATTATTTTATAGTATGAAGAATTCAATTGAACAAAGCTGAATAAAACAGAAAGGATATTTTCTCCAAACGATTTGAGGGAGTGCGCACATGCGGCTATTCTGTGTTGAGCGGTTAACAAAGAAACAGTTAAACCACCCCCATCTCCGCGACCTTTTCCCCCCACTGCTACACATTTTTCCAGAGGATACACTGAGCTAATAATCACCGAAATTAAAGCTAGACAGTCAGGGAGCATAGACAATACCAAGAACGATGGATAGAGGAATATTAATTGTGGATTTTGACGGTGAGGAAATATGACCAATTTTCAGTGCGGCCCTGCGGACCTCGTTGAAGACCGAATGCGGCCCCCGCCGCCAAATTAGATTGACAGCCCTGATATACACGGAGTGTACAAAACATTAGGAACACCTTCCTAATATTGAGTTGCACCCCCTTTTAACCTCAGAACAGCCTAAATACATTGATGCATTGACTCTACAAGGTGTCGAAAGCTTTCCACAGGGATGCTGGCCCATGTTGACTCCAATGCTCCCCAAGTTGGCTGGGTGTTCTTTGGGTGGTGGACCATTCTTGATACACACGGGAAACTGTTGAGCATGAAAGACTCAGGAGCGTTGCAGTTCCTGACACACTCAAACCGATGTGCCTGACACCTACTACCATACCCCGTTCAAAAAGTGTTCATACCCCTTGACTTATTCCACATTTTGTTGTTACAGCCTGAATTCAATATTTTTTTCTCAACCGTCTACACACAATACCCAATAATGACAAAGTGAAAACATGTTTTTTGATGTTTTTGCTAATTTATTGAAAATGAAATACAGAAATATCTCATTTACATATGTATTCACACCCCTGAGGCAATAGTTTGTAGAAGCAACTTCGGCAGCGATTATAGCTGAGAGTCTTTCTGGGTAAGTCTTAAGAGCTTTCCACACCTTGATTGTACAACATTTGCCCATTATTATTTTCGGAATTCTTCAAGCTCTGTCAAATTGGTTGTTCATCATTGCTAGACAACTATTTTCAGGTCTTGCCATAGATTTTCAAGTAGATTTAAGTCAAAACTGTAACTCGGCCACTCAGGAATATTCACTTTTTGCTTGGTAACTCCAGTGTAGATTTGGCCTTGTGTTTTGGGTTATTGTCCTGCTGAAAGGTGAATTCATCTCCCAGTGTCTGGTGGAAAGCAGACTGAACCAGGTTTTTCCTCTAGGATTTTGCCTGTGCTTAGCTCCATTCTGTAGCTTTTTTATCCAGAAAAACTCCCCAGTCCTTAACGATTACAAGCATACCCATAACATGATGCAGCCACCACTATGCTTGAAAATGTGGAGAGTGTGTTCCATTGGATTTGCCCCTAACATAAAACTTTGTATTCAGGACAAAAAGTGAATTGCTTTGCCACATTTTTTGCAGTATTACTTTAGTGCCTTGTTGCAAACAGGATGCATGTTTTGATTTATTTTTAATTCTGTACAGCCTTCCTTATTTTCACTCTGTCAATTAGGTTAGTATTGTGGAGTAACTACAATGTTGTTTATCCATCCTCAATTTTCTCCTATCACAGCCATTAAACTCTGTAACTGTTTTAAAGTCAACATTGGCTTAATGGTGAAATCCCTGGGCGGTTTCTTTCCTCTCCGGCAACTGAGTTAGGAAGGACGCCTGTATCTTTGTGGTGACTGGGTGTATTCATACAACATCCAAAGTGTTATTTTTTTATTTTTACCCATCTACCAATAGGTGCCCTTCTTTGCAAGGCATTGGAAAACGTCCTTGGTCTTTTTGGTTGAATCAGTGTTTGAAATTTACTGCTCGACTAAGGGACCTTACAAATAATTGTATGTGTGGGGTACAGAGATGAGGTAGTCATTCAGAAATCATGTTAAACACTATTTATTGCACACAGAGTGAGTCCAGACAACTTATTATGTGACCTGTTAAGCAAATGTTTACTCCTGAACTTATTTAGGCTTGCCATAACAAAGGGGTTGAATACTCAAGACATTTCAGCTTTTCATTTTTAATCGAAAAACATAATTCCACTTTGACATTATGGGGTATTGTGTGTAGTAGGCCAGTGACAAAAAATCTCAATTTAATCTATTTCAAATTCAGGCTGTAACACAACAAATTGTGGAAAAAGTCAAGGGGTGCGTATACTTTCTGAAGGCACTATAAATAGTTTGTCTTGCCCATTTACCCTCTGAATGGCACACATACACAATCCATGTCTCAAGGCTTAAAAATCCTTCTTTAACCTGTCTCCTCCCCTTCATCTACACTGATTGAAGTGGATTTAACAAGTGACATCAATAAGGGATCATAGCTTTTACCTGGATTCACCTGGTCAGTCTAATGTTTTGTTCCTAATGTTTTGTACACTGTGTCGAGGAAGGAGTGTCTGTGAAATTACATTTGTCCTTTTTTTGAAATGATAGGAATTCTACTCCGGCACCTCTTAATTGCACATTAATGAAAGCAAAACACTACCAGTCCAATAGCAAGCAGCTGACACTATGAATGGACTGGTATGTTTATGGTGGATATTACTCCCTGGCCTGCCTCTCTAAATGGGGATGCTCATAGTCACAGCTGGAACTAAGTGTGTGTGTGTGTGTGTGTGTGTGTGTGTGTGTGTGTGTGTGTGTGTGTGTGTGCCAGCTGCACCTTCAGCTCATTTAGGGTTGTTCTGGGCACCACTGAAGTGCCATTAGGACTGTCTTTACACAGAGTAGCCTGTTTATGTCTGCTGAACCAACAGAGAGCCACTGATATAAGTAAAGAGATACTTTATTAGTCCACGCGAGATGGAAATGTGTCTTCTGTTTTTATTCATCCCCCCGCTATACACATTAGGAACACCTGCTCTTTCCATGACATAGACTGACCAGGTGAATCCAGGTTGAAGGCTATGATCCCTTATTGATGTCACCTGTTAAATCCACTTCAATCAGTGTAGATGAGGGGGAGGAGACTGGTTAAAGAAGGATTTTTAAGCGTTGAGACATGGATTGTGTATGTGTGCCATTCAGACGGTGAATGGGCAAGACAAAAGATGTAGGTGCTTTTGAATGGGGTATGGTAGTAGGTGCCAGAATGTGTATCAAGAATGGTCCACCACCCAAAGGACATCCAGCCAACCTGGGAAGCATTGGTGTCAACATGGGCCAGCATCCCTGTGAAACTCTTTCGACACCTAGTATAGTCCATGCCCCAACGAATTGAGGCTGTTCTGAGGGCAAAAGGGGGTGCAACTCAATATTAAGTAGGTGTTCCTAATGTTTTGTACACTCAGTGTACACACACACACACACACACACATTAGGTTGGAGAGGCAGGAGCAAAGGGCAGCTGCCCAGCGCCCAATGAGCAGTTTAGGGGGTTAAGTTCCTTGCTCAAGGGAAGGTGGTACCGGAGATATTGATGCCAGCAACCCTCTGGTTGCCCACCCCACCCCTTCATGTCTTTTAGTTTCTGCTTGTTAATCGTTGTGATCTTTGCCAGTTGCCAATATGACAGCCTCCCTCATTACTATGCAGATATATGCAAACGTTATCATCAGCCTACCAAGTTCGGATTCCCACCTCTTTTCATGTGCGACCTTGCTTATTAGAAAACACTGATAACAATCGTTGTCAGGAGGCTGTCACAATGTTGGAAGGGAACGCTGTGGAGAAGGGCACAGGATGTGGTGGGGGGACATGTATTGTGAAACCCCTTCATATTTACAGCATTAGCTCACACCTGCTAGGGATCCCTGTAACCCAGGAGCACAGGGGGAGCCCACCCAGTCTGTTTCTTTAAAAGCTAATCGATGCTAATGGCTAAGTGTCCTATATTAAACACAGTGCCGAGTGTGAATGGGTTGGTGCTTCTACATTCATGCAGTACAGAGTGGGAATGGGTTGGTGCTTCTCTCCTCTCAGCAGCCCTGTGCTGAGCTTCTGGAGTCGATGCTAAAGCCTGTCACGTTGTGGAGGGGGAATCGGTCGGCTACCCTGGACAGCAACTTGATGAGGCTCCCTGATTAATACACACCTCACCCAAAACCTCCCTGCTGCTGGCTCACACACACACATTAACCAGAGCAGGTGGATGACTCAGAGGTCTCTGTGTCTTAGAAGTCTGTATCTCTTTGTTCAAACAGACCCTATGCCTGATTCAAAGAAGCCAGCATGAGTCGCTATGCTCATTCTAACACACACACACACACACTATGCTAGGCCTCTCTCACACAATCACCCCCAGTTCTTATCTCCCCAGCTCAGCCACGCAAACACACCCTCTCATTACATCACACACGTCCCCTCAGACAGCATTGGAGAACAAAGACTCTCTTATCAAAGCCCAAACGAACAGGGGCTGAGTAGTTCTCATCACTATCTCTCCTGACTGTTCAATATAGGACAGGTTGGGATTTCAAAGCCTCTCCAGTAGAGCTACAGTATGTCCTCAGATCATCAGTACATACATTTGAAGGCTCTCTATACAGTACAATGTTATGATACTGTAGTTGTGATGTGCTATGTCTCTCGTGTGTGTGTGTGTGTGTGTGTGTGTGTGTGTGTGTAGGCCCTGTGGCCCAGGTGGAGGCTCTAAAGGAGGAGAATGACTCTCTGCGCTGTCAGCTTGACGCCTACAGGAATGAGGTGGAGCTGCTGAAGCAGGAGCAGGGCAAGAACCAAGAACACACACCTCCACAACACAGTGAAGAGGACGCCAGCAGGCAGCAACAACTAACCTTTCTACAACAGGCACTACAGGGCATGCAGAAGGTATACTTCTACCACACACACACACACACACACACACACTATAGCTTAATTTCTTGCAGCAGGTCCTACTTTGGATGTATTTTAAGCAATTCCACAGGAATATTTATACAGATATTAAACCCCTGCAGATTCTAGCTGGTGAGACTCATAATCCATTGGTTTTGCTTTCTGAGGCGACAAGTGGTTTTGATGAAAAGTCACTTTTAATGGAGGTGGATAGAGAACTGCCCTCTCAATTACACACACAGGCGTGTGCACACATACACACAACACTGATAAAGAGATGAGAGAGAGAGAGAGAGACCAAGAATTCACAAAATGGGACAAACACCAAATTGAGACTCTGCATGCAGAATTCTGCAAAATATCCTCCGTGTACAACGTAAAACACCAAATAATGCATGCAGAGCAGAATTAGGCCAATACCCGCTAATTATCAAAATCCAGAAAAGAGCCGTTAAATTCTAAAACCACTTAAAAGGAAGCGATTCCCAAACCTTCCATAACAAAGCCATCACCTACAGAGAGATGAACTTGGAGAAGAGTCCCCTAAGTAAGCTTGTCCTGGGGCTCTGTTCACAAACACAAACAGACCCCACACAGCCCCAGGACAACAACAACAACAACAACAACAACAACAACAACACAATTAGACCCAACCAAATCATGAGAAAACAAAAAGAGAATTACTTGACACATTGGAAAGAACAAACAAAAAAACAGAGCAAACTAGAATGCTATTTGGCCCTAAACAGAGAGTACACAGTGGCAGAATACCTGACCACTGTGACTGACCCAAATTTAAGGAAAGCTTTGACTATGTACAGATTCAGTGAGCATAGCCTTGCTATTGAGAAAGGCCGCCGTAGGCAGACCTGGCTCTCAAGAGAAGACAGGCTATGTGCACACTGCCCACAAAATGAGGTGGAAACTGAGCTGCACTTCCTAACCTCCTGCCAAATGTATGACCATATTAGAGACACATATTTCCCTCAGATTACAGCGATCCACAAAGAATTCGAAAACAAACCCAATTTTGATCAACTCCCTTATCTACTGGGTGAAAAACCACAGTGTGCCATCACAGCTGCAATATTTGTGACCTGTTGCCACAAGAAAAGGGCAACCAGTGAAGAACAAACACCATTGTAAATACAACCCATATTTATGTTTATTTATTTTCCCATTTGTACTTTAACTATTTGCACATTGTTACAACACTGTATATTTACGTAATATGACATTTGAAATGTCTTTATTCTTTTGAAACTTCTGAGTGTAATGTTTACTGTTAATATTTATTGTTTATTTCACTTTTGTTTACTATCTACTTCACTTGCTTTGGCAATGTTAACACACGTTTCCCATGCCAATAAAGCCCTTAAATTGAAATTGAATTGAGAGAGAGAGAGAGAGAGGTAGGGAGAGATGCAAGCTGAAAATGAGAGCAGCAGTGGGATGCACTCAGGGTAAGATGGTTGGATAGATAGAGAAATAACAATAGAAAGACCAGAGGGAGAGAGTCATTCTAGAATCTGATCACTCTGCTGTCCTTGACGCTCTACATAAACCAATACCAACCAGCTGGAGGGGTTTTCTAATAAAATCTCCCCCTCAGAGAAAACAACCATCATACTGTTGGTAAGATAAACAACCCTCAGAGGCAAGAAATGTGTTGCTCCCATCACCTGCTGGGTCGGCAAAGTAGTCAATGGTCATTAGTTAATAGAAATAATTTTTTTAAATGTTGGTTTTGAGCATAAATAATGTGTCGTCTTCCTGCTCATTTGAATAGACAGATGGTAATTACATTTCTAACACGCAAGTTTGAACATTTCCATGAAAATATTAAATGAATGGATTAAAATTAGAGACCAATTGGATGCTTCTTATTGCTCCATGCTAAATTGCGTTATCATGCAGGCTCTGGCAAATTACCATAAATATTATCAGCAGGTGATTTGAGTCTGCCCAGATTCTGCGAATTTCTTCCACTTGTGAGTCATGTTATACTTGCGTATTTTAGCCTAAACCCAACTGAGACGGATAAGCTGAAATGGATGAGGAGAAAGGACAAGAGAGACTAGATAGAGAAGCTATCCAAGTTAACTTGGTTTCCTCTCTGTAGCTAATGCATAAAGGGTTAATAACTCGCATTCGGCATATGCCTGTCATAAGCAGGCATCTGTGGCTAACTGTGCCTCCTCTGTCTTAATGGTTAGTTAGCATTTGTGTCTTCTCTCTAAAGATTAGTTAGCATCTGTGGCTATCTGTGCCTCCTCTGTAGCAGAAGCTTAAAGGTTAAATAGCATCCAGGCTCTGTCGCAGCCGGCCGCGACCGGGAGACTCATGGGCGGCGCACAATTGGCCCAGCGTCATCCAGGGTAGGGGAGGGAATGGCCGGCAGGGATGTAGCTCAGTTGATAGAGCATGGCGTTTGCAACGCCAGGGTTGTGGGTTCGATTCCCATGGGGGGCCAGTATAAAAAAAATATATATATATATATATGTATTCAGTAACTGTAAGTCGCTCTGGATAAGAGCGTCTGCTAAATGACTAAAATGTAAATGTAAATGTAAAAATCTGTGGTTAACTCTGTTTGCAGCAACTGTTGAAGATGTGTGAAGAAATGAAACAGCGGGAGGCAGAGTTGGAGAAGACTGTGGAGGGCAAACAGCAGCTGGAGAACCAAGTAAAGAGCCTCAAGGAAGGACTGGAGAGCCTGAAAACACTGACAACACGCACACCACAGGTCAGTAACACACACACAAAACACATTAACACTTTACAGCTTGGCTTGTGTAGCGGTTTCGGGGCCGGGTTCTTAGCAAGGCAGGGTTTACACACACTCATACCCTGATGAAGACAGCTTGTCTGTCGAAACGTTGGTTATTAGGATATTAAATTATTGCATCTGAGCTCCTAGAGTGTGCGGCTTTCCTTTTCAAGGGCTTACACACACAACACAAGTCCAAGTAAAGGGTTAAACCTGTTTATTATGATCAGGCTTTGGCAGCGTTCTTGACAAATCATACCCAAAACAAACAAAGTAAATACTTTGCGACCCATGGAAGGTTCTCCAAGCTTTGTCTTTGGGGGAGTTCATTCCTTCTTGTAAGCCTATTTTCCTTTTGTCTTTTAAAGCCTCCTTTTCTTTCCGTACGCTCTGCTTCTCCCATAGCCTCCTACTCCTTCACCTGCCGGGGTCAAAACGAAGACAAAGAAAGAAACCCAGGGTGTTGTTAAAGTAGAGAGACTGATTGGTTTCACCTGTCTGCAGTTTGGCTCTGATTATAATTGGAGACAGGTGTGGCTGCTCTGCTGCAGTCTAGAAGTTTCCCCGGAGCTGTCCGTTGACCTGCCTCTGGGGGAATACTTTGCATTGCTGTCCGTGGTCCTGGCAGCCAAAAAACAAAGAAACCTTGCAGGCACATAACGTCCATCCACAACATAACCCCTGAAACCGCTACACTTCTTTGAAAGACTCCTGGGTTTTGAAATGGAATTACAATATCGGATTTGTGCTGTAATTATAATGAAATTCAAAATTAGTTTCAATACATGAGAAATATTTCAGAAATAATTTGTTAGCTACTGGAACCCAGGCTGTGGTAGACTTGAATTACAGTTTATTTAGTTTAATTCCAAATGGTATTGCATTTCTTCAATATCCTAGTGTCAGCTGATCTGCCCCCTAAAAAAATAAAATAAATAATAATAATTATGTCCCCACTAGACATTGATTTCAAATAGTTAATTTTTTAATCCCATAGAGAGAGGGTCAAATAGAATGCCGTATAGAGAGAGAGCGACAGGTCATTTAGAATGCCATAGAAAGAAGGGGGACAGGTTATTTAGTGTTATAAACAGTGTAGTTTGGGTCCTGGATGCTGATTGGCTAAAACTGAATTTCAGTCGTGTGTACTGTATATCAGACAACATACCACGGGTATGACACAAAAATACTGTTCTATTTATGTTGGTAACCAGTTTATAATAGCAATAAGGCACCTCTGGGGTTTGTGGTATATCAAATAAAATAAAATGTATTGGTCACATACACATGGTTAGCAGATGTTATTGCGAAATGCTTGTGCTTCTAGTTCCGACAGTGCAGCAATATCTAGCAAGTAATATCTAACAATTCCACAACAAATACCTAATTCACACAAAAGCTAAGTAAAGGAACGCAATAAGAATATATAAATATATGGATGAGTAATGCCATTGTCAGAGCGGCATAGGCTAAGATGTAATAGATAGTATAGAATACAGTATATACATTTGAGATGGGTAATGCAAGATATGTAAACATTATTAAGATAGTATACAGTGAGGGGAAAAAAGTATTTGATCCCCTGCTGATTTTGTACGTTTGCCCACTGACAAAGACATGATCAGTCTATAATTTTTATGGTAGGTTTATTTGAACAGTGAGAGACAGAATAACAACAACAAAATCAAGAAAAATGCATGTAAAAAATGTTGATTTGCATTTTAATGAGGGAAATAAGTATTTGACCCCTCTGCAAAACATGACTTAGTACTTGGTGGCAAAACCCTTGTTGGCAATCACAGAGGTCAGACGTTTCTTGTAGTTGGCCACCAGGTTTGCACACATCTCAGGAGGGATTTTGTCCCACTCCTCTTTGCAGATCTTCTTCAAGTCATTAAGGTTT
Source organism: Coregonus lavaretus (assembly GCF_964263955.1). Lineage (NCBI taxonomy): Eukaryota > Metazoa > Chordata > Actinopteri > Salmoniformes > Salmonidae > Coregonus > Coregonus lavaretus. Next base: position 36,759,169 of record NC_140016.1, on the reverse strand, counting down.
TGAGGCTGACGTTTGGCAACTCGAACCTTCAGCTCCCTCCACAGATTTTCTATGGGATTAAGGTCTGGAGACTGGCTAGGCCACTACAGGACCTTAATGTGCTTCTTCTTGAGCCACTCCTTTGTTGCCTTGGCCGTGTGTTTTGGGTCATTGTCATGCTGGAATACCCATCCACAACCCATTTTCAATGCCCTGGCTGAGGGAAGGAGGTTCTCACCCAAGATTTGACGGTACATGGCCCCGTCCATCGTCCCTTTAATGGGATGAAGTTGTCCTGTCCCCTTAGCAGAAAAATACCCCCAAAGCATAATGTTTCCACCTCCATGTTTGACGTGGGGATGGTGTTCTTGGGGTCATAGGCAGCATTCCTCCTCCTCCAAACACGGCGAGTTAAGTTGATGGCAAAGAGCTCGACTTTGGTCTCATCTGACCACAACACTTTCACCCAATTTTTCCTCTGAATCATTCAGATATTCATTGGCAAACTTCAGACAGGCCTGTATATGTGCTTTCTTGAGCAGGGGGACCTTGCGGGCGCTGCAGGATTTCAGTCCTTCACGGCGTAGTGTGTTACCAATTGTTTTCTTGGTGACTATGGTCCCAGCTGCCTTGAGATCATTGACAAGATCCTTCCGTGTAGTTCTGGGCTGATTCCTTACCGTTCTCATGATCATTGCAACTCCACAAGGTGAGATCTTGCATGGAGCCCCAGGCCGAGGGAGATTGACAGTTCTTTTGTGTTTCTTCCATTTGCGAATAATCGCACCAACTGTTGTCACCTTCTCACCAAGCTGCTTGGCGATGGTCTTGTAGCCCATTCCAGCCTTGTGTAGGTCTACAATCTTGTCCCTGACATCCTTGGAGAGCTCTTTGGTCTTGGCCATGGTGGAGAGTTTGGAATCTGATTGATTGATTTCTTCTGTGGACAGGTGTCTTTTATACAGGTAACAAGCTGAGATTAGGAGCACTTTAAGAGTGTGCTTCTAATCTCAGCTCGTTGCCTGTATAAAAGACACCTGGGAGCCAGAAATCTTTCTGATTGAGAGGGGGTCAAATACTTATTTCCCTCATTAAAATGCAAATCAATTTATAACATTTTTGACGTGCGTTTTTCTGGATTTTGTTGTTGTTATTCTGTCTCTCACTGTTCAAATAAACCTACCATTAAAATTATAGACTGATCATGTCTTTGTCAGTGGGCAAACGTACAAAATCAGCAGGGGATCAAATACTTTTTTCCCTCACTGTAGAATACAGTATATACATATGAGATGGGTAATGCAAGATATGTAAACATTATTAATGTGGCATTATTAAAGTGACTAGTGTTCCATTTATTAAAGTGGGCAGTGATTTTAAAGTATGTATGTAGACAGCAGCCTCTCTGTGCTAGTGATGGCTGTTTAACAGTCTGATGGCCTTGAGATAGAAGCTGTTTTTCAGTCTCTCGGTCCCAGCTTTGATGCATCTGTACTGACCTCGCCTTCTGGATGATAGCGGGGTGAACAGGCAGTGGCTCGGGTGGTTGTTGTCTTTGATTATATTTTTGGCCTTCCTGTGAAATCGGGTGCTGTAGGTGTCCTGGAGGGCAGTTAGTTTGCCCCCGGTGATGCGTTGTGCAGACCGCACCACCCTCTGGAGAGCCCTGCGGTTGTGGGCGGTGCAGTTGCTGTACCAGGCGGTGATACAGCCCGACAGGATGTTCTCAATTGTGCATCTGTAAAAGTCTGTGAGGGTTTTAGGTGACAGGCCAAGTTTCTTCAGCCTCCTGAGGTTGAAGAGACACTGTTGCGCCTTCTTCACCACACTGTCTGTGTGGGTGGACCATTTCACTTTGTCAGTGATATGTACGCCGAGGAACTTAAAACTTTCCACCTTCTCCACTGCTGTCCTGTCGATGTGGATAGGGGGGTACTCCCTCTGCTGATTCCTGAAGTACACGATCATCTCCTTTGTTTTGTTGATGTTGAGTGAGAGGTTATTTGCCTGGCACCACACTCCCAGATCCTCACCTCCTCCCTGTAGGCTGTTTCATCATTGTTGGTAATCAAGCATACTACTGTTGTGTCGTCTGAAAACTTGATGATTGAGCTGGAGGCGTGCATGGCTATGCAGTCATGGGTGAACAGGGAGTACAGGAGGGGGCTGAGCACACGCCCTTGTGGGGCCCCAGTGTTGAGGATCAGCGAAGTGGAGATGTTGTTTCCTACCTTCACCACCTGGGGGCGGCCCGTCAGGAAGTCCAGGACCCAATTGCACAGGGCGGGGTTGAGACCCAGGGCCTCAAGCTTAATGATGATCTTGGAGGGTACTATGGTGTTAAATGTTGAGCTATAGTCATTGAACAGCATTCTTACATAGGTATTCCTCTTGTCCAGATGGGATAGGGCAGTGTGCAGTGTGATGGCCATTGCATAGTCTGTGGATTTATTGGGGCGGTAAGCAAATTGAAGTGTGTCTAGGGTGACAGGTAAGGTGGAGGTGATATGATCCTTGACTAGTCTCTCAAAGTCCTTCATGAGACAGAAGTGAGTGCTACGGGGCGATAGTCATTTAGTTCAGTTACCGTTGCATTCTTGGGTACAGGAACAATGGTGGCCATCTTGAAGCATGTGGAGAGAGAAGACTGGGATAGGGAGAGATTGAATATGTCCGTAAACACACCAGCCAGCTGGTCTGCGCATGCTCTGAGGATGCGGCTAGGATTCTTGATTCTTGCCTAAGAACAGCCCATAGACGTGGTATATTGGCCAATATACCACATCCCCTCGGGTCTTATTGCTTAAGTATACCATATATAGAGAGAGACGGGTCAATCCTCTTTACATCAAACTGGCCTCTTCAAGCTAACCACTAGATTCACCACCACTCTATCATCTTAAAGTAACTGTCCAGTGAAAATCTAACTTTTAAAAGTTAATATTCTGTTAACTAATATCCAGATAATGTTGTTGACTCTTCCTGTACTCGTATTTGTGGAGAAAATTGGAGAAAAGAAAAACACTTAAAACCCCACCTCAAATTTGTATCTCAAACAGATCGTTTCAAAAAAGCTTGCTATTTCCTCATAGAGTATGATGTCATACTCTTAAGGAGAATGAGCTGGCCAATCAGCGGTCTAGAGGAGGATGAGCTGGCCAATCAGCGGTCTACTCGCATGCATATTTGTAATGTCCGGTATACGCCCACACCATTCCAACACAGAAAAGCTGCTTTTTAACATACTTAATTGCCATTTTTTGGAAGGAAAACCATTTAACTCAGATTGTAAGTAAGTATAGGTCATATTTCATAGAAATATGGAAACATTGGACAGTTACTTTAACATTAGCCATGTATCACCACTACTTTTTAAAGCACAGCACAACACCTCCAACTACTCCTAGCTGACTAACTTCTTTACACTAAATCAGCCTCTGTAAACTGAAACCGCATATTACATTTACCATGTGTCAACACTGCTGTTTATGGCGGTAGTCATTTAGGCAGGTCATTTAGGCAGGTTACCAGGGTATTATTAAAGCGTGTAAACGTTTTAAACAAACTATTATATTAATCTGACTGTCCACAATAATTGTTTTGTGTGCATGTAACCGTACTCATTGAGTTTGGTGAATTAGTCATTCTAGACCTTGTGGCTGGGTGATAGTTATTTATTCAAATCAGAGTCAACACTGCTGTTTATGGCACTGTGCCAACACACAGACTAAAACATCTTCATACTAGCCATATATCTAGATTGTAGGGATGTAACCATTCACCGATACGCTTCGGTCCCCGATTCAAATGTTAAAGATACAAGTGCATCGGTCTGCGAACCCCAAACCGATCCAAATGTAACATGCATCGGTCAGACTGCATGCTACATTTGTTAAAGTAACTGTCCAGTGTTTCTAGATAAAAACAGAGTTGTCAATATCTGGTTTAATGGTGATACGCTATATATACAGAAGTATGTGGACACTCCTTCAAATGAGTGGATTCAGCTATTTCAGCCACACCCGTAGCTGACAGGTGTATAAAATCGAGCACACAGCCATGCAATCTCCATAGACAAACATTGGCAGTAGAATGGCCTTACTAATTAGCTCAGTGACTTTCAACGTGGCACGGTCATGGGATGACACCTTTCCAACAAGTCGGTTCGTCAAATTTCTGCCCCGCTAGAGCTGCTCCGGTCAACTGTAAGTGCTGTTATTGTGAAATAGAAACATCTAGGAGCAACAACGGCTCAGCCGCTAAGTGGTAGGCCACACAAGCTCACAGAATAGAACCGCCGAGTGCTGAAGCGTGTAGCGTGTACAAATTGTCTGTCCTCGGTTGCAACACTCAGTACCAAGTTCCAAACTGCCTCTGGAAGCAACATCAGCACAAGAACTGTTAACTGTTAGCTTCATGAAATAGGTTTCCTTGGCCGAGCAGCCACACACAAGCCTAAGATCACCACGCGCAATGCCAAGTGTCAGCTGGAGTGGTGCAAAGCTCACCGCCATTGGACTCTGGAGCAGTGGAAACTAGTTCTCTGGAGTGGTGAATCACGTTTCACCATCTGGCAGTCCGACGGACAAATCTGGGTTTGGCGGATGCCAGGAGAATGCTACCTGCCCAAATGCATAGTGCCAACTGTAAAGTTTGGTGGAGGAGGAATAATGGTCTGGGGCTGTTTTTCATAGTTCGGGCTAGGCCCCTTAGTTCCAGTGAAGGGAATTATTAACGCTACAGCATGCAATTACATTCTAGACGATTTTGTGCTTCCAACTGTGTGGTAACAGTTTGGGGAAGGCCCTTTCCTGTTTCAGCATGACAATGCCCCCGTGCACAAAGCGAGGTCCATACAGAAAGGGTTTGTCGAGATCGGTGTGGAAGAACTTGACTGGCCTGCACAGAGCCCTGACATCAACCCCATCGAACACCTTTGGGATGAATTGGAACACTGACTGCAAGCCAGGCCTAATCGCCCAACATCAGTGCCCGACCTCACTATTGCTCTTGTGGCTGAATGGAAGCAAGTCCCCGCAGCAATATTCCAACACCTAGTGGAAAGCCTTCCCAGAAGAGTGGAGGATGTTATAGCAGCAAAGGGGGGACCAACTCCATATTAATGCCCATGATTTTGGAATGAGATGTTCAATGAGGTGTCCACATACTTTTGTTCATGTAGTGTACCTTAGATTAGATTACCACTAGGCGCTGAAATGTGTCCCCTAGCAGTGATCCATGGGAATTATGCATACACACAGAGATTAATCATTGGAAGGAAGGTCATTCAATCTAGAGGGTGTTGCTCTCTAGATTTGTGGTCAGTGTGTGTGTGTGTGTGTGTGTGTGTGTGTGTGTGTGTACACATGTCTGTTTGCATAAGAATCTGGCATGTTAGACAGTGTCGGCTCTTCTCATTTTTATAATTGATTCTAGCTGGAGATTTCCCTGCAAGATGACAGAGGGAGCGAGGGGAGTGCTAATCAAGTCAATGTAAGTGGAAAATGGCTGTCTGTCTACTTTTCTCTCTTTTTCCCTTTCTCTCCCTCTTTCTCTATTCCCCTCTCTCTTTCTGTCGGTTTCCTCCCTCTCTCTCTCTCCTCTCCTCTCTCTCCTCTTCCAGTGACATGACAAATCATTACAGGCCAATCCAGTGCAGAAGGACTTTATTTGTCGCAGGATAAATCAACCCTACACAACTGGGTTAGGAAATCAAGGGCTTTTCCCATCACACACACATAATAGAATAGTGAGGAGTATTAGCCCACCACGACTGGGTCAGACCGGGCAGCGCCCACATACACACACACACATCAGTCACACAGACACAAACACCCTTCCCTCCCTGCCTCTGCCAGCCTGTCAGAAGCCCACAGTAAACAACTTGATCATTAGCATCGCTAACACTCTCAGCTCTTTCTCTCTCTTTCTGTTTCCTCCCTCTTTTAGAACTATTGCTGGCGGCTCCCTCTGTATTTTCTCTCCTCTCTCTCTGCCTTCTTTGTCTCCCCCCCCCTCTTCTCCCACTGCCTCTGTCTGATGTTTCTAGGGCTGTGTGTGTGTTTGTGTGTGTGCTCGCGCGTATTTACATAAGAATCTGACGGCTCTTCTCATTTTTATAATTGACTCTAGCTGGAGATGTCCCTGCAAGATGACAGAACAAGCGAGGAGAGTGCTAATCAAGTCAATGTAAGTGGGAAAGGGCAGTGACTCTCTCTACTTTTCTCTCTTCCCCTCTATTTCTCTTTCGATCCTCCCTCTCTCTCCCCTTTTCTCCTCAGATCATTACATGACAGATCATTACAGGCCAATCTAGTGCAGGAGGACTTTATTTGTTGCAGGATAAATCACCCGACACAACTGGGTTAGGAAATCAAGGGCCTGTCCCATAACACAGTGGTTCCCAACCAGTGTGCCTTGAGGAACTCTCAGGTGTGCCACGACATTCTTCCTAATCTAGATTATTTATAATTTTTTTACCCTCACGTATAAACGTGACCTGTGAAATGCACATGGAATTTGGACTTGCGAGCACTAGTGCTGGTCAGATAATACATTAAATGGCACATGGTTACATCTGTATCGTTGTTTCAAGTCCAGTACACTCAGGCTGTTCTTACATTTGTATCATTTGAGGGGTGCGCATCACAAGCAAAGTCATTTGTATAATTACACTTTGTCTGTAAAAACTATTAGCACAGGCAAGTTTGATTAGGCTAAGCCAGAGTACATGGTGCCCAAATGTATGACGTATATCGCGCAGCAAGAGTCGAGTGGAGACGAACAGATTCGGTTCAGTCAGTTTTAGTCAGTCGTCCTGATGAGCCCTTCCCAGCTAGCTAATATGCTTGTGCTAGAAACTTCAGCAAGATTCTGAAACTTGTCTGTCGAAGTTGGGACTGGGGAGAGTGTTCCGAATCATTCTGTTTTTATTTGAGTAATTGTTTGTCTTTTATTTTACAAAAATGTAGACGTTAATCTTGTAGTTGTACAATTTTGGTGGAAATCACTGCAATAAATGTGCCTTAGCTGTCACCCTGGCCTGATATTGGCTACACTATCTAGCTACATCCCTTTCCTTACTGGGACAAGCGGGAGCAAAGGCCCGTGTTGTTGTGTTGCAGTAGACTGTATCACGGTGACATCCAGATGGTTACTACCAGTATTACAAGTTATTTCTCGTGTCGGCTACTATCCTACTCGAAATACACTGAACAACAATATAAACGCAACATGCAACAATTTCAACGATTTTACATCGTTAGAGTTCATATAAGGAAATCAGTCAATTGAAATAAATGTATTGGGCCCTAATCTATGGATTTCACATGACTGGGAATACAGATATGCATCTGTTGGTCACAGATACTGTACCTGCCATGCTGACGGGGTAACATTATAACCACTACCATATAAATAACTGCTATGCTGATGAGTGAGATAGGAATTAATGTGAATTATGAGTTTACTAGATTAATGAAAAGTGACGATCCATTCAGACCAGCCTTACTGATTGAACTTTCATAACTACATCAGATTTCCATTCAAATGGGCAAAAATAGCTTTTTAGCAACAACATAAAATTCACTAATTGGGCTACTGAGTTGTCTGAGAGAGGGAAATGCTATAAATTAAGAGGACTCAATGTATTTTGAAAGATGAGACGTTGAGGATTACAATAAATACCGCTTTGATGTCATTCAAGCAAGCCAACACCCGTTGAGTCCAAATGTGTACTTCATATTTTCATATCATAAAACTCTTGTCATATACAGTGTCAACATTTATTATCACTATGTTTGATGTACAGGTACAAGATGACATGGCGTCATACCCTGGCTTGTTCTGAACAGAATGAGCCTATGTTTGGTGGCTATTGTGAAGAAAAATGTTAATGGAATACGCACCTGAATGCACTCTTGACTCTTTTCTATGCACACCAAAATTGCGATATTATTTAAGCCTAACACTGTAAAATCGTATTTTATAACTTAGCTTGTTGGCATATAACTTGTCATGTTGGCAATAGAACAAGCTTTCAAATTATGCTCACCTGACCCAGATTGCGATTTATAATGGGCCATTTTTGGAATGCGTAAACAACAACAGTAATTGTGTGATGGCGGGGATGCAGAGTTGTGTTCCAAACAAAACAACTACAAGTGTGCTTGCTCTAGTTCCTCAACGGCAGAGGCAGGTGAGCTCAAAAAAGCACATTATAGTTGAAGACTCTTCTTTGAGTCATGAAAGTGCATTGAAATTACTTAGGAACTGTGCACACTTTTGAGAGATGTGTGGCCACATGGAGAGACCAGTTAGTCCTCTCACTCAATCCCTTGTCATTTCTTTGTCTTATGTTGCACCTACCCCACTTTTTCCAGGAATATTCTTATCATTTTACTGAATGTATCCAGGGTATTTTCAGATTTCGTTATCAAGAAATGCGGCAAAAAGTACAATAGATCTAAAATGCACATAAAATCAACAGTCTTGTCAGGTGAACTGTTGTGCCCTCAACTTTGGTCTAATAATTTGTCCATAATCTCCCAACTGTTCCCTTTCAATTTCAATTGGTAGCAATTGCTTTCAATTGCTACCAATGTAGCCCTATCCAGGCCAATTCCCACGATTGTAAAGGGTTAACCAATTTACCGCATGATGATGTCACCATGGAAAGCCAAAACTCCTGCCCATGCAAACCTATAGGAAGGTCCTGTGTAGATTGTATTTTCAACTGTCCAGAAATAAGACTGATCAAATGTTTTCACACGTTTACAGTGTTAGTTTTATCAGCTGTGGTACAATAAAATTATAATATAAAGCGTTTAAACATTAAAACGAAGTTGGGATCCTTAACGTTAAGAAAAATCTCTAACCGAAAAACAATGTTTTTTTAGTTTTTTTCCCACTTAATTAAAATAACAGTTCAGTTATGACAAAACATCTTATTTTCCGTGTTATAGCCGATAGGCTATAAAGGCCTGGGGAAGTCGTGTAATTCAAATAAAACCAGAGGAAGAGGCATATTTTAGGCCACTTGGTGAATTTACAAGGCATGCAAGACAAGACTGCGAGATGCAGATGACCGAAACATATGAGCTTCTGCCTTCTTCTGCCCCTCTCTCTAGGAGTCCAGGATCCAGTTGCAGAGGGAGGTGTTTAGTCCCAGGGTCCTTAGCTTAGTGAAGAGCTTTGAGGGCACTATGGTGATGAACACTGAGCTGTAGTCAATGAATAGCATTCTCACGTAGGTGTTCCTTTTGTCCAGGTGGGAAAGGGCAGTGTGGAGTGCAATAGAGATCGCATCATCTGTGGATCTGTTGGGGCGGTATGCAAATTGGAGTGGGTCTAGGGTTTCTGGGATAATGGTGTTGATGTGAGCCATGACCAGCCTTTCAAAGCACTTCATGGCTACAGACATGAGTGCTACGGGTCTTTAGTCATTTAGTCAGGTTAACTTAGTGTTCTTGGGCACAGGGACTATGGTGGTCTGCTTGAAACATGTTGGTATTACAGACTCAGTCAGGGATAGGTTGAAGATGTCAGTGAAGACACTTGCAAGTTGGTCAGCGCATGCTCGGAGTACACGTCCTGATAATCTGTCTGGCCCTGCGGCCTTGTGAATGTTGACCTGTGTAAAGGTCTTACTCACATCAGCTACGGAGAGCGTGATCACACAATTGTCCGGAACAGCTGATGCTCTCATGCATGCTTCAGTGGTTTTTGCCTCGAAGCGTGCATAGAAGTCATTTAGCTCGTCTGGTAGGCTCGTGTCACTGGGTAGCTTGTGGCTGTGCTTCCCTTTGGAGTCTGTAATAGTTTGCAAGCCCTGCCACATCCGACGAGCATCGGAGCCTGTGTAGTACGATTCAATCTTAGTCCTGTATTGACGCTTTGCCTGTTTGATGGTTCGTCGGAGGGCATAGCAGGATTTCTTATAAGCGTCCGGGTTAGAGTCCCGCTACTTGAAAGCGGCAGCTCTACCCTTTATCTCCGTGCAGATGTTGCCTGTAATCCATGGCTTCTGATTGGGGTATGTACAGTTGGAAGTCTGAAGTTTACATACACTTAGGGCCCCGTGTAGCTCAGTTGGTAGAGCATGGCGCTTGCAACGCCAGGGTTGTGGATTTGATTCCCACAGCATTTTCATGGAAAACCGAAAAAAAATTACAAATAATGTCAGTTTAAACGTTAAGCAAAATTGTCCATTTGTCACATCCCTACTGAGTACTACTCTTAATATTTTCAAGCATGGCTGCATCATGTTATGGGTATGTTTGTCATCGGCAAGGGAGTTTTTTAGGATAAAAAGAAACAGAATACAGCTGTAAGCACAGGCAAAATCCTAGAGGAGAACTTGGTTCAGTCTGTTTTCCAACAGACACTGGGAGATGAATTCACCTTTCAGCAGGGCAATAACCTAAAACACAAGGCCAAATCTACACTGGAGTTGCTTACCGAGACGACATTGAATGCTTCTGAGTGGCCTAGTTACAGTTTTAGCTTAAATCGGCTTGAAAATCTATGGCAAGACTTGAAAATTGCTGCCTAGCAATGATCAACAATCAACTTGACAGAGCTTGAAGAATTTTAAAAAGAATAAAGGGCAAATATTGTAGAATACAGGTGTGCAAAACTCTTAGAGACTTATCGCCGCCTAAGGTGCTTTTACAAAGTATTTACTCAGGGGTGTGAATACTTATGTAAATGTGATATTTCTGTATTTCATTTTCAATAAATTAGCAAAACATTCTAAAAACGTTTTTACTTTGTCATTATCGGGTATTGTGTGTAGATGGGTGAGATTATAAAAAAAAAAATCTATTTAGAATTCAGGCTGTAACACCACAAAATGTGCAATAAGTCAAGGGGAATACTTTCTGAAGGCGCTGTACGTCATTGACACAGCGACACAAACACACATACCCGACCCTCCCTCTGCCAGCCTGTCAGAAGCCAACAGTAAACAAAAGCTTGATCATTAGCATCGCTAACACTCTCAGCTTTCTCTCTCGATCTCTCTGTTTCCACCCTCTGGTAGAACTAGTGCGGTCGGCTCCCTCTCTGAATTATCTTCCTGCATTTGTCTCCCCTCTGATCTTCCACTGCATCTGTCTGATGTGAGTGTGTGTGGTGTGATTTCATGTGCTGCTGGGCTCTGATTGTGTGTGTGTTTGTATGTATGTGCTGTCAAACGATAAAAATAATTAATCACATCATGTTCTATATTTAATCGAGATTAATAGTAATTTTTAAATTTTTGAAAGATTTTTCTATTTAAAAACAGTTAATTGAGTTACAGGCATACTATGCTGTGATTGTAAGGGACGAAAACACAAAATAATCTGTATCAGAAACAAAATGCTCCCAATGTTTAAGTAGGCCTACTCCCTCTTATCAATTTTCTTAAAGTTTAACACTTGCGCGCGCACAAATACACACACATACACACACTCAAGTACTGTTAAAGCTTCAGCCAGGCATTCTAAATGAGTGTTCTCCCAATGTCAGATTGTATGGTTGACTACAGGAAAAAATAACTGGCTCTACAAAGAACAAAGAGCATTTAAACGTGTCCAACAATGTTATGAATTCCACAGAAGACAATAACAACAGGTCAGCCCAGTCTGAGTTAATATAGGCTAATACAGCTATTAGATCTAGCCTAGGCGACTTCAACATGCACTAGTCCACAAACTGCTACAACTAGAATTGGGATAATTGGGATAAATCTTTTGACCTGAGACCTACAACAAAACGGAACGGATGACCTGTTCTGATTTAAAATTGTTGTGGGAAGTTAGTTATATCAAGAGGCATTCAGCCATGGCATAGTAAACATTATTTTGGTTAGCTAGTGAGCTAACGCTAGTATAACTAGCTAGCTATTCTGTACAAATTATCTTGTTGCTGTTATCTAAAGAAATGCCTGGGAATGTGTTTATGATTGAACTTTCTGTAAGTCAAACCTGTGCACATAGTGGATTTTTGAGACAGACAGCGCTACATAACAGCAGCTGCCACCGAGTGCAGTGTCCGTGAGGAATAGGGTCTGTGCAGAAACACGTGCGCTTAAAAAGGGTCTGTGCGGTGAGAAAATTGAGATTTGATTAATGACGTCAATAAAATAATTAACGCCATTAACTGTGTGTGTATTTCAAGGTTATTATAGTAAACGAAAACTGAAACTAAAATAAAAAAATATTAGAAAATTCTATTTAGTAAACTGAAATAAAACTATACTAAAACTATCTTTGACTGCAAAACTATGTAAAAATAAATAAAAAACATAAATTATGTTTAGTTGTAGTTTTTTTCTCCTAGTCTTTGGGTAAAAATCAAATGGTTTTCAAGCTTGTTTTTCTAATAGGTTTTTCGAGCTTCTGAATCTGGCAGGTAAATGCTGCCAGTAGATGCCGATGTTTCAAATAGGCATAGCTTGTGCATCACTATCACTAGCTAACAGGGAAGAAATCCGAGGGCGAGCCCGGTGCGTGACTGGGCCAAGCTAGAGCAGCTTGTTAAGTTACTGGAGTCGTTCGCAATTCACACCGACCAACTTCAAACTGACAGACAGTTGCTGTCTGATGTGGTGCTGTGCCTTCTCAACCTTGAGGCACAGTTGTAGTCAACTACTGTTGTAAAACAGTTGGCACAGGGTCTCCTGAAGTCACTGCATCAGCGCTTCGCATACATACTGAATCCTCTGGGAGCCAACTTCGATCCAACCCCTGCAGCATGTTGCCTGATGGACCTAAGTGTGTGTCTGGCACTTCACTTAACGGAGATGGAGCCACTGATGAGGGAAGCAGAGCCTTTTGTACTTCAGCAAATTAGAGAGTACAGCCATGGAGCAGCAGGACCCCAGGAAGACGCTGTCACGATCGTCAGGGAGAGACCAAGGCGCAGCGTTGAAGGCAAACATATTCTTTATTTAATAAATGATCACACGATCAAAACAACAAAACGAAACCGTGACGTCCCTGGTTACATACACCAACCAACACGGAACAAAAACCCACAAACACAAAGTGAAAAACAGACAGTTAAATATGGCTCCCAATCAGAGACAACCAGCCAACAGCTGACACTCGTTGCCTCTGATTGGGAGTCACTAAGGCAAACATAGAAAACAACAAACCAGAACCCCCAACATAGAAATAAACCACATAGAATGAACACACCCTGGCTCAACATATAGAGTCCCAGAGCCAGGGTGTGACAGTACCCCCCCCTAAAGGCGCGGACTGCGACCGCGCCTCAACCAGAGAAAAATAGGGGAGGGCTGGGTGGGCACTCCTCCTCGGCGGCGGTTCTGGCTCCGGGCTTGCCCACCACCCTCCAATAAACCCCCCATAGCGCCCCTGGTCCGGTCTGGCCCCGCTGGCTGGAGCTGACCTGGACGTAGCAGGAGCGGCTAGCTTCAGCTCCGTTGGGGAGCAATAAAGCGGTACCTGATTTGGCACCGATGACCCAGGCACGGGTTGTGCCGGACTGACGACGCGCACCCCAGGCTTGGTGCGTGAGGCAGGAAAGGACCGGACCTGGCTGTCGATGCGCACCCCTGGCTTGGTGCGTGGAGCAGCAACGGGCCGGACCGGGCTGACGATACGCACCCCTGGCTTGGTGCGTGGAGCCGGAACGGGCCTCACCGGACTGATGACTCGCACCCCTGGCTTGGTGCGTGGAGCAGCAACGGGCCGGACCGGGCTGACGATGCGCACCCCTGGCTTGGTGCGTGGAGCAGCGACGGGCCGGACCGGGCAGACGATACGCACCCCTGGCTTGGTGCGTGGAGCCGGAACGGGCCTCACCGGACTGACGACTCGCACCCCTGGCTTGGTGCGTGGAGCAGCAACGGGCCGGACCGGGCTGACGATGCGCACCCCTGGCTTGGTGCGTGGAGCCGGAACGGGCCTCACCGGACTGACGAAGCACACCACTGGCTTGGTGCGTGGAGGAGGAACGGGCCTTACCAGGCTGACGACGCACACCATAGGCTTGGTGCGTGGAGCAGGGACAGGCCGGACTGGGCTGACGAAGCGCACCACTGACTTGGTGCGGGGAGCAGGAACGGGCCGAGCCGGGCTGACGAAGCGCACCACTGACTTGGTGCGGGGAGCAGGAACGGGCCGAGCCGGGCTGACGAAGCGCACCACTGACTCGGTGCGGGGAGCAGGAACAGACCGGACCGTACTGGGGACACACACCACTGGCCCTACACCGGGATCTGGAACGGGCTGGACCGGACTGGTAACACACCCCAGTACCTCTCGCCGTGCCTCTCCACCTTCCATCCCCTCTTCGACCAGTGGCCCCCGTAACCTGGCGGCCTCCTCTGCCAACCCGCTGGACCGCTCTATCGCGGCCTCCTGCTGCCCCGACGTCGTGAGCCCCCCCCTAAAAAATTTCTGGGGGTCTCTCCTCCCCGTGGGCCAGGCCTCTATAGTTTTCGCCCAACTCTCGCTCTTCTGCCTCCAACTCCAGCCATTCTGCTCTTCATTAGGCTTGACCCAGTCGAGACTCTTCCTCCACTGTTCCCAAGTCCAGTCTGCCTGCTCCTGGACACGCTGCTTGGTCCTTGTATGGTGGGTTTTTCTGTCACGATCGTCAGGGAGAGACCAAGGCGCAGCGTTGAAGGCAAACATATTCTTTATTTAATAAATGATCACACGATCAAAACAACAAAACGAAACCGTGACGTCCCTGGTTACATACACCAACCAACACGGAACAAAAAACCCACAAACACAAAGTGAAAAACAGACAGTTAAATATGGCTCCCAATCAGAGACAACCAGCCAACAGCTGACACTCGTTGCCTCTGATTGGGAGTCACTAAGGCAAACATAGAAAACAACAAACCAGAACCCCCAACATAGAAATAAACCACATAGAATGAACACACCCTGGCTCAACATATAGAGTCCCAGAGCCAGGGTGTGACAGACGCCAGCACGATGAATCATCTCGACCACAGTGCTTCAGAAATATAGCTTCCTCGCATCGAAGATTGTGTCTGAGGTCACTGTCCAGCCGGAGGGTCAACCTGGCAGGGCATTAAGTGCCCCGTGTGAGCTGCGGAAATACCTGGAAAAGGTAGAGGGGGGCATGTTTACAGAGTCACCTCTCCAGTTCTGGCAAGCAAGGATGGCTGTTTATCCAAAACTGTGCCCTGTGGCACTGGACCTTGCATCCCAAGAGTTTGTGGAGAGCTGCCTGGCTGTGAACTGATATATTTGTGAAGTGTTGTACTGCTTATGTTTTTGCTGTTGTTGCAGCTGTTTTTATTAGCCTTATTTGAAGGGGTTAGTCAGTGATGCATGTTTAATATTACATTGCCATGACATCATTTGTTGTTTGTTCCTCTGTCAGATAAAGGTACTTGTTTCTTCTTACATCTACTACTAAAGTAAAAAAAAAAAAAAAAAAAGGCGCTTATCCTTAAATCCAAGTCACATTGGGATTGATGTATAATTTAAACCTAACCAAAACTATGTCCTGGCCATGGAGTTGTATGGAGTCCTCTAGTGGCCAAAAGCCTGTGTTAGCATGGGCAACGCCATTTAGATGTAGTCAACTGGGTGGGACTTCCAACTTCATTGGCTGATCCCTCCTGATGACCCGGTTGGAGTCGTACTATTTCAAGATGGAGATGGCCTCAATGGCACTGCACATACTCTCACAGACGCCGTCATGACACAGATACAGAGATGTTATGTCTATCCAAGTCTATGGTCCTCGCCCATCACCTTATGTATTACTTCCCCCCAGTGTCAAGAAGTGACATCACAAGAAAACTAACCTTAGGCCTACAACACATAAATGGCTCAAAGATCAGGTGGGACCATTATAGCCAATGAGAGGGCAGATACGCGTGTGACACAGCCACAAAGTCAAAATTGTCTATTTCGTAAAAAAATCATGAAAACAAAAATTAGCTTTTTAGTCATAATTACATTTTAGCAGACGCTCTTATCCTAAGCGGCTTACAGTTAGTGAGTGCATACATTATTTTTTATATCCCCGTGGGAATCAAACCCACAACCCTGGCGTTGCAAACGCCATGCTCTACCAACTGAGCTACATCCCTGCCGGCCTTTCCCTCCCCTACCCTGGACAACGTTGGTTTAATTGTGCGCCGCCCCATTTGTCTCCCGGTCGCGTCCGGCTATGACAGAGCCTGGATTCGAACCAGGATCTCTAGTGGCACAGCTAGCGCTGCGATGCAGTGCCTTAGACCGCTGCGCCACTCGGGAGGTTAGGGTTACAGTTAGCAGTGTGGTAAATCACATTTGAATTATTGAAATTGTAGAAACAGGTGGTGCTTATGACTGTGGCAACTAGTGACGACCAGGCACAACTCCGATATTAAGTGTTTTTTCTCAAAGTTGCCGGGATGTCACATGTCCTACTTATATCAGTACACTCGTAAAAACCTAATCATTACGAAACTTTTATTCTATCAAATAAGCCACACGTAGCAAATAAGCCATTACATTTTTTGTTAACCAAATTCGACACACTCTCTTTCTTTTTTTTACCTCCAGCATCATACCACCCTGCATCCCACTGCTGGCTTGTCTCTGAAGCTAAGCAGGGTTGGTCCTGCTCGGTCCCTGGATGGAAGACCAGTTGCTACTGGAAGTGGTGTTGGAGGCCCTCTTTCCTCTGGTCTAAAAAAATATCCCAATGCCCCAGGGCAGTCTTTCGGATGGGACGTTAAACGGGTGTCCTTACTCTCTGTGGTCACTAAAGATCCCATGGCACTTATCGTAAGAGTAGGGGTTTTAACCCCGGTGTCCTGGCTAAACTCCTAATCTAGCCCTCATACCATCATGGCCACCTCATCATCCCCAGCTTCCAATTGGCTCATTCATCTCCTCTCCCATTGAACTATTCCCCAGGTCGTTGTTGTAAATGAGAAGGTGTTCTGTCAATTCATCTGGTAAAATAAGGGTAAGAAAATAAAAAGCTTGGTGAGCGGAAGAAAATGAAAAAATGCCACCTGCTGGAGAAGAAAGATTTTGGGCCTACTTATCCCTCTCCCTTCGCCTTTTCCTCTCTGGGAGAATACAAGGATGAATAAGGAGTGTTCGCACATTTTTAGACCAAATAATAAAACTCAAGATTTTGAGGATATCTGTTCCAGTCATATTTTAAACCTTTTTATTGTGACAAGCAACAGCCAGATTCGTCACAGTGTGTGTTTGTGTGTCATCTACCAGTCTAACAGTGTTTTCTCCTCCTCTCCTGTAGGAGGCAACAGCGTTAGAAGTGGTGTCCTGCAGTCAGGAGAAGGAGAGTCTGCCCCCAGAGAAGAGTCCCTCCAGTCCTGTTCACTCTGAGAGAGAGGCCTTGCTAGTTGGTATGTTCACCTAACAACATTACTATATTGTTATATTAACTTAGCTATAGAGGAGAAGATTCCCCCAATTCCTGTCCACTCAGAGAGGCCCTGCTACTTGACACGTTCACCTAACATAACTATAACGTCACTAGGCCTACATTATAACATTACTATAGCATTATTATAACGTTAGGTTAACCTAACATAAGTATAGAAGAGAAGATTCTCCCAAGTCCGGTCAACTCTGAGGAAGAAGCCCTGCTTGTTGGTACGTTCAGACAACATTACTGCAACCTTATAACAACATTTGTACATACAGAGGAGAACATTCCCCTAGCGCTATCCACTCAGGGAAAGAGGCCCTGCATGTTCATACACTTTTTGTTAATTTAACTGGTTATTTTTAGAGAAACTATCCTCAATCATCAAAGCTGGTTATTTGTGGAAAGCCTGGTTTTCCTCCCCTGGTTATTCCCAGTTCTCTGGGCTAGTTGACTGAGGCCTTCAGCACCTCTACTTTCTGATCAGCATAGCCTTATGGCACATTCTCCATTTCAGTGGAGGGTACTTTCCAAGGGGAACGGTTGGTCCTGGATCAAATTGGTTTTATGAAAGTGAGGTCTTGCTGAGATACAAGGGAAAGGAATTGTGGAGTTACGATTAGGCCTATGCCAGATGGCAGGATGCATACTATTTTGTGGTAGTGGGAGTTTTCTGTCCTGTCCCACAGTGCCTGTACAGTGGGGTTACTCTAGAATTATCATATATTTGGCACAGTTGGTTAGGTAGTCAATGAGGCACTCCCTCCCTCTATGCCGTCCCACTCTGGCTGCTCAGTGAGGTAGATGGCTGCTGAGGATTCTGGGTGTTCTCTCTGTCAGAATCGCTCTAAATGATGTCTTGTTTGAAGATTAAGTGAGCACCGCAGGGAAAAAAGGACATTGGCTCAAAAGTGAACTCACCTTCAACTGCATTGTCTCTCCTTCTAGAGGGCAAGATGAATACCAATGAGATTAACACTTAAAGGAAAGATTCACACATTTATTTTGAATGTTATACAGTTGAAGTCGGAAGTTTACATGCACCTTAGCCAAATACATTTAAACTCAGTTTTTCACAATTCCTGACATTTAATCCTAGTAAAAATGCCCTATCTTAGATCAGTTAGGATCACCACTTTATTTTAAGAATGTGAAATGTCAGAATAATAGCAGAGAGAATGATTTATTTCAGCTTTTGTTTCTTTCATCACATTCCCAGTGGGTCAGAAGTTTACATACCTTCAATTAGTATTTGGTAGCATTGCCTTTAAATTGTTTAACTTGGGTCAAACGTTTCGGGTAGCCTTCCACAAGCTTCCCACAATAAATTGGGTGAATTTTGGCCCATTCCTCCTGACAGAGCTGGTGTAACTGAGTCAGGTTTGTAGGCCTCCTTGCTCGTACACACTTTTTCAGTTCTGCCCACAAATGTTCTATAGGATTGAGGTCAGGGCTTTGTGATGACCACTCCAATACCTTGACTTTGTTGTCCTTAAGCCATTTTGCCACAACTTTGGAAGTATGCTTGGGGTCATTGTCCATTTGGAAGACCCATTTGCGACCAAGCTTTAACTTCCTGACTGATGTCTTGAGATGTTGCTTCAATATATCCACATAATTTTCCTTCCTCATGATTCCATCTATTTTGTGAAGTGCACCAGTCCCTCCTGCAGCAAAGCACTCCCCACAGCATGATGCTGCCACCCCCGTGCTTCACGGTTGGGATGGTGTTCTTCGGCTTGCAAGCCACCCCCTTTTTCCTCCAAACATAACGATGGTCATTATGGCCAAACAGTTCTATTTTTGTTTCATCAGACCAGAGGACATTTTTCCAAAAAGTACGATCTTTGTCCCCATGTGCAGTTGCAAACTGTAGTCTGGCTTTTTTATGGTGGTTTTGGAGCAGTGGCTTCTTCCTTGCTGAGCGGCCTGTCAGGTTATGTCGATATAGGACTCGTTTTACTGTAGATATAGATACTTTTGTACCTGTTTCCTCCAGCATCTTCACAAGGTCCTTTGCTGCTGTTCTGGGATTGATTTGCACTTTTCGCACCAAAGTACGTTCATCTCTAGGAGACAGAACGCGTCTCCTTCCTGAACAGTATGACGGCTGCGTGGTCCCATGGTGTTTATACTTGCATACTATTGTTTGTACAGATGAACGTGGTACCTTCAGGCGTTTGGAAATTGCTCCCAAGGATAAACCAGACTTGTGGAGGTCTACAATTTTCTTTCTGAGGTCTTGGCTGATTTGTTTTGATTTTCCCATGATGATTTCCCCATGAGGCACTGAGTTTGAAGGTAGGCCTTGAAATACATCCACAGGTACACCTCCAATTGACTCAAATGATGTCAATTAGCCTATCAGAAGCTTCTAAAGCCATGACATTATTTTCTGGAATTTTCCAAGCTGTTTAAAGGCACAGTCAACTTAGTGTATGTAAACTTCTGACCCACTGGAATTGTGATACAGTGAATTATAAGTGAAATAATCTGTCTGTAAACAATTGTTGGAAAAATTACTTGTGTCATGCACAAAGTAGATGTCCTAACCGACTTGCCAAAACTATAGTTTGTTAACAAGAAATTTGTGGAGTGGTTGAAAAATAAGTTTTAATGACTCCAACCTAAGTGTATATAAACTTCAGACTTCAACTGTATATCGTAACGGTGCACCTCTGGGCAATGTTCTATCGATTTCCGGGGTCATTTCATGTTTTTATGTGTATCTGAGCTATTGGGCGTTCAAGCAGGCAGAAATACAGCAAGAATGACGTGTTTTGCAAAACATTGTCTTTAAAAAGAAGAGAAAATGGACTAATCTCTGATCTAGAAACTGATTCAAAACAAAGACACAGGGAAGGAAAGAACAGATGCTCTGCCTTTTTCAAGACTTGATGTTTGATAATAACAAAGCACTTTCTATTGAACTTTCTCGAAGAGTGGCTCAATATCTAGGCTAGGCTATAATTGCACATTCAGTTAGAAAATTAAACAGTTGACTCCATCAACTATGAAGTTAGCATTGTCGATTAGCATCAATATGAACTATAGATAACTAGGCTTTGGAACAGAGCAAATACAACTAAACATAAAGTGCTGATTGATTTGCTAGAATTGATTTGGACATTTGGAGGTTTTTGTACCCAATCAAAATATATAGACTGATTTTAAGTTATGCTTTTCTGTATATCATTGGCCCAAGCCCAGCCATTAAAACACACTGTTTTAATGGCTTCTGATCAAAGAGTTGAGTTTTCCTCCAGTGTCTCACGTGGTGTGTTTGTTTTCTGAGCTGGCTCCTCAGTGGGCTATAAGATGTTATTACACAGGGGTTTAGGACTATCAGTAGTGCATGATCATATCAATTAGCTGATAGCAGATGTTATTGTTCGGATGAACGAAACCCTGTCGTGTGTGTGTGCGTGTGTGCGTGTGCGTGTGTGTGTGTGCGTGCGTGCGTGCGTGCGTGCGTGCGTGCGTGCGTGCGTGCGTGTGTGTGTGTGTGTGTGTGCGTGTGTGTGTGTGCGTGCGTGCGTGCGTGCGTGCGTGTGTGCGTGTGCGTGCGTGCGTGTGCGTGCGTGCGTGCGTGCGTGCGTGCGTGCGTGTGTGTGTGTGTGTGTGTGTGTGTGTGTGTGTGTGTGTGTGTGTGTGTGTGTGCGTGTGTGTGTGCGTGAAGCCCCATGCTGCTCTGATCAGAGAAGCTTTAATGCGGAGAGCAGCATCAATGTCTTCATTAAACACTTCTCTTAATCTAGACGGTTCAAACAAGAGTCTTCCACAGAGCTGGGAGTGTTTTGGAGAAGTCAGGCACACTTAAAGTGTCCAGATACATTTTCACTTCAGTCAGACAAGATGAGTTTAGTAGAGTGGTCTCTTGAATGTGATGTTCTCGCCTGCTTTCATGTTGGACAGATGGGTGAATGAATCAACACTCAAACTTAATGTTGTTAGTTAGCTATAGATTAGCTATACGTTAATGGTCTACAGTTTGATACAATGGATGGCATGTTCTCATTGGCTTTCATGTTGGACAGATGGGTATATCAACACTCAGGCTGAATGGAATGATACTGTAGTATAACATTAGTGTTTGCGTTATAGTTCTAAAGTAATAGCCTATACTACTGCATGATAAGATGGGTGAATCAACCATTATGTATAATGGTTATAGAGTTATAGGTATAGAGTAATGCTAACGCCAGTTTGATTGACAGCTGTATTGAGGTATCTCTTTCTCCTTCCTCAGGGATCATCTCTACGTTCCTCCATGTGCACCCGTTTGGAGCCAGCATCGAGTACATCTGCTCCTACCTTCAGCGGCTGAACACCAAGGTACTGCTGGCACACACTGACACTGACACACACACACTGACACTGACACACACACACTGACACTGACACACACACACTGACACTGACACACACACACTGACACTGACACACACACACTGACACTAGCCAGGTTTCCATCCAACCATTTCATGCGGGTGAATTACCTGACTCATGAAAAAAGTCACGCCTGGGCTGAAACAGGAAATGCCGGTACAATTGTATAAATGTCGACGGACAATTTGTTAGTTCGACGTGGTGGGATCTTTTTGTGTTGGTAAAATGTATTATGCGAGGAATGGCGGTGGAAGCACCTTTATGTGCAGATATTGATATAATAACCATCGTATGGAAGTAAACTTGGAGTGATGCAATGACATGTTGTATGGTCCTCCTACTATGACTCGAGAAAGCATGCAGTTTATTAGGCTACAGATGAAATAAGTTATGATGAACTTCACAGGGTGGTGAAAGTGCACGGTGATGAGCTTAATGCTCCTTTCCAATAAATATCAAGGGTCTTATTCTGGTGACATGATGATCGATGCTTGGCTGCCGTTTGACAAGTACAAATGATCTCGCTCTTATCCATAATAATCTTATCGTGTAGGTAGCATACCCGCTCTGCATCTGCGAGCTGTTGGCTAGAGCACACGTGCCAAGACCAGAGTGGGCACATGTCCTATATTACGTAACAGTTTTTGTGACAAAAACGGGGTACTGGTACAGAGTCAATGTGCGGGGGCACCGGTTAGTCGAGGTAATTGCGGTAATATGTACATGTAGGTATAGTTAAAGTGACTATGCATTGATAGTAAACAGAGAGTAGCAGCAGCGTAAAAGAGGGGGTGGGGGGGTGGGGTGGGGGGGGGTCACAATGCAAATAGTCCGGGTAGCCATTTGATTACCTGTTCAGGAGTCTTATGGCTTGAGGGTAGAAGCTGTTAAGAAGCCTTTTGGACCTAGACTTGGCGCTCCGGTACCGCTTGCCATGCGGTAGCAGAAAGAACAGTCTATGACTCCTGAGGGGGAATAAGCTTTGTCGTGCCCTCTTCACGACTGTCTTGGTGTGTTTGGACCATGATAGTTTGTTGGTGATGTGGACACATCCGATGAGCATCGGAGCCGGTGTAGTGCGATTCAATCTTAGTCCTGTATTGACGCTTTGCCTGTTTGATGGTTCGTCGGAGGGCATTGCGGGATTTCTTATAAGCGTCCGGGTTAGAGTTCTGCTCCTTGAAAGTGGCAGCTCTACCCTTTAGCTCAGTGTGGATGTTGCCTGTAATCCATGGCTTCTGGTTGGGGTATGTACGTACGGTCACTGTGGGAACAACGTCATCGATGCACTTATTGATGTAGCCAGCCCAACAAAAGTTTTCTTTATGTGCACGACGTCATCATAATGCACAGCCTTTTATCCGCAAAAAGTCCGTTTGATGGAAACACATCTCTGGTGGGAAAATGCGCATATTTTTAATGCTGATTTTTGAATATTCGCAGGAAAATCTTGCTACTGACACACACGCATGATGAGCAGCAGGAGCCATCCTGGCGCACTATTCCAACACACACACACACACACAGAAACACAACACAGCCAGTTTAGCAATACAGCCATCCTGGCACCACACACACACACCGAGCACAAACTTGGAATAAACACCCTTACTGGACTGGCATACAGTATGGACCTGATGTATGCCAGGGCCACACAGTGCAGTTGGAGCACCCTTGTGCAGTCAGCCTCCCCAATGCAATTTGAATCATCCCCTTGTGACAGCAGAGCCCCATCTTGCAGCAAGAGTTTCCTCATGCAGCCAGATCCTTCTCATCTAATTTGATCCCCCTGGTGTAGGCAGGCCCCTCTCGTGATGCTGATCCTCAGGTTTGGGTTGAAGCAAAGGCAAGTCCCACTGCCTCCACTCTCTGTAGCTATCTTAGACATGAATATAGGATATTTCCTTGTATCTCCCAGTGCTCTTGAGGAAGTGTCTGAGTGTAATTTCCCTGGACACTGAGACCTGTTAGATCTGGATCATTCCTGTCTCTCCCTGACAGAGCTGAGCAGTTTCATTTATTCTGACACTTCGCTTAAACACCCGTCTCCACATGTTGGCCTCCTCAGGGGCCTTCCTTGGTTCTCACCTCTGCTCTCATCTGCCAGACAGATTCTCTTCCTTTCTCTCAACCACATATACACTGAGTGTACAAAACATTCCATGACATAGACTGACCAGGTAAAAGCTAGGATCCCTTATTGATGTAATTTGTTAAATCCAGTTCAATCAGTGTAGATGAAGGAGAGGAGACCGGTTAAAGAAGGATTTTTAAACCTTGAGACAATTGAGACATGGATTGTGCATGTGTGCCATTCAGAGGGTGAATGGGCGAGACAAAATATTTAAGTGCCTTTGAACAGGGTATGGTAGTAGGTGCCAGGAGCACCGGTTTGAGTGTGTCAAGAACTGCAACGCTGCTGGGTTTTTCACTCTCAGCAGTTTCCCGTGTGTATCAAGAATGGTCCACCACCCAAAGGACATCCAGACAACTTGACACAACTGTGGGAAGCATTGGAGTCAACATGGGCCAGCATCCCTGTAAGGTGCCAACCCAGGGGGGCATAGTAGCCATGTCTTGCCTAAACCAGGCTGGACAAAAGCATGATTTGTACACTGTGTATATGACCGCTATGCTCACTGCCACCGCCGCAAGGCCTTCAGATATAATATATGTCCACTCTCACTCTACCTCCATGATGAGGCCCTCAGACAAAGGACTAAGGGACCACCAGCCCACCTCCACCAGGAGGCCTTCAGACATGACTACTCTTAGTGCTACCTCCATGAGGAGGCCCTCAGACAAAGGACTAAGGGACCACCAGCCCACCTCCACCAGGAGGCCTTCAGACATGACTACTCTTAGTGCTACCTCCATGAGGAGGCCCTCATGTATATATTGTATGACCACTCCCCCCGCCAGCTCATTAAAACCTCTCTGTGCTCATCACCACACTGACTCATTCCTTCTCTCTCCTTTTGGCTTTTCCTCTCTGTCTGTGGATGTTTTTGTTCCCACGCTACCTCTCTGTAACACCACACAACAAGCCCACAGGGCTTTGTCAACAGTCCTTGCTGGATTCACCACTAACAACATTACTCTCTACTTATCTACTATGTTCATGATGCACTGCTACATTGTTAATGATGATACACCATTGACATCTCCACGTTAGTCCTTAATACATACTGACAGGTTTACCCATCTGGTTCTTACAAATGTGCTTTTTCTCTGCATAAAATTATACAGTGCTTCCTACTGTCATTGTTTTGTGTAATCTCACCTTTTTAAAGTGATGCTATATGCTAATGTTGTGCTATTGCATATGTAGGTGTGGGTTTGTGATGTGTATTGTGTGTGTGTGTGCGTTTATTGTTTGTCACTTAGATCAGTTTCTCGGAGATGTGGGGCTCTTTGAGTCTGTAGGAGTGTGTGTCAAATCTGTGTGTTAAGTTTGTATTGTGTTTGTACATGTGGGAGTGTATGTATCAAATCTGTGTATTTACATTGAGTGTGTCTGTGTTTCAGATAAACACAGGGGAGGTGGATGCTCTCCTGGGTCGGCTGCCCTGTACCTTCAGACAGGAGCTGACAGGGGTGGGTGCCAGCCTGGAGAAACGCTGGAAGTTCTGTGGCTTCGAGGGCATCAAGACCACATAGAGCATTACAGGGACACAGAGGAAACAGCATAGAGCTCAGGCTGAACTATGAGGACACTGTATTATGCAGACCGGTACTGGTACCTGGGATGTTTGCTCACCGGTCCCTGCGATGGTTAATTGGCCTTGATTTAGTCAGTTCTTAAGAGCTAGTTATAATGTAAACAGTTTGCTGGTCCCAGGCACAAATAAGTGGCTGTATTACTAGGACACAGAAGTAACAACATAGAGCTCATGCTGCAGAGCAGGCTGTGACACTGAGGAAACAGCCTCTCTGTATGGGTGACAGAGAGGGTGACTCGTCTCCAGGGTGATGGAGAGCTAGACAACACCTCCAAAGCCACGATGCTCTGCTCTGGGACTGACTTTGCAAAGCCTCATGGGATCGAACACCATACTGGGAGTCCCAAAGGAGTATCAGTTCTAAGGTGCCAGGGCATTGGCTGTTTGTCCTTCACATGGGCAGACCAGACCATTCCCAGAGCATCTAATTTGTTAACTCTGCTGTCACTCAGCTAGGAATACTACCCAGGGAGGTTATCAGGGTCTGCTGAACATTTTCAACCTCCCACCCCTCTGGCCTCTCTCACTCTCTCTTTTTTCGTTCCTTGTTTTTATAAATCTATGAATAAAAATTGATATATTTCTTCATTTTCTGTAAAAGCTGTTAACAGTTGCATAGATTGATTTGTTTTACTACTCTGTAAATGCTTGGATGATATTTTTAAATTAAAAATTAAAGCAATCTGAAGAATTGAGAATAGAGTTTTATTGAATAGAGTCCTTCTCACTGGCACTTAGGCTATATACCAGTAAGCTGCTTGTATATGCAATGTGTGTAGATGTGGTATGTAGCATGATTGTGAGCAAACTGCTAATCCAGGACCCCAGCCACACGAGGAGCCTTCAACCTGCCAGCCTCCGGACATGAAGCCTCAGAGGTACACACTATCTCTCTCGCTCGCAACTGCTACTTTCCATTAAGCCTGTGCCGAGCCATAACTTGAGAGATGCCTGAGACCGTAAGTGACTTGAGGCCACCTTTTGTGATGCTGGTTTTGTTCCCTCTTAGCTCTGCCCAAGGCAAAGGCAAAGCATCATCACACTTACAGAGAAACACGCTCTTGGGATTATCTTAATGAAGCATAATTATCTAATTATAAAGGCAGGTGCGAGTGTGTATGTGCCTGCATGTGTGAGAGTATGTGCTTGTCTGGGTGAGCATGCTTACATGTGTGTGTGTCACGTCTACTCCCGCTCCTCCCCTCCGTTGTTCGATGTCGCCGGTATACTAACCACCGGTGCTGGGATCCATCATTACGCACACCTGGCATTCATCATTACGCGCACCTGCACGTCATCATGAGGCACACCTGGACTCCATTAACTCACTTATTACCTCCCCTATATCTGGCACTCCCTTAGGTTCTTTCCCCAGTCAGTATTGTTCCTATGGTTATGCATAGACACTACTGTTATGTTGTCTCGTTCCATGTTTGTTGTTTTATTAAACGTTTCACCTGCACCTGCTTCTCGACTCACAGCGTCTTCGTTACAGAATACTGACTCCAACAATGGAAGCAGCAGGAAAAATATTTTTCTCCCAAACGGTCGACGAGCAGCACCATGACCAGCTGGCACAACTGGGGACGGCTATGGGAAAGGTTATTCGCAGTGTGCAACGTCTCAAACATACCCGGGAGGCATTGCCGTCAACTAGCGGAGGATACTCTACAGCCAGTCGACCCAGCGAGCCAGGACAACAGCCCATTCAACAACCCGCTCAGGTCAGCGATGCCCGTTTGTCCCTCCTGGATAAATATGACGGCACACCATCTAAATGCCGTGGCTTCCTACTTCAGTGCTCCCTCTACTTTACGGACCAAATGGGAGCTCCCACCACCGAGAGGTCCAAGGTTGCCACGGTTATTTCTCTGTTGACTGGGCGGGCGTTGGAATGGGCCACGACCTTCTGGGAGAGAGGAGAGGAGGAGCTAGATTCATATGAGGGGTTCATGGCTCTGTTCAAATGCATCTTCAATCATCCCCCGGAGGGCAGAGAGGGGGTGAGCGCTTACTCCAATTACGGCAGGGGGACCAGACGGCTGCCGAGTACGCGCTCACAGTAGCAGCATCCAGTAGCAGTATCCAGTAGCAGCATCCAGCGGCTGGAACGAGTCAGCGTTTCGTACGCTATTCAGAAGAGGTCTGCGCGAGGAGGTGCAGACGGAATTGGCCTGTCGAGACGACAACCTCTCCTTGGACGCACTCATTGCGATGGCCATCCGTCTGGATAACCTACTTCGGGAGCGTCGGTACTCTCATCACTTCTCTCCCTCCCTCAGTGAACACTCTGGATCAGAGCCTGAACCCATGGAGGTAGGTGTCACACGCCTCCCCCCGGCGGAACGACGCAGACAGAGACAGCTGGGGCTCTGTCTGTATTGTGGTCAAGGAGGGCACCAGCTCCAGCGGTGTCCAGCACTTTCTAATCCGGGATCCACAAGAGCAGAGGGACGGTCACGTGATCTTCCACCTCCTTGGGCAGGAGTGAGTATTCCGTCTTCATCCCTTTCTGCTAAACTCTTTTTGGTGTCCATCACACCAGTTGACTGTCCCTCATGTACTGTGTCTACCGCATTAGTGGATTCCGGTGCCGCGGGGTCCCTTGCCTCCTCTCTTAACATCATCTCATACCCGCTCTCCTCTCCTTTCCCGGTTCAAGCCCTCGATAATCGGCCACTAGGAGCCGGAACCATCACACACATCACCCAACCACCTACCCTCACCGTGGAGTCCATTCATCAGGAGAACATACCCTTCTTCATCACCAGTGCACCAGGTCACAAGATCATCCTCGGCCTCCCTTGGCTTCAACGCCATAACCCCACCATCTCATGGTAGAGGATTAGAATCACAGACTGGTCACCCGAATGCCGGAGGACTTGCTTCCCCATCCCCTGTGGTTCCACGTCGGTTGAGAGTCCTATGGTTGCCCTTCAGCCCAACATCCCGGAGGTATACCAGGACCTACGGAAGGTATTCTCCAAGACCTGCGCCACCTGTCTTCCTCCTCATCGCCCCTGGGACTGTGCCATCAACCTGCTGGTAGGGTCTGCGCCTCAGCGCAGACACATCTACCCTCTGTCGGTGGCTGAGACCCAGGCCATGGAGGATTACATCCAAGAGGCGCTCCAACAAGGTTTCATCCGCACGTCCACTTCTCCTGCGTCGGCTGGTTTCTTCTTCGTGGCCAAGAAGGATGGAGTGTTACGTCCATGTATTGATTACAGAGGACTCAATGAAATTACCACGAAGTACCGTTACCTTCTCCCGTTGGTGCCGGAAGAAATCGAACAGCTCCGCGGGGCCCGGTTCTTTACCAAACTGGACCTGCGGAGTGCATACAATCTCATCCGCATCTGGGAGGGGGATGAGTGGAAGACTGCATTTAGCACGATGTCTGGTCACTACGAGTACTTGGTGATGCCTTTTGGTTTAGCCAATGCTCCGTCAGTGTTCCAGGCATTCGTTAACAAGGTGTTCAGGGACATGCTCGTACACCAGGTGGTCGTGTATATCGATGACATCCTGGTCTACTAGGCTACCTTGGAGGATCACATCAATCACGTTTGAGCAGTCCTGGAACGCCTCCTGGCTAACCACCTGTTCGTCAAGGCTGAGAAGTGCCGATTTCATCAGAAGGCTGTCTCCTTCTTAGGCTACCAAATCAGCCCGCAGGGATGTGAGGATGGACAACAAGAAGGTAGATGCGGTCAGGTCATGGCCAGTCCCAACCACCATAAAGGGGTTACAATGGATTTTGGGGTTTGCCAACTTCTACCACCGGTTCATCAGGAACTTCAGCTCTGTCGCCGCCCCCTCACCTCTCTCCTCAAAGGTGGTCCCCGTAGGTTGGTGTGGAGCCCAGCAGCCAACGAGGCCTTCCGTCTACTCAAGGGACGTTTCACCTCTGCCCCATTGCTCAAACACCCAGATCCCACGATATCCTTTGTGGTGGGGGTGGACGCTTCAGAGGTGGGCGTGGGGGCAGTTCTGTCTCAACGACAGGGTAATCCACAGAAATTGTATCCTTGTGCATATTACTTGAGAAACTGTCCCCTGCAGAGAGGAATTACGACGTCGTTGATCGAGAGCTCCTGGCGGTGAAGTTGGTATTGGAGGAGTGGAGACACTAGCTAGAGGGTGCCAAGGAACCATTTGTCATCCTCACCGACCATCGGAACCTGGAGTACATACGGAAAGCGAGGAGGCTGAATCCGTGCCCTTTTCTTCACAAGGTTCATCTTCACGCTGACCTATCGCCCAGGTTTAAAGAACATCAAGGCCGATGCTCTGTCCCGTCTCTACGATTCGGGAGAGGGTCCTGTCCTAAATGCACCTATAATCTCATCCTCCCGAGTCGCAGCTCCTGTGGACTGGGACATAGATGTGGACATTCGCCAGGCTCTGGAGAGGGAGCCCGCTCCCACTAACGTTCCTCCTGAGCGCATCTACATTCCCACGGGGATAAGGGATTGGCTGCTGACCTGGGCACACACAGCTGTCGTCGCTGGACATCCAGGTATTTCTCACACTACCCAATCCATCTCTGAGAAGTACTGGTGGCCCATCTTGGCGCAGGATGTCATTCGCTACGTCAACTCCTGTTGTCATTCGCTACGTATGTGCCCAAACTAAATCCCCCCAGAATGCTCCAGCAGGGAAACTCCTTCCCCTTCCCGTGCCTCAGCATCCCTGGTCTCATCTATCCATTGACTTTGTTACTTATCTCCCCTCCTCTGACGGGTTCACCACCATTTTGGTGGTTATGGATAGATTTTCAAAATCCTGTCATTTAATCCCTCTTTCTGGTCTCACTACTGCTCTCCAGGTTGCTAAGGCACTATTCCAGTAGGTATTCTGGCATTATGGCCTTCCGGAAGACATCTAGCCGTCAGATCTCTACTGGACTCCCGACGTCGTGGGGGGTCGACTTCAGTACCTGATGGAGAGGTATGGCCTAGAGGAGCGGTGTTGGGTTCCGGTGGAGGACATTCCGTGATTTCCACCTTCGCCGACGGACCCACTCCTCGTCCCAGGGGGGTACTGTCACGTCTACTCCTGCTCCTCCCCTCCGGCGTTCGACATTGCCAGTATACTAGCCACCGGTCCTGGCATCCATCATTACGCGCACCTACACGTCATCATGAGGCACACATGGACGTCATCATGAGGTACACCTGGACTCCATTACCTCACTTATTACCTCCCCTATATCTGGCACTCCCTTAGGTTCTTTCCCCAGTCAGTATTGTTCCTGTGGTTAAGCGTAGACGCTACTTTTATGTGGTCTCGTTCCATGTTTGTTGTTTTATTAAACATTTCACCTGCACCTGCTTCTTGACTCACAGCGTCTTCGTTACAGTGTGTGTATAGAAGCCAGTTTTATTACAGAACAGAGGTTGCCCCTCCAGGTTGAATCCTGGCAGCCAGGACCGGAGGTTCTTCACAAAAGCCAGCTGGAGCGTTCCTAATGTGCCTCTGTTTGGCAATTTGTCTGCACGCTCTCTTCCCCTGTTTTGCTTGGGGAAACCAAAGGTTTATTACACATGATTTGCTCTCATCAGCCTCCGCCTTCTCCCAACGCCTTGTGTATGAAACATTAAGTCCACGAACTTGTCAGAACACCATCCGTCCCACCTGAATTAATAATAGGTATTGAGTTGGTTTTCCCCCTGCAAGGCTCCCTTCTATACATATTAATTTGTCTTGGCATGTATTATTAACATGGATCCAAAGGGGAAGAATGCAGAGTGGAGTGAACACACATATCGCAGAACCATAGAGCAGAGTGAAGATGTGTGTACTGTATTATATATGGATCTCTATAGTCTTCTTCTAATCCCTAGGTTTTGTATTACAAGAAAGAGCATGGTGGTTCTGCAAATGTATTAGTAATGAAGTTGGGCCCGCACACTCAATTGCTTCAACACATGTTTTTCAGGTTAGTTAAATGAACATTTATTTCCATGCTTGGAATGGTTCATGTTTGGCATTCAGACACGGTGTTAGATACTTTTAGTCAGATTCTCTTATGGACTTAGACTATTATAAGGATTGGATCCACCCAAATCATTTTGGGTTCCTGGATCCTTTCACAGCATTATAAGGCTGCGTTGAGACAATGACTTATCAATGACCCAAGCCCAGCTCATTTAATCCCAACCATCGTGTCGCTTAGTTGTCATAATGCTTCAGAAAATGTACATTATCCCAGGGGCGCTGGAAGACACAATGTAAGTAACCTAATTTATGTCCCTCTTACTGCCCTGAATGCCTCTGCTGATCCTACAACTATTGTATGCAGCAATCATGTGCCTATGAACCAGAGTTATACTGTTAGCACTGAGGCGGTGTGCTCTAGCAGGAATTGCACTGTGTGCAGCTCACCCTGTACTAACATAAATAACCTGAGCATGTCTACCTCTTCTAAGCTTCCCAGTAAAGCAACAAAAACAATCAAGCATCCCAGAAAAGTGCTAAAAATAACCCACGTTAACATATGTATGTTAAGAAACAAGGTTAATGAAATCAATAATTTGCTAGTAACTGATGACATTCAAATTCTGACAATCTCAGAAACTCACTTAGATAATACCTTTGATGATACAGTTGTAGCAATACATGGTTATAAGATCTATAGAAAATACAGAAATGCCAAAGGTGGAGGTGTGGCCGTTTATATTCAGAACCACATTCCTGTACAGCTTAGAGAGGATCTCATTTTAAATACTGTTGAAGTAATATGGCTACAGGTTCAGCTGCCTCACCTAAAGCCCATTCTGGTGGGAAGTTGCTATAGACCACCAAGTGCTAACAGTCAGTATCTAGATAACGTGTGAAATGCTTGATAATGTATGTGATATCAACAGAGAGGTATACAGTTGAAGTCGGAAGTTTACATACACCTTAGCCAACTACATTTAAACTCAGATTTTCACAATTCCTGACATTTAATCCTAGTAAATATTCCGTGTCTTAGGTTAGTTAGGATCACCACTTTATTTTAAGAATGTGAAATGTCAGAATAATAGCAGAGAGAATTATTTATTTAAGCTTTTATTTATTTCATCACATTCCCAGTGGGTCAGAAGTTTACATACACTCAATTAGTATTTTGTAGCATTGCCTTTAAATTGTTTAACTTGGGTCAAACTTGGGAAGTATGCTTGGGATCGTTGTCCATTTGGAAGACCCATTTACGACCAAGCTTTAACTTCCTGACTGATGTCTTGAGATGTTGCTTCAATATATCCACATAATTTTCCTTCCTCATGATGCCATCTATTTTGTGAAGTGCACCAGTCCCTCCTGCAGCAAAGCACCCCCATAGCATGATGCTGCCACCCCCGTGCTTCATGGTTGGTATGGTGTTCTTCAGCTTGCAAGCATCCCCCTTTTTCCTCCAAACATAACGATGGTCATTATGGCCAAACAGTTCTATTTTTGTTTCATCAGATTTCTCAAAAAAGTATGATCTTTGTCCCCATGTGCAGTTGCAAATTGTAGTCTGGCTTTTTTTATGGCGGTTTTGGAGCAGTGGCTTCTTCCTTGCTGAGCGGCCTTTCAGGTTATGTCGATATAGGACTCGTTTGACTGTGGATATAGATACTTTTCTACCTGTTTCCTCCAGCATCTTCACAAGGTCCTTTGCTGTTGTTCTGGGATTAATTTGCACAAAACTACGTTCATCTCTAGGAGACAGAATTAGTCTCCTTCCTGAGCAGTATGACAGCTGCGTGGTCCCATGGTGTTCATACTTGCATACTATTGTTTGTACAGATGAACGTGGTACCTTCAGGCGTTTGGAAATTGCTCCCAAGGATGAACCAGACTTGTGGAGGTCTACACATTTTTTTCTGAGGTCTTGGCTGATTTCTTTTCATTTTCCCATGATGTCAAGCAAAGAGGAACTGTGTTTGAAGGTAGGCCTTGAAATACATCCACAGGTACACCTCCAATTGACTAAAATGATGTCAATTAGCCTATCAGAAGTTTCTTAAGCCATGACATCATTTTCTGGAATTTTCCAAGCTGTTTAAAGGCACAGTCAACTTAGTGTATGTAAACTTCTGATCACTGGAATTGTGATACAGTGAATTATAGGTGAAATAATCTGTCTGTAAACAATTGTTGGAAAAATTACTTGTGTCATGCACAAAGTAGATGTCCTAACCGACTTGCCAAAACTATAGTTTAACAAGAAATGTGTGGAGTGGTTGAAAAACGAGTTTTAATGACTCCAACATAAGTGTATGTAAACTTTCGACTTAAACTGTATTTTCTAGGTGATTTAAATATTGACTGGCTTTCTTCAGGCTGCCCACTCAAGAGAAAGCTTCAAACTGTATCTAGTGCCTGCAACCTGGTTCAGGTTATCTGTCACGTCTCCTCCCGTTGCTCCCCTCCGGCGCTCTGATTCGCCGGTCTACTGAGCCACAGGTCTGAGCGCACCACCTCGGCAACACCGGAATGGAAACCCAATGCACCCTAATCACCTCCAGCGCACCTGCACCTCATCATCTCATCACCACCCCTATTTTGCCCTATTTGACTGTTCTGTATGATGTTGTGTGTGATTGTTTAGCTTCGTGTCGTTTACTCTATCTTTGTTATTTATCTTTCTCTTGAGTGGGCAGCCTGAAGAAAGCCAGTCAATATTTAAATCACCTAGAAAATACAGTTGAAGTCTAATATAGTGTATAAGAGGTCATACAATACGTTTTGTAGTGATTCAT
Source organism: Coregonus lavaretus (assembly GCF_964263955.1). NCBI lineage: Eukaryota > Metazoa > Chordata > Actinopteri > Salmoniformes > Salmonidae > Coregonus > Coregonus lavaretus. Next base: position 36,724,950 of record NC_140016.1, on the reverse strand, counting down.
ATGTTGTTGATGTAAAGAATATTTGTAGGTCCGTGGTGTGTAATGAGAAGCAACCAGACGCTGCACTTGACATATTTATGAAATCGCTTATCCCAGTTACTAGTAAGCATGCACCCATTAAGAAAATGACTGTAAAAACTGTTAGATCCCCATGGTTGATGAGGAATTGAACAATTGTATGGTTGAGAGGGATGAGGCAAAATAAATGGCAAATAAGTCTGGCTGCACAACCGATTAGCAAACATATAGCAAATTGAGAATTGGTAATGTGACTAAACTGAATAAAAATAAGAAAAAACTACACAATGAAACAAAGATAAATGACATAAAGAATGATAGTAAAAAACTTTGGAGCACCTTAAATGAAATTTTGGGCAAAAACGCAAACTCAGCTCCATCATTCATTGAATCAGATGGCTCATTCATCACAAAACCCACTGATATTGCCAACTACTTTAATTTTTTTTTCATTGGCAAGATTAGAAAACTTAGGCATGACATGCCAGCAACAAACGCTGACATCCAATAATATCTGACCAAATTATGAAAGACAGGCATTGTAATTTTGAATTCTGTAGAGTGTGGAAGAGGTAAAACAATTATAGTTGTCTATCATTAACAACTTGGATGGAAAATTACTGAGGATAATAGCGGACGATATTGCCACACTTATTTGCCATATCTTCAATTTACTTTTTTCAATCTTTACTAACCACATCACTCTGGCTTTGAGTAAAGCTATATGCGAATGACTCAACACTATACACGTCAGCTACTACAGCGACTGAAATGACTGCAACACTAAAAAAAGAGCTGCAGTTAGTTTCAGAATGGGTGGCAAGGAATAAGATAGTCCTAATTATTTCAAAAACTAAAAGCATTGTATTTTGGACAAATCATTCACTAAACCCTAAACCTCAACTAAATCTTGTAATGAATAATGTGGAAATTGAGCAAGTTGAGGTGACTAAACTGCTTGGAGTAACCCTGGATTGTAAACTGTCATGGTCAAAACATATTGATACAACAGTAGCTAAGATGGGGAGAAGTCTCTCCATAATAAAGCGCTACTCTGCCTTTCTAACAACACTACCAACAAGGCAGGTCCTACAGGCGCTAGTTTTGCCACACCTGGACTACTGTTCAGTCGTGTGGTCAGGTGCCACAAAGAGGGACTTAGGAAAAGTGCAAATGGCTCAGAACAGAGCAGCACGGCTTGCCCTTAGATGTATACAGAGAGCTAACATGTCAATCTCTCCTGGCTCAAAGTGGAGGAGAGATTGACTTCATCACTACTTGTATTTGTGAGAGGTATTGACATGTTGAATGCACTGAGCTGTCTGTTTGAACTACTGGCACACAGCTCAGACACCCATGCATACACCACAAGACATGCCACCAGAGGTCTCTTCACAGTCCCCAAGTCCATAACAGACTATGGGAGTACTACATAGAGCCATGGAACTCTATTCCACATCAAGTAACTCATGCAAGCAGTAAAATTAGATTTAAAAAAAAACATAAAAATACACCTTCTGGAACAGCGGGGACTGTGAAGCAACACAAACATAGGCACAGACACATGCATACAAACGCACAATAACATACGCACTATACGCACGTAAACATGGATTTTGTGTTGTAGATATGTGATAGTAGAGTAGGGCCCTGAGGACACAAACTTAATGTGTTGTGAAATCTGTTGTGAATGTATTGTAATGTTTTAGATTTTTTTAACTACCTTGGTAGCAGCTAATGGGGATCCATAATAAATACAAATACAAATACTATACAAAACATATAGGAAGCATAGATTGTTTTGGAACCAAAGCATTCATTTCATGCTCTTAGCTTCTTTCTATTTTGCTCTCAGTGCCCTTTAGACAGAGAGATGCAGACAGACAGGCACTGATCTGTGCATCACTCCACTGGGCTTTCTGCTTGCCCTTCAAACACTATATCCACTACATGACCAAAAATATGTGGACACCCGCTCATCGAACAACTCATTCCAAAATCATGGGCATTAATATGGAGTTGGTCCCCCCTTTGCTGCTATAATAGCCTCCACTCTTCTGGGAAGGCTTTCTACTAGATGTTGGAGCATTGCTGCGGGGACTTGCTTCCAGTTAACCACAAGAGCATTAGTGAGGTTGGGCACTGATGTTGAGTGATTAGGTCTGGGTCGCAGTCGGCGTTCCAATTCATCCCAAAGGTGTTCGATGGGGTTGAGGTCAGGGCTCTGTGCAGGCCAGTCAAGTTCTTCCACACTGATCTCGACAAACCATTTCTGTATGGACCTCGCTTTGTGCACAGGGGCATTGTCATGCTGAAACAGGAAAGGGCCTTCCCCAAACTGTTGCCACCAAGTTGGAAGCACAGAATCGTGTAGAATGTCATTGTATGCTGTAGCGTTAAGATTTCCCTTCACTGGAACTAAGGGGCCTAGCCCGATCCATGAAAAACAGCCCCAGACCATTATTCCTGCTCCTCCGAATTTTACAGTTGGCATTATGCATTCGGGCAGGTAGCGTTCTCTTTGCATCCGCCAAACCCAGGTTCCTCCGTCGGACTGCCAGATGGTGAAGCGTGATTCATCACTCCAGAGAACGCGTTTCCACTCTTCCAGAGTCCAATGGCGGCGAGCTTTACACCACTCCAGCCGATGCTTGGCATTGCACATTGTGATATTAGGCTGGTGTGCGGCTGCTTGGCCATGGAAACCTATTTCATGAAGCGGACGTTGCTTCCACAGGCAGTTTTGAACTCGGTAGTGAGTGTCGCAACCGAGGACAGACGATTTTTACTCACTACAAGCTTCAACACTCGGCGTCCCGTTCTGTAAACTTGTGTGACCTACCATTTCACGGCTGAGCCGTTATTGCTCCTAGACGTTTCCACTTCACAATAACAGCACTTACAGTTGACCAGGGCAGCTCTAGCAGGGCAGATATTTTACGAACTGACTTGTTGGAAAGGTGGCATCCTATGACGGTGCCTCGTTGAAATTCACTGAGCTCTTTAGTAAGGCCATTCTATTGCCAATGTTTACCTATGGAGATTGCATGGCTGTGTGCTCGATTTTATACACATGTCAGCAACTGGTGTGGCTGAAATAGTCGCTTCCACTAATTTGAAAGGGTGTCCACATACTTTTGTATATATAGTGTATCTGTCATAGCAGACCAGCCCATTTGGCAAATGACGGTGCACTTGACAGAGGCTTCACTAGTCTCCTACAACAGGGTTTCCCAAACTCTGTCCTGGAGCCCCCCTGGGTGCAGGTTTTGGTTTTGGCCCTAGCACTACACAGCTGATTCAAATATCCAACTCCTCATCAAGCTTTCATTATTTCAATCACCTGTCTAAGGCAAAAAACTAAATGTGCACCAATGGGGGGGCCCCAGGACCGAGTTTGGGAAACCCTGTCCTACAACAACAGGCTTCGATGATAATACTGACAGTTTCTATCCTCACTGAAGATGCTGTGTTCTGTCGAGCCCAATCTCCCCATAGACTTGATGCCTCTGTGTTAGACAGGAGGCATTCATAACTCATCTTTTCAGACTGGAGTGAAGTTTTCGGTGCATCACGCAAAGGAGGTCAACACAGCCTAATTAAGGGCTCTATTCAATCAGATCCACTTTAGCCGACATCCGCATAGTGGTTGTTTTGGCGGTGTCGGAGGTGGAACTGAGTTAGAGCTGTCAAATCCACAAGCGGCTCCTGGCATTATACCTAAAGCTGACATTGAGAGAAATCCCATGCAGCCTGGTTTACAATACACTGGAATTTGAGATGTAATCTACACCTCAATTAGGCTGATAGATTTCGTTTTATGATTTTCAATTTCAGCGTAATTATTTATATATAACCTACACTTTCTCATTCTGAACTTCTAAAGCAATTGGGAGGGGTGTGGCTTTGTGAGGATGATCAAGAGCAACTGCTCACCGATTTGACAGCTCCAACGCAGTTACACCTCCAGCACCGCCAAAACATCATCTATGCGGGTGTCGGCTATCGCCGGTTAACGCTTGATCTGATTTAATCTAGGCCTAAATCTGCTCGCAGTCGGCGGTAAATGTGTTTTCCATTTGGTGTTGTCTTCTCATCGCCATACCGGAGAGAGTTCATCATTAATTAAATACAAGGGGGATTCAAGATTCAAGCAAAAGCTGTTCAAGGGTGCCACCTAGCCTGGGAAGCCACTAGTGGGCTTCATGGATCTCTACTACCATCATGGCAGGTAATACACTCCTGTCCCCTGGCGACCGGTGCTTACATAAAACATACTTCCTGATGTTGCACCCTGCGTTCAACCAGGGGTAAACAACAGACTGCTGCAACCTGATTGGCTGAACATCAGGAAGTAGCATTCCTAGGCATTAGCCACTCAAGCATGATGGTGGAAAATTGTGTTTCATAAAGAAAGTACGCATATTTGCCCTGTTTTTTTCTGCCTTCTTGTCATTAAATCTAGTTAAGGAGGAAATTGAAGCCTTTGATGCCTGAATGTTTTATGTATGAACCGGTTGCCAGGGGACACAAGTGTATTACAGGCTACGAAAGCCGATGCGCACATTTCCCCCCTACAGAAGGCGATGTTCGGAGGATGTCCTTGAGCAGCTTCCCTCGTTCTGCTCGAGTTGTTTTGAATAACAAATACAGGAGCCTGTATCTCAGAGAATGTAGTGTCGAACAATGAATACGCCAGAGTGTCATAAAGAGTTTAAATCTCTTTTAAGACATTCAAATCATGTGTGTGATAGGAGTTATTGGATGTGAGACGATAAGGTTATTTTGGGTGATGTGACACGATGCTTGAGATAATTCTGATTACTCCAGTCGTTATGCCACTTCCTCAAGCCATCGAGATCCAGTTAATTATAAACATGGTCTCCCCTGAGTACACAAGTGAGAATATGTTTTGCCTGTTTGTGTGCGTGTGTGTCTGTGTGTGAGTGGTGTGTGTGTTTGCATATTTGTGGTTGCAGCTTATAGTCCTATGTGTGTTTAGGGGTGTGAAAGTTGTGCAAGTGAGGGTCCTTCAGAAAAGTAGGAAAACTGTTCGAAGGGCATGGCTCCATTCTTCCCCGTGACCTCTAACCTGATGTTACAGACGTAAAAGAAATGCCTGAGTAGGGTCGGCAGAAACAGAAAGCATCCGATTTTCAGGGTTCGCCTCTTCTCTGCTTTTCCCCTAAAAAGAGGATGCTTCAGTTTTTTTTTACAACCCGCTGAAGGTGCGTGGCCCCTCTAGGCCGCTACACAAAGAGTGTCATTTCCTACATAGTTCTACATACTTTAGTGGCTCAAATTTTGGAACGGACCGTATACGACTCTCCGTCGCTCTGTTTGCGTAAGATGTGTAGGGCCCTTAACAAAGCCCATCTGTATGCTAAACAACTCGGAGATGGAAGCTGCCAGTGACCCTACTGCACACAAAATGAATATAATAATAATAATAATATGCCATTTAGCAGACGCTTTTATCCAAAGCGACTTACAGTCATGCGTGCATACATTTTTTTTGTGTATGGGTGGTCCCGGGGATCGAACCCACTACCTTGGCGTTACAAGCGCCGTGCTCTACCAGCTGAGCTACAGAGGACCAAAATGAAGTGCTATACAATATATAATTCAGATAACCCACTGAAAAGCCCTCACATGAGGTGGTGAGTTAATAGCGCCCCCTACTGGCCTAGAAACGTAGCTACAAAACAATATAATATATTCCACAGCTGTGATGGTGGTCATTTGCTGTGGCAGCTGGTACAGTGCCTTCAGAAAGTATTCAAACCCCTTCTATTTTGTTGTGTTACAGCCTGAATTTAAAATGCATTACATGTAGATTTTTGGGGTCACTGTCGAACACACAATACCCCATAATGTCAAAGTGGAATATGTTTTTCAAAATGTTTACAAATTAATTTAAAAGGAAAAGCTGAAATGTCTTGAGTCAATAAGTATTCAACCCCTTTGTTATGGCAAGCCTAAATAAGTTCAGGAGTACACATTTTCTTAACAAGTCACATAATAAGTTGCATGGACTCTGTGTGCAATAATAGTGTTTAACATGATTTTTGAATGACTACCTCATCTCTGTATGCCACACATACAATTGTCTGCAAGGTCCCTCAGTCAAGCAGTGAATTTCAAACACAGATTCAACCACAAAGACCAGGGAGGTTTTCCAATGCCTCGCAAAAAGGGCACCTATTGGTAGATGGGTAAACATTTTAAAAAGGCAGACATTGAATATCCCTTTGAGCATGCAGAAGTTATTTGATTTTTATTTGATTTATTAGGATCCCCATTAGCCGAGCCCAATGGTGACAGCTAGTCTTACTGGGGTCCAACACATAACAAAAAATACATTACATTTTAAAACATTAACATGTAGTGTGTGTGTGTGTGTGTGTGTGTGCATCTACAGTGGCTTGCGAAAGTATTCACCCCCTTGGCATTTTTCCTATTTTGTTACCTTACAACCTGGAATTAAACTTGATTTTTTGTGGGTTTGTATCATTTGATTTACAAAACATGCCTACCACTTTGAAGATGCAAAATATTTTTATTGTGAAACAAACAAGAAATAAGACAAAAAAAACTGAAAACTTGAGCGTACATAACTATTCACCTCCACAAAGTCAATACTTTGTAGAGCCACCTTTTCCAGCAATTACAGCTGCAAGTCTCTTGGGGTATGTCTCTATAAGCTTGGCACATCTAGCCACTGGGATTTTGCCCATTCTTCAAGGCAAAACCGCTCCAGCTCCTTCAAGTTGGATGGGTTCCGCTGGTGTACAGCAATCTTTAAGTCACACCACAGATTCTCAATTGGATTGAGTTATGGGCTTTGACTAGGCCATTCCAAGACATTTAAATGTTTCCCCTTAAACCACTCGAGTGTTGCTTTAGCAGTATGCTTAGGGTCATTGTCCTGCTGGAAGCTGAACCTCCGTCCCAGTCTCAAATCTCTGGAAGACTGAAACAGGTTTCCCTCAAGGATTTCCCTTTATTTAGCGCCATCCACCATTCCTTCAATCCTGACCAGTTTCCCAGTCCCAGCTGATGAAAAACATCCCCACAGCAAGAAAAAATATTTTGCATCTTCAAAGTGGTAGGCATGTTGTGTAAATAAAATGATACAAACCCCCCAAAATCAATTTTAATTCCAGTTTGTAAGGCAACAAAATAGGAAAAATGTCAAGGGGGGTGAATACTTTCGCAAGCCACTGTATATGGTTGAATCATCAGCAGTGACGAACCGTGATTATAGGACATAGTCCTTCAGAGGGACCAAAAATCTTCCAATACATTGTATCAAACAAAAAAATATAAAAAATAACAGAAAACATATCATTTAATGCGCCCAACGTTATATCTTCTTTAGCCGGACCATTCTAGGTTCTGAACCGAGTGAAGGAAGAGCAATACTTTTTGATGACATTATGAATTAATCAAACGGGCCTGGCAGCGCTTCTGGCTGCCCCACACACAGAGACAGAACCAACCTGGACACATCATAACACACAGCATAAAATAATGCACTGTTTATACAACTTATAGTGGCCAGCACCACTATCACACAATCACCAATAGCGACAACAACAGTGTCACATTAAAGGTGACAGGCTCATGATGCTGAAAGGACAGCGACCATAATACCTGTGCATTCCATGGCACTGAATGAGAGCCAATTTTGGTCAAACACAGACAGGCAACAGCAGATACACACAGCATCAAATATAGTTAAAGAATAAGCAACCCATTCACTCCAGTAGGTCCCATGAAATCATAATATAAAAGCATAACCATTTCATGTCCAAAATGAAATTAACAACCAGCTATTTCTTCCCATTGCATCACGTTCATCACACTACCCGGTGATCTAAAGTTGAAATGCAACAATGTTTCACAGTTGTTATTTTCAAAGAGATAGCTAACAGCAAGTGAGCTGCAACAAAAAACAGTGATCATTTGTAAACAAAGTTTGTAAGTTAATCTTGAAAAGGGTGATGCTAAAAACCAATTTATGCTTGCTCCGGAAATGCGATCCAGAGGCTCCGTACTGAGGGTGTGACGTAATTGCGGAGCCTCCGGAAGGCTTGCAGAGGCTACAACGAGATCCGTACGGCATCGCCGTGCGCCTCCCAAATTTTGTAACAATGAGGAGGGCTCAGTATAACTCTGTATAGATCCACATTGACATGATTGGTTGATGGTAGGTGGGGGCGGGAGGTCCTGTTTAAACACAAACTCACTTCCTAGACAACTTCCTTCCTCGAAGCGCAAGACGTATGAATACCCTGACTTCTGCATAGGACATATTGCAGTAAATGCTGGTTCATTCCCCACTGATCATCAGCATACATGGACACGCATGATTTGTTTAATGCCAGTGGCAAGTCATTGGTAAAAATAGAAAAGAGTAGAGGACCTAGAGAGCTGCCCTGCGTTACACCACACTTTACACGTTTTCCATTTAGAGAAGCTTCCATTTAAAGAAAACCCTTTGAGTTCTATTAGATGGATAGCTCTGAATCCACAATATGGCAGTGGTTGAAAAGCCATAACACAAGTTTTTTCAACAACAGATTATGGTCAATAATATCAAAGGCTGCACTTAAATCTAACAGTACAGCTCCCACAATCTTCTTAATATCAATTTTTTCAACCAATCATCAGTCATTTGTGTCAGTGCAGTACATGTTGAGTGCCCTTCTCTATAAGCATGCTTAAAGTCTGTTGTTAATTTGTTAACAGATAAATAGCATTGGATTTGGTCAAACATAATTGTTTCCAACAGTTTGCTAAGAGCTGGCAACAAGCTTATAGGTCTGCTGTTAGAACGAGTAAAGGCCGCTTTACCACTCTCGGGTAGCGGATTGACTTTGGCTTCCCTCCAGGCCTGAGGACAAACACTTTCCTCTTGGCTCAGATTAAATATATGACAGATAGGAGTGGCTATAGACAGTGGTGACCCATCATTCAAATAATAATTTTAAAAAATGTGTTTTCTTTTGCCTGTTTTGCATGTTCTTTTGCCATTAATGTGTGTCACATACAGTTGAAGTCGGAAGTTTACATACACCTTAGCCAAATACATTTAAACTCAGTTTTTCACAATTCCTGACATTTAATCCTAGTAAAAATTCCCTGTTTTAGGTCAGTTAGGATCCCCACTTTATTTTAAGAATGTGAAATGTCAGAATAATAGTAGAGAGAATGATTTATTTCAGCTTTTATTTATTTCATCACATTCCCAGTGGATCAGAAGTTTACATACACTCAATTACTATTTGGTAGCATTGCCTTTAAATTGTTTAACTTGGGTCAAACGTTTCGCGTAGCCTTCCACAAGCTTCCCACAGTAAATTGGGTGAATTTTGGCCCATTCCTCCTGACAGAGCTGGTATAACTGAGTCAGGTTTGTAGGCCTCCTTGCTCGCACACGCTTTTTCAGTTCTGCCCACACATTTTCTATAGGGTTGAGGTCAGGGCTTTGTGATGGTCACTCCAATACCTTGACTTTGTTGTCCTTAAGCCATTTTGCCACAACTTTTAAAGTATGATTGTGGTCATTGTCCATTTGGAAGACCCATTTGCGACCAAGCTTTAACTTCCTGACTGATGTCTTGAGATGTTGCTTCAATATATCCACATAATTTTACTTCCTCATGATGCCATCTATTTTGTGAAGTGCACCAGTCCCTCCTGCAGCAAAGCACCCCCACAGCATGATGCTGCCACCCCCGTGCTTCACGGTTGGGATGGTGTTCTTCGGCTTGCAAGAGTCCCCCTTTTTCCTCCAAACATAACAATGGTCATTATGGCCAAACAGTTCTATTTTTGTTTAATCAGACCAGAGGACATTTCTCCAAAAAGTACGATCTTCGTCCCCATGTGCAGTTGCAAACCGTAGTCTGTTTTTTTATGGCGGTTTTGGAGCAGTGGCTTCTTCCTTGCTGAGCGGCCTTTCAGGTTATGTCGATATAGGACTCGTTCTACTGTGGATATAGATACTTTTGTACATGTTTCCTCCAGCATCTTCACAAGGTCCTTTGCTGTTGTTCTGGGATTGATTTGCACTTTTCGCACCAAAGTACGTTCATCTCTAGGAGACAGAACGCCTCTCCTTCCTGAGCAGTATGACGGCTGCGTGGTCCCATGGTGTTTATACTTGCGTACTATTGTTTGTACAGATGAACGTGGTACCTTCAGGCATTTGGAAATTGCTCCCAAGGATGAACCAGACTTGTGGAGGTCTACAATAATTTTTTTCTGAGGACTTGGCTGATTTCCTTTGATTTTCCCCATGATGTCAAGCAAAGAGGCACAGAGTTGGAAGGTAGGCCTTGAAATACATCCACAGGTACACCTCCAATTGACTCACATGATGTCAATTAGCCTATCAGAAGCTCCTAAAGCCATGACATCATTTTCTGGAATTTTCCAAGCTGTTTAAAGGCACAGTCAACTTAGTGTGTGTAAACTTCTGACCCACTGGAATTGTGATACAGTGAATTATAAGTGAAATAATCTGTCTGTAAACAATTGTTGGAAAAATTACTTGTGTCATGCACAAAGTAGATGTCCTAACCGACTTGCCAAAACTATAGTTTGTTAACAAGACATTTGTGGAGTGGTTGAAAAACGAGTTTTAATGACTCCAACCTAAGTGTATGTAAACTTCCGACTTCAACTGTATCAGTTTGCAAAAAATGTAAAAAAAAACTAAACAATCATCGAGTTAATAAAGCTGCATACAAACATGGTGTCTTTTTTTTGCTTTATTGAGTAAGGCAGCTCCAAAATGCAGGTGTTTCAGCCTAGCTCAGTGCTTTCTGTGACGGTGGGGCAGCCAGCAGAAAATCCGGAGCGTTGGGGTTGGTAATGTCCTCTAGTTGTGCCGTGATTGGCTCAGTGTTCTGTCACTCATGGGGACACTACATGGGGACACACTATCCAGAGCAATTAGGGTTAAGTGCCTTGCTCAAGGGCACATCGACAGATTTTTCACCTAGTCAACTCGGGGATTAGAACCAGCGATCTTTCAGTTACTGGCATATCACTCTTAACCACTAAGCTACCTGCCGCCCCTACATTAGAAGTGCCCATCCAAGAAGGCTCAAGGTCATTGGCCACAGATAAAATGACGTCAAATCACGTTAAATCAACCGTAGCTTTGATTGGAATGTCAACATCATACTTTCAAAATCTTAGCTAGCAAGCTAGCAGTCATCATTTTGAATCAAGTCGGCAATCTACTGGCAAATCCTTTTCAATCCTTGTCATATGAAGAGAATTTATGAAGAGAAATTATAGATAAAACGTTTCGGTGCTCATCGGCCATTGGGCATAAACATTACACAACAAGTTGGAAATCACAAATTCAACAATGAGTGGCTTGGAAGGAATCAGTGGCTAACTGCAAGTGTTGCAAAGCAATCACTAACCTGCTATTCAGTGGAGTGGGTGTGTGGTCCAAGTCTGGGTTTAAGGGTCTCTTTTCCAAGCTTAAAAGGATAAACATTTAACACCATGGGCCAGAAAAGTTTGAATACATTGGCCATGCTGTCAATCCAGCATGCCTTCTGCCACATTCAAAACAACTGGAAACTCGGAACTGGGAAATCTCAGACTTCAGTGAGTTCAAGACAACTGGGAACTCGGAAGAAAATGAGCTCCGACTGGGAAAATACGTTTTGAGCGGTCATCCAACTCAGAATTCCAAGTCGGGAACTCGGGCCTCTTTCTAGAGCTCTGACCTGAAGATCACTGACGTAATGATTCAACCTTGTTTTTTCAGAGTTTCCAGTTGTCCTGAAAGCACCATAAATCCAGAGAATGCCAGACTTTGATGACAACAAGGACTGCCGCGCCACCTTCCTGTTCAAGTGAGCACAGTACAACAAGGTGAGTCCAAAAATGTATTGTATGCTGCTGCATAAATGATGTAATATGCCAGGGAGATATGTATACTGTAGCTAAGAAAGTAACACTAAGTGTATGTTGTGTAGTAAGCTGTTAGTAGCTCATGTGCCTCACCCTAATAATTTGGTCCCTTTCCCCTTCATAACTTAGCCTACTGTTCTAACTCAGGGGTGCACATGTAGCCTATAGCCTGTTTTAGAGAAATGTCATCATCGAATATTGTACGAGCTTTCATTGTCTGCTTATATGCCCCCTTTATTTATCCTACGGTTCTGAGTTGGTGTACAGGGTAAATATTGTAAGAACGGCCCATGTTCTGAATTCTGTCGCTGTACATTTCAAAAGTGCTGAACAAATAGTTATATTGACTACGTCCGTCCTAGCTCGCTCATTAATGTCTTAATCGAAATTACGGGTTGCCTCTTATCCGCTCGTCGTCCCCTTATGCCATAGTTTGTACATCTCAGTTGTCAGTAGAAACCACATTTGTTTAAGCAAGACAGCCATATCAGCTATGTTTTTTTTTTAAGGCAGTAAATGAGGCTGAATGAACTGTTTCGCTGCCAGACAAGGCTCCTCTGATAGCCAGTTGTAGCAGTGGTAAAGATTCACTCCATGGTGCTGAAAAGAAAGCTCTGCTGTTGGGACAGCTTTATGTAGGCTCTAACAGTTTGTGGGCACCTTTTGTCACCGTTATAGTGCAATTAATGTATTGTTTAGTGTTGTGTTGTGTTGTGTTGTGTTGTGTAGTGGCTTTGCTGGCATGCATCTAAAAAAATAAAAATTGTTTGCCCCACCATGCTAAAATCGCCACAGGCTATAGAGTCAGCTACCATCCTCAGTAGCTTTCTATCTAAGTTGTCAATGCCAGGAGGTTCAAACTTACAATGCTTTTCTTTCATTATTTGTTTTTTTTTATGCATGAATACGATAGCTCACTGTTCGTTGTTGGCATTTCCTGCATAAGTTTGCCCACTTTGCCAATTAAGTAATCATAAAAATAATTGCCAACATCAAATGGTTTTGTGATGAATAAGCCATCTGACTCGATGAAAGATGGAGTTGAATTTGTCTTTCTGCCCATAATTTCATTTAAAGTACTCAAGTTTTTTTCAATCATTCTTTATATCATTGATCTTGGCTTCATAATACAGTTTCTTCTTTTTGTTGAGTTTAGTCACATCATTTCTCAATTTGCAGTGAGTCAGCCAGTCAGATGTGCAGCCAGACTTATTAGCCACTCCTATTTCCACCTCTCCTTTTGCCCCAAGAAGTTATTAATTACACTTTGGAAGGTGTATCAATACACCCAGTCACTACAAAGATACAGGCATAACTCAGTTGCCGGAGAGGAAGGAAACCGCTCAGAGATTTCACCATGAGGCCAATGGTGACTTTAAACAGTTACAGAGTTTAATGGCTGTGATAGGAGAAAACTGAGGATGGATCAACAACATTGCTGTTACTCCACAATACTAACCTAATTGACTGAATGAAAAGAAGGAACCCTGTCCAGAAAAAATATTCCAAAACATGCATCCAGTTTGCAACAAGGCACTAAAATAATACTGCAAAATATTTGCCAACGCAATTAACTTTTTCTCCTGAATACAAAGTGTTATGTTTTGGGCAAATCCAATACGACACATTACTGTGTACCACTCTCCATATTTTCAAGCATAGTGGTGGCTGCATCATGTTATGGATATGCTTGTAATCGTTAAGGACTGGAGAGTTGTTTAGGATAAAGAATTCACGGAATGGACCTAAGCACAGGCAAAATCCTAGAGGAAACCCTGGTTTAGTCTGCTTTGAACCAGACACTTGGAGATTCATTCACTTTTCAGCAGGACAATAACCTAAAACACAAGGCCAAATCATGTTACTAAGTTGCCGAGTTACAGTTTTGACTTAAATCTATTTGAAAATCTATGGCAAAACCTGAAAATGGTTGTCTAGTAATGATCAACTACCAATTTGACAGAGCTTGAAGAATTTTTAAAATAATAATGGGCAAATGTTGCACAATCCAGGTGTGGAAAGCTCTTAGAGACTTACCCAGAAAGACTCACAGCTGTAATTGCTGTCAAAGGTGCTTCTACAAAGTATTGACTCAGGAGTGTGAATACTTATGTAAATGAGATATTTCTGTATTTCATTTTTTTTCTTCTAAAACATGTTTTCAGTTGGCCATTATGGGGTATTGTGTGTAAATAAAAATACATTTAAAAAAGGAGTCAATTTTGAATTCAGGCTGTAACACAACAAAATGGGGAATAAGTCAAAGGGTATGAATACTTTCTAAATGGAATACTTTTAGGGAGCAGCTCACGTGGACTCACGTCTCAATAAACCCTGCACCGAGCACATTCATTTATGTATGCGCAGAAGGGGCTTTAAAATCACAGTGCTCTCCAAGAGCCGGTGCTGCAGCAGAGATAAAGCACAGCCAGTACAGCGAGCACTGCTCCAGAAACTCTTGCCCACGGCGGGCACATGGAATGGCATCTTAGAAATTGCAGACTATTGAATATTAAAGCTTGAACTAAAGAGATGTATATTTCTTTGCGGATACTAGTGGGAGAGAGAAGCCAAGCTGTGCTTTGCACAAAGATCGTCTTGAATTATTTATATTCAGTTGAATAATTATTAACACCTCCAGACTTTGAATGACAGGCAGGTTTTTGGCCACTGTGCTTTCTTAGCTGGCACAGAATAGAGTGTAGGCTAAAAGCTTGGTGAAAGGGTTCATGTCAATAGTCTAAAGTTGCTTTCTCTCGTTGTCTTCATTCTTTCATTCTAAAACATAGAATACGTAGAATGTCCATCGCTTATTCACTCTCACCAGTCCAGTTCTTTCACATCAGTGCAGATGAAGGAAAGGAGAAAGGGAGAGAAAGCCACTTTAGACTACTGAGATGTACACATGGAGTGAGAATCTGTCAAAACCCCTATCAAACTGTGTGCTGACACTGTGTGGAGTCCATATTGAAGAGAGTTGTATAGTCAGTTGTGTCTCTGTGTGTGCATACAGTTGAGTACAATCCTGTTCTTTTTTCTTACCCATTAATCGGTGTAATGACCATCCTGTAATGCACCTAAGGTGTGTTTAATTTGAAATGCCAGACCAGTGGTGCCAGCCCCTAATGCCAGGGTGATGGCATAATGTTGCATGGCACAGTGCCTAACTGCACCTAATGAGTGATGCCTGCTCTTCACGCCTTTTAGAATTGCCTGACCTTTTGCAGAAGAAGAGTAGTATGTGCTCCGAGAGTATGTGCTCCGAGAGAATTTTCATATTTTTTGAGATATAGTTATTTTCCCATCAGATTTCAGATTCTCTTCTTTGGGAGGCGGTTTTCTCTTAAAGCTGAGCCATATTGTCTCTTTCTCACAAACAAGCTCCAAACCAACATGGTAGATGGCAAATTCAAGGAAATGACTTGCCTGAGTGAAATGGGATTTCCTGAGTGATTTGGAGGATGAAATGAATTATAAAGGAGGGCATGACATTTTCTACCTTTGGGATTGTGATCTGCAGAAAGGCACACTGTAGAACATCAATAGTTTATATGGTCATGCTACATGATTGTGCTAATTTAAATGTTTTGTCATTTAACAGACTTTCTTATCCAGATAGACTTACAGTCAGTGCATTCAAATAAGTTTAAGTAGTAAAAAAACAACCACATATCACAGTTATCATGCTAATTTTACTATGGTCGTCATAGTATTTGCACATTACCAAAACCCTTGAGTCGGACATCAGTCACTCTTCATTATAAGAGTACCGCTATGAAAGCAGGTAAATATATTTAAGTATTCTTATGGCGCATTTCCATAAAGATTTTACCCCAGTGTTTTACCCCAAAAGGTCAGACTTTTCTGTTTCCATCTACGCGGTCTGGCACCCGTGTCTCACTGGGCCATGGCTCCGGCAGACCTGCTCTCACTTGGGGCAAAGCCAGGCCACTGGTACTTTTCAGCTGGCACTTACTTATGTTATGTGAATTATTTAACAAACTATTTCAGTGTCTCTGTGCGTCTCCCAAAAGGTTGTAAATCTTTTGGGATTTAAGTAACGGACAGAGTCCCGGTCTGCATAGTCAGAGATGTTTATTCATTGAGAATTCTGCCATCACAATTTCAGAGTCCATCTTTTATACTCATACGTCATACAAACATCCTGTCCCCCCCTTAGGCGGCCTGTATTTTTCCACTATACACATCTTGTAAGCACACACACACTTCGGTTCAGCTCATGTTTTCCTCTGCTCTCCTGACCATTAGGACACACACTGTTCTTATCTTTTCCTACTCCTTGCTCGGCCAGGTGGCAAACTTCAGTTATCGCATCCTCACAATATCCTGCATACTCCTCAAAAAGTCTAACAGTTTCTCTCCTCCCTAAATTGGGAGGCCCTTTTATCTTGGTTTAGACAGTTCTCCATTGTTGTCTGGTCTAACTCTTACTCACATTGCTAAATAGTAGCTCAATGCCATAGTCTTTACTGGTCCTACACTCACACATTTCTAACACATTTCACACAGTTTCAGGGTGTAATAATTAGTCATTAATAATGAATCTATCAACTTAACAATTGCAAACTGTGAACTTTGAACTGTGAACATCTTCTTATGCAGAGGTTGATTATCCCTAGTATAACATAATGTGTATACACTAGTGTAACACTAGTGTTACAGTCGAAAAGCTGCATTAGTGTAATTCCTATTAATGAGATGCAGTGAAGCTGAACATACACTGCTGGGTGAACCTTGATATCGGCCCAGTCCCTTTGTAATGGGTTTTGATCCTTGGCTGTAGTGCAAGATCAAGATCCAAGGGATATGCTCCGACAAAATCAACAGTGATGGCCGTCGGCCCGGGAGCTCCCATTGAACGCAGGTCTGACCCCTTATTAGGCCTGATTACATTTACATTTACATTTTAGTTATTTAGCAGACGCTCTTATCCAGAGCGACTTACAGGAGCAATTAGGGTTAAGTGCCTTGCTCAAGGGCACATCGACAGATTTTTCACCTAGTCGGCTCGGGGATTAGAACCAGCGACCTTTCGGTTACTGGCACTACGCTCTTAACCACTAAGCTACCTGCCGCCTATAGTCAAGTTGTAAGCCGTGCTCCCCAACAATTGACCAGGGATTTCAGCGCAGAATAATCCCAATAGAAAGCCTATAGGATTGTAAATGATCCAGCTGTAACGTTTACAATGGGCATTATTCAGGTCATGTAAGGACCTACTTATGAGACTGGTTGCTAGGTCTGGATCTCTGACTATGGATTTCTAGCGTTTAGATAATCAGCTTAGAGTTGCTGATTGGAAGTCGATGCCTCTTTAAAGGGCACAGCTGAGCATCCTTTCAAATTGTCGGTGTGGCTCGCCTGCTCTGTCTTGCAGGGGAATGATTACTTTCTTGTGTAAAGTGCACCAGGGCAGCATGAGGCCTTCATTTGCTCCTGCCCGATACTGCTCCCGTGCTGGGAATGTGCAAAGCTGGTTTTAAAAGGATAGTACACAAGGAAGTAGTCATATGATTCCTCTGCAAGACAGAGGAGGCGGTTCTCCGAATTGGAGGCTCTGCTCCAGGACTGCTTTGCTAGTGCTGACAGGAATACAGTATGTTCCGCCAATAGCATCGACGAGCTAACCACCTCCGTCACTGGCTTCATTAGGAAATGCATCGCAGACGTTGTCCCCACAATCAAAAGCCCAGGATTAACACTGAGGTTGACTCTAAGCTAAAAGACAGGGCTACGGCACACAGTGCTATTGCAGCCAACCCCGAGGCTACGGCTAAGGACATAAACAAGTACAAGAAGTCCTGCAGAGCCATCAAACAAGCAAAAGGACAATATATACTGAACAAATATATAAACGCAACATGCAACAGTTACAGTTCATAGAAGGAAATCAGTTAATTGAAATAAATTCATTAGGCCCTAATATATGGATTTCACATGACTGGGCAAGGGCGCAGCCATGGGTGGGCTTGGGAGGGAATAGGCCCACCCACTTGGGAGCCAGGCTCACCCACTGGGGAGCCAGGCCCAGCCCATCAGAATGAGTTTTCCCCCCCAAAAGGGCTTCATTACAGACAGAAATACTACTAAATTATTTAAAACAATGTTGGAGACAGATTATGGTAGAGAAATTAACATTCAATTATCTGGCAACAGCTCTGGTGGACATTCCTGCAGTCATCATGCCAATTGCACGCTCCCTCAAAACTTGACACATCTGTGGTATTGTGTTTTGTGACAAAACTGCACATTTTAGAGTGGTCTTTTATTGTCCCCAGCAGAAGGTGCACCTGTGTAATGATCATGCTGTTTAATCAGCTTCTTGATATGCCACACCTGTCAGGTGGATGGATTATCTTGGCAAAGGAGAAATGCTCACTAACAGGGATGTAAATAAATTTGTGGTGATTTTTTTTTTTTTATAAGCTTTTTGTGCATATGGAACATTTCTGGGATATTTTATTTCAGCTCATGAAACATGGGACCAACACTTTACATGTTGCGTTGATATTTTTGTTCAGTATAGGAACAAGGTGAAATCCTATTACACAGGCTCAAACGCCCACCGCATTTGGCAGGGGCTACAGTCCATTAGGGATTACAAAGGAAGAACCGGCCGTGACCTGCCCAACGATGCCTCTCTACCAGACGAACTCAATGCATTTTATGCATGCTTCGACAAAAACAACACCAAGGGCCTCCGCCGACCCAGGGGACTGGGTGATCTCACTCTCAGAGGCCGATGTGAGTAAGGTTTTTAATCAGGTATTCCAGGGTGCGTTCTCAGAACATGCGCAAAACAGCAGGCAGGCATATTCACAGTTATTTTCAACTTGTCCTTGTCCCAGTCTGTAATCCCCACGTCTCAAGCTGACCACCATCATTCCTGTTCCCAAGAACAGTGCCACAATGACTACCGTCATGTAGCACTCACATCTGTAATCATGAAGTGCTACCCGGCAGGCCCAGAGAGCAAAACAAGTGCATTTATAGGCCTACCGCTGGCCACTCAGATAGCTCAGATCACCGTGTCTGCACAGTTTCCTCTAGCCATAGACTCTAAATGAAGCCTCGAACGCACAGCAAAGTTGAAACTGTGAGATTTCAAAACGTTTAAAACCATGGCTAGAGAGAGACTCAATGAATACAGCAAAGAGCTGCAATGAGTACGTTTATGTTTAAGTTGTTATTCAGCACTGTCAACACTGTTCAACACTTTTATAAGCCATAAAATGCACACTCTCCCTACTTCCACTCACGCTGAAACGAGCACTGCAGCTGCAATGAATGAGTATAGCAAAGTGTTCCGATAAGCTTTCTTTGTTATTATTAGCGGCTTGTCTTTAATATCGAGGAATATTTCACTTTCTCTGGTCATAGGAGTAACAATATGAATTAGTGCATGAGGCAGAAATAATGCAGTGCGACTTGAGTTTTGCCATCAGCTGGAAGATTGTGTCCCCTTTTCTCAGCGGAGGGAGGGAGAACGGAGGGACGGTGAGTCGGGTGAGCGGCGGCCTCACCGTTGCTCCTTCCAAAAAAAGCACATTATTATGCTCACTCAGCTGTGCCTCACAACACAAGTAACCAACAAATGATCTATTACCAGTATGATCACCTACCTTATCTTTTAAAATGTAATTTTTAAATGGTCTGAGAAGAAAAACATTGGCAGGGCAATTCAAGCATAGCCAATATGCAGTGATAATGTATTGGGCCTATAGCCTACTGCACAAACCTCATTGCTACAGACCTGTTTTTAATTAGTTAATGTTTCATATGCTTATGTTTTTTAAGTCATGTTAAAAAAAATATCTGAGCGGTAGATCTCGGCTTGCATTTTGACTCAAAAAGTGTGATGACCACTGCCGTAGACCCACTCTAATTTGCATACCGCCCCAACAGATCCAATGACAATGATGCAATCTCTACTTTACTTTTTTTTTTATAGTACTAGTGATATTGATTACTGCATTGTTGGGAAAGAGCAAGAAAGGCATTTCCCTGTACTTGTGCACGTGACAATAAAACTTGAAACTCCAAATCCAGATGGTGCTTATATTTCCCATTCATTTGCCTGAAGCCTGCAGATCTCTTGAAATTAGTGGGGGGAAAATGTATTGTTATTGTTTTAAATATTTGTTTTATTACTCAAATCAGCACCCCTACTTCCCACGGCTTTGTCTGTGCTGATCTCACTAAGACTCTGGGCCCTGTTCAAAATACTTTGACAATACATCCTTCCTTTCTTCCTCCCTTTCTCACTTCTTTAATGGTACCTATCCAATGTTCTGTCATGACTGGATTAGCCCACTGTCACGACTTCCTCCGAAGCTGCCACCTCTCCTTGTTCGGGCAGGCTTCGGCTTTGTCGTCACCGGCGCTCCTCATCTCATCATTCCATTTGTTTTGTCTTGTTTATTACACACACCTGGTTCATCAGTACCTGTATAAGTGTTCCCTCTGCCCCCTTGTCTTTGTGTGTGATTGTTTATTGTGGAGGATAGCTAAGCTCGGTGGAGCTCCGTGTATTTTGTATCGCCGGGATATTTCCCTGTGTGCCTTGTATTTTCCAGTGAGCCTGTTTTGCGCACTAGAGTGTTTCACAAATTTCTGCATAACTCTGTATTTGCGGAATAAAGCCTGTTATTCTGTGATTTACCCTCCTGCGCCTGACTCCTTCAACATTACCTCATCACACCTACATAGTGAACCCTTGATTTTCACCTATCCAACAGTGTTAACTTCAGTGGTTGCACTGTATGGGCTGGGTAGGACAAAGAAACACCTGTGCTGCCTCTCAAAACCCATATAGGTAATTGTAAAGCGCTGTTATGATTTCTTAACATTGTTAGTTCTTAGCTTGTTAGTACTGAGTGGATCACATCAATGGCCAAGGTTAAGCAGCACTTGCAATGCAGCAGAGTTTGACGTGCCAACAGGTGTCACTGTAGACTAATTCAGAGGTGAGACGATGGAGTCCATTGGCCAGAATGACTTGATTAGACCAAACCTTTATAGCTGAGGTGTTAGTATTCCTAATAAACTAGTGTAGCCTACCAAGGCCAAAATTGCAGTAGGCCCTATGGGTATTTAAACGTTCTCAACCCCTCAAGGTGAGTCTTTAAAGTTGTATTATTTATTGTTATTCATACATCTACCTGAAACATGAGCTTTTTACAATTCAAATCATCCATCTTGCCAGGGGCCGACTGACTACTGATTTGCAAAATATCACTTTATCTCCCCTACCCACTCCCCTGCCAGCTGGGTGAACAAAGCCTGTTCCGACATGGAAATCCTTACTACCACCTACAGCCTGGCCATTAGCGCTAACTGCAAGAATGCTAATGAACACCCTGGGCACCCGTTTACACACACACACTGCCTTGCTCATGCCCTTGAGCAATGCACTTAACCCTAACTGCTCCAGGGTCGCTGTTGATAGTGGCAGACCCTGGCTGTGACCGCACTCTCCGAGGGTGTCTCAGGTAGAGTTGGGATATGCAAAAAAAATACATTTCCAAATCACACATGCGTATTAATACACACTTGTACATGTGTGAAATAGGACAAATGTAAGCACCACCAAATTATAATACAGTAGTTTATTGAAATAAATGGTGCAATAGAGATGGATTGTCTAAACCTACAGTATTGCATAATACATGACATAGGCCTCTCAACCCTGTACTTTTCATAAGGAATCAAAGTGCATCTAATCAACAACAGAGCTTTTTGCACAATATACCTTATTATTTAGAGAACTTGGGCAATATTTGTAACCATTCATGATACAATGCAGGCATGCTTGAAGCCACCATGTTATTTTAGATGACTATTCTGTCAAAGTCCTTCCAATGTAAAAAATGCAAATCACATGCACCCACAATTTTGGAGAATCTCTTATAAAATGGGTTAAAATCATGTATATTAACCCTAGGTGTAAAATAGTCAATAATGGCGATTTCTCAGAAAGTTTAAACTGTCAAGAGGAGTGAAACAAGGTTGTCCACTATCGGCATATCTATTTATTATGGCCATCGAAATGTTAGCTATTAAAATCAGATCCAACAATAACATAAAGGGATTAGAAATCCGGGGATTAAAAACAAAGGTGTCATTGTATGCTGATGATTCATGTTTTCTTTTAAATCCACAACATGAATCCCTCCACAGCCTCATAGAGGACCTAGATACATGTTCCAACCTCTCTGGATTACTACCACATTATGATAAATATTACATATTGGATCACAAAAAAATAAAAACGTTACATTACCATGTAGTTTACCAATAAAATGGTCTGATGGTGATGTGGATATACTCGGAATACATATCCCAAATGAAATTAATGATCTCACTCCAATACATTTTAATAGAAAATTAGCAAAAATAGATAAGATCTTGCTACCATGGAAAGGTAAATACCTGTCAATTTGTGGAAAAATCACCCTGATTAACTCTTTAGTATTATCCCAGTTTACCTATTTGCTTATGGTCTTGCCTACGCCTAGCAAACAGTTTTTTAAATTGTATGAGAAAAAAATATTCAATTTTATTTGGAACAGCAAGCCAGACAAAATTAAACAGGCCTATTTATATAATGAATATGAATTCGGGGGACAGAAATGATTAAATATTAAAGCATTAGACCTATCACTAAAAGCTTCAGTCATACAAAAGTTACACTTAAATCCGAACTGGTTCTCTAGCAAATTAGTAAAATTGCCTCACCCAATGTTCAAGAATGGCCTTTTCCCCTTTATTCAGATTACAACTTCTCACCTTCAGTTACTTAAAAAGGAAATAATCTCCCAAATACCACTATTTCTAAAACAAGCCATAGAAAGTTGGTTGCAATTTCAATGTAATCCTCCAGAAACTACAGAACAAATAATGCAACAAATATTGTGGTTAAACTCAAATATACTAATTGATTAAAGAAAAAATGTTTTCAAAAGGTATAATCTTCGTAAATTATATCATAGGTAGGACTGGTGGAGTTATGTCGCACATGCAGCTAACAAAAACATATGGAAATGTCTGCTCTACCCAAAATTACAATCATATAATTGCAGCATTACCGCAAAAAATGGAAGAGGAAAGTGGAAGGGGGAAAAAGTAAGGAACTTGTCTGTCGGCCTTGCATTAAAGAGCATAATTGGTTAAAGAAAATTGTGCTAAATAAAAAAGTATACCAGTTTCATTTAAGGACCAAAGGATTGACAGCCATCCCATATAAATTGTATATATATATTTGCAAGAAGAAAAAAAACATATGGGGGATTGGAAGTGATGCAGACAATTACATTGATGGAAGTTACAATATTTCTGCAATATTAAAGCTAATCTACCCCCCCCCCCCCCCCCCCAAAAAAAATAAAAAATAAAAAAAAATAAACAATCACATGCATCCCACCCAACTAACTGTCAAAGTGGACACAACTCAGCTCCCTGGCCTTGGCTGGACTGTTGTCTTATTTACCTTTATAGCCAAATATACTGTATAGCTACTGTGTAGCTCGGAGACGCCTAATCTGGTGGCGCGCCCTGTCGGAGATTACCATGTGCCTTTCTTATCGCCACCATTCACGTTGCTACGGCGACGATGCAAGCAAGGCTACTGTTGGTTGCGCAGTCATGACGTCAGGTGGATATAGGGAATTCCGTATGCACGGAGTGGAAGAACAGCCGAGTTCAGAACTCATCAGCGAGATCCGGACGAACAAAACTCGCAAGAAACATTATTTGGGACTTCGCCTTAAATTATTTTACAGTTGACGTTATAGAAGTGTTGCTTATGTACTTTATCAAGCGTTGGCGTTGCGCAGAAGATGTGTCCATATGTGCACTAAAATAACATTTGATGCCACCTTCGAAAGTTGTATCTATCAAACCCAATGACCCACACCTAAAACATTATTCATAAACATAATATTTGAGAGCTGCTCACAACTCAAACAGAGACGAAGACTGCGGACTTGCACATGTAAGTTTCTTACAGCCTGTAATGTAGATGTTGAAAACGTTTTACAATGTTTCACTGGAGATGATGATGGTGATTGTGGTTGTTAAAAAATTATATCACATTTTATAAAATTATATCAATACATTATTATTTTTCCAGACAAAAAAAAAAAGCTTTTGTACTGTATGACCGGCCATTTCTTTGGACTTGACACTATCAGCAAACAAAGATGTCAGAATGTAGGGTAAACAAACATTTATGTTTGCTTATGCTCAGGTCACCCTCTTTTAACTTCGGTCAGTTGAAAGTAATATCTAAAATGAATGTTATTAAGTTAATATTAACCAGCTTTGGTCTAATACCATATCTATTTTGTTGCCTTTTTATCGTTTGTTGAGTTCATGTTTTCAGTGGACTATTGAGTTCATGCACTTACCCATCCCACAGTTAGCCCTGCAGTAGAAAGAGTCAGGACTGAGTTGACCAACCTGGTCTCAGAGCATTTCGTATTCTTCTGTAGTAAATCCGAGATACTCCATTTAGTATGATATGTTACATTTCGCATGGTTTGTATTCATTTGTGGCTGTCCATCACTCATGTCGTATGATATGTTACGAATTACAATTTGTATTATATGTTATGAATTTGCAAAATATAGTATATGTTACGAATTTGCAACATGTATGATATGTTACGAATTTTAGCTAGGTCGCTAACGTTAGCTAGCTGGCTAATGTTAGCTAGGCTAGAAGTTAGGGTTAAGGTTAGGGTTAAGGTTAGGGGAAGGGTTAGCTAACATGCTAAGTAGTTGCAAAGTAGCTAAAAAGTAGTAAGTAGTTGAAAAGTTGCTAAAGTTGTCCGTTATGAGATTCGAACTCGCAACCTTTAGATTGCTAGAAGTTTGCGTTATACGCCCACCCCGACCAAATACCCTACTTTCGTTTTTGCCTTAAGTAACAATCTGTCTTATGGTCCATATCAAATGTATAATATCATACAAATACATTTACTATGTTACGTCTAGTGTATGAGACCAGGCTGAGTTGACATTAGGAAATCATACAATTGATCTCAACAGGTTTGGGCAGTGCAGTCCAGGGGCTGTTTCATTGACAGGGCCTCTATTTTGGAATTGTTTTGGCCTGGTCTCTGCAGTAGCAGCTGGTTCTGCAAAGTTATCAGCCTGGTGACAAACTTCACATGATAAAGGTGGAAGTGGATCTTTCTCCAGAATGTGAAGTGAAACGTCTCACTTCACTGCAGTTCTCACAGTACTGACACTTGAACAGTGCTACGTTTTCAGCGCATGTGTTGTTATCTTTCTGATGCACATGTCAAGCTTAACTTTACCTTGGTTCCCATAGCACTGTAACTGACTCTTGCAATGTGCTACTTTGCTGCGTGTGTGTGGCCAGTTGGGTGTAGGCCTATGTCCTATTTTCCTTCCAAAAATTTCCTGACAACATGTGTGTGTCAATAATAAAACATTATGTCCCTCAACCCTCTTGGCTATCAGAAATAAACCTTTCGTCTCAGTCGCTGCTGGCCACATTCCCAGGTCTATCTGCAACACACGCCAAGTCTGAGTGACCTTATCATGGAGCTTTGCCATTGAAGGATCAGTGACAATGTGCGGACGCACTAGCGGCTCAAATATCCTTGCACCTCTTAATGCCTCCCGAGCCCATAAAGCTGTTAGCAGGCCATTTTTAAACAGATAAACACTTTATATTTGTGCCTGAGGGCTGTGTGGGACACTACCTCTGAGCAAAGTGCTTTTCAGTCACACCGGGTCTCCACCGGTGAGTCAGCAAAACAGAGGCTTCTCTAATTGGGCTCAGAGGGAGGTGGTAGGGCAATAGACAGACAGACAGACAGACAGATAAACAGACAAAGGTTGGGGGTCAATTCAAGTTCAATTTAGAGATTGAACTGAAATTCATGAATTTGAGGACTTTTCAACTCTAAAGTGCTTGAAACCACTGCACTCAGAAACTTAGGCCATCAAGTGTCTCTGCACATGTAAAAAAAAACGTGACAGCAGCAAAATCGAGGCCCTACTTGTTGACACCCCTCATCAGGTCCAGCACTCACCAATAACACACCTCACCATTGCAGGACAGAACATCCCTCTCTCCCCCTCCGTTTCCAATCTGGGTGTAAAGCTTGATTCCTCCCTGACCTTTGACAGCCACATCAAACAACTGTGTAAAGCGTCATTCTATCACCTCAAGAACATTGCCAAACACTGTCCCACACTCACTCAGTCTGATGCAGAGAAGCTCGTCCATGTCTTTATCTCCTCAAGGCTGGACTACTGCAACGCACTCTTCATTGGGATCCCTGGCAGGAGTCTCCAGAAGCTCCAGTACATCCAGAACAGCGCTGCCAGGATCCTGATGAGAGTGAGGAAGCACCATCACTTCACCCCCATCCTGGCATCTCTGCTCTGGCTCCCCGTCTCATTCTGGATTGAATTCAAAACCCTCCTGCTGACTTTCCAGTGTATTCATGGCAATGCCCTTCCTTATCTAAAATAACTGCTCTCCCTCCATAACCCCACACACACCCTCAGGTCAAGTGATGGCTTGCTCCTCCAAGCCCCCAGGACCAACTTCTGCTCCTTTCAGCTCGACCGCCCCCCAGCCTCTGGAATGCCCTCCCGGACCACCTGAAAGCAGCACAGACTATGGGTTCCTTTAAAATGGGCCTAATGACCTTTCTCGTTAGGAAGGCTTTCTGTTGATAGCTGTGCTCCTTGGTGTCCTTGTGCCTTGAAGCGTCAGCTATGTTCTTTGTGTCAGTTGCCCTGTCTAGTTGTCAATTCTTTATTTTCTTAAATCATGTTTTTATGAGATTGTTCTGTATAATGAAAAGCGCTTTACAAATGTAATAAATTATTATTACCATAATTCAACTCCAACCCTCGTTCCCCACAGAAAGGTCCAGTTCGAACACTTTTACATGTCAACAAACCTTTGTGTTTGCCTGTCCCCTCTATAGAAGGGCAGCCATGTTCCCTGATGCCCTAGAGGCAGCTGGCCGGGTGGAAGGCTTGCCCCTGACCTCCCCCGCAACTCCAACCTTACCTGACCCTGATGAAGAGGAAGGCCAGAGGGAGGTGATGGCGTGGACCAGTCCCAGGCGGAGAGCTGGCCGCTACCGTCACAGCCTGCAGATACTGAAGCCCTTCAGGATAACACACAAGTAAGCGCCCTCTTTTTAGGGACTTTACTCAGCCCCTAATCTGAAATCCTGCAATGTTGACACTAAAGAGACCGAGTGTGCACTGCTTTTGACCAGAGCCCTATTAGTCCTGGTCAAAATTAGTGCACTATGAAGGGAATAGGGTGCCATTTAGGACTCAACCATAGTGTTCCTGTTTCGATGGAGAGAGCAGCAGGATGCCATGATAAGGGAATCGCTAACAGAGGGCTCTGCGTTTGAATGCAAACAGAGGGCTCTGCGTTTGAATGCACGCGGACTGATAAACTGCCCTGGAACTTTTTTTCGCTGCTCCCCAAGATTTCTATGAAGTGCCTGCAAACTGCTGTTCAAACAACGGTTGTTCATGATTCATCTTTCCACTTCGCCGGGTCAAAGTGAAGGCTCAGGGCCTCTTTATTATGTTATTGCTGTCTCTCTCTCTCTCTCTCCTCTCTCTCTCTCTCTCTCTCTCTCTCTCTCTCTCTCTCTCTCTCTCCACCTAACACCCAGATGATGCCTAGATTTTCACTGTCTTTCTCGCAGGCACCAGCACCCAGTCGACAACGCTGGTCTCTTCTCCTTCATGACTCTGCACTGGCTCACCCCGCTCGCTCTGAGGGCCCACAAGACATCCAGCCTCTCCATAGACGATGTATGGGGCCTGTCCTGCCACGAGGCCTCTGAATTCAACTGCCACAGGTGAGGCTATTGTCAAACATCAATCCCCAAGCACCCTACTGTCCATTGACTCTACATAGGTTCAACAGGGTGATTGTTTTCCCCTTCAACAAACATTCAATTCATCACTTTTCCTGTCCCTTTGCAAGTTAAACCAACCAATGTTAAAAAAACATTGAACAAACACAGACGGTAGGCCTAGAAAACAGAAGTGCAGGCCAAGGTTTACCAGCCAGGTGCATTGTGGGTCATCTCAGAGTGGACCTCCGCAGTTGCCGCATGTGGTATTCCATTGATTTCCCAGAGTCACCCTCCACAGGGGTTGATTGACTGATTGATGAACATCCTATCTCCATAGAGATTTGGAAGGTGTTTTTAGAGAGTTAGCCGGGACTAGCTCTGCTCAGTGCTGCCTACAGAGAGAGCGGTTATGTCATTAACCCTCATCCTCGCCTCGGGACAGCCTGTCTCTCCGTGTCTCTGATTAACTGTCTCTTTGACTGGCGACACAACTGTTATTATTCATGAGTAGATGGATGGAATGAATGAACAAATGAATGAACAAAAGAAGGACATATTAACTGGTGGAGCATTTGTGGCTCACATTTTTCACGACTTCCACATCTTGATCAAAAGCAGAAATTCCTGTGAGCTAGGCCTATTACATGCTATAGGGGAGGGACGCATAAAAAGTGTGTCGCTGGCCTGGGGCCAAACGTGGCCCTGAAAACGGCCACATGCATTGTATGCGTGTGCTGCGTCTGAAAAGAAGAGGTAGAGTGGAGGGTTTAACTTCGTGTTTACATGCCTAGAACAGTTATGCAATGCAACTCCCACAGAGAGGGGGATGGGAGAGGAGCCAGAGAGCCCTCTGGGCGAGTTGACACTTGCTAAAAGAAGGTGCTATTAATGAAACGCCAGCAGGCTATCCTCTAGCTTCATTCAGTCACCACATTTGTTTTTTGTTAGGCTAGCCGGTATAAAATGTGGCAATTAGGCCACATTTGCAGCACTATGTTTATATAATTTTTTTTTATTAGTTTGAGTATTATTAAGTGAAAGTGTTTTTATAGTTGTTTTATAGTTGCTTTATGTGCACTACTACTAGACGACTCTTTTCAACCTTACAGACAGTGAACTGGATTTCATTTGCTTGTAGACTCACTATCTTTTGGGGCCTTTTACAGGATTGATAGGCTTCTCTCTAAATTAAACTGCTTGGTGTAGAGACCATTGATTTCACTTCAAACCAAAAACTCCAAAGGAGCTATATTATTTATACTAAACATTGAATGTATCATTTCCTACAAAACTCGCTCTGCAAAGACAGCTTAATTGTGTTAATTGTAACTTCTCACTCAGCTCGTAGGTAAATGTGAATTAGCACGCGGGAGAACGTGCTTGGGTTAATGCACTTTATATCTCTGAAACGTTTTTAATAAACCCATTAAGACATAAATTAGTTGCGGCAGCTGCTCCTTCCCTCTCTTTTTCAAGCCATTAGGAGTGAACCATTTAGTCAATAAGGCCTTTTTCCATCTTCATGGGGAATGTGTGCATTAGCACATATTTAGCATGTTGGCGTGTATTGCTCACACGGATATTATCCTACGCACCATCCATTCACACCTCCCATTGGGCTCGTTGCCTGTTACTGTAATTAAGCTGACCCACAACGTTTTTTAATAACAATAATGGATTTATTTTATGTAGTGCTTTTCATTACAAGGAAAAAATCTTAGTCGCTTTAAAATAAAAAAATAAAGATTAAGGGATCGGCAGGTCTTTGGCGAGGGTTTTCCACATAAAGAGTCTAATTTAGTGTAAAATACTGGTATGAAATGTGCATTTTTCCAAGATTATAATTTGTCCTCCAAAAATGCTAATTTCAATCACCATCTTAATATTAGCTGATCTATCACCTCACCTACTATATGTCTGCGTAGTGCATACTAATTTGGAAAGATATAGGTCTACCATTGACTTCCTTCATCATTGTAAACCTTGGTTGACAATACGCTGACATGGATTAGTTCAAGCAGCTAATGTGAATGTATTATGATTATGCAGAGTAGGCATACGTTTTCCCTAACCATTGATACAGGGTTGGGTGTTTTTGTCAGTAGGAAAAGGCTAGGACTGGGTAAATGCTAATCTGATTCTAGATCTGTGATCAAGAGAAACTATTGCTGAGTCAGTGGTCTCAAGTTTCTTCAGTCCATCTTAACCTCTCTCTCTCGCTCACTCTCACTCTTACTCTTACCCTACGGTCAGACTGGAGAGCCTATGGCATGATGAGCTGAAACAGAAGGGGAAAGAAGAGGCATCCCTGTCCCGTGTCTTCTGGAGGTTCTGCCAGACCCGCATGCTGGTCGCCATCTTCTCCCTCCTCATCACCATGGTCACCGGCTTTGTGGGGCCCGTAAGTACACTCCAAATCTGCTTTCTTTATTTTTTTCTGCTGATTCAGCTAACATTGGCAGTCCTCATTCGGTCTGCATACTGGCTCAGCCCTATTCCCAATGTAGTGCACTACTTTTGACCAGGGCCCATAGGACTAAGTAGTGCACTCTGCAGGGAATAGGGTGCCATTTGGGAAGTACACTGGCTCTGTCCGAGTGTATAAAAAATAAAAGCACTATCCCATTTCACGCTAGTCTGAAAATGTAAATGAAAACATACCAGAAGATTACAAAGCTTTAGATGGTGAGACCCATATTAATCCTCCAGATTAGCCAGTGTGTACCATGGTCGCACTATGGCCCAGAAATATGCAGTTATTTTCCAACTGCCACACTTTGGGCTTAATTTTCTCCCTCCTCCTATCTAAAATACCCCAAATTAGCCTCGAACAGCAGTGAAACGGAAAAGTGCTGACAGTACAGTACATTGCAGTACAATGCGGGCGCTTATTACAGCCATATTAAATTACATTTCAGATGAAAGGCAATTAAGTTTGGAGTTCCCGAAATGCGATATTATTGAGTGGCTGTATTGTTTCCACCACCTCTAGCTTTTTATTTGGATGTCATGCTAGGGCTACGTGTGGCGTGATACGTGCTAGCAGCTTTCCTCATTCCCATAATAGAGTTAACTGGATTTACTAGTTACACAATTACTCATTTGTCTAACATTCCTGTCTGGGTGCTCTGTAGGCCTACTGTATAGATGTATTTGGCATAGATTGGACTATAGTACGCACTATAGAATGCACCTTATAAAGTCTCCAGTTCACTCTACCTCTGATATCCTCCTACATTTTTGTCTTCTGCTCGAAATGCTAACTCTTTCTCTCTTCCTCCCTCTCTTCCTCCTTCTCTTCCTCCTTCTCTTCCTCCCCCTCTTCCTCCCCCTCTTCCTCCCTCTCTTCCTCTCTCTCTTCCTCTCTCTCTTCCTCTCTCTCTTCCTCTCCCTCTCTTCCTCTCCCTCTTCCTCCCTCTCTTCCTCCTTCTCTTCCTCTCTCTCTTCCTCTCCCTCTTCCTCTCTCTCTTCCTCTCTCTCTTCCTCTCCCTCTCTTCCTCCCTCTCTTCCTCTCTCTCTTCCTCCTTCTCTTCCTCCCTCTCTTCCTCTCTCTCTTCCTCTCTCTCTTCCTCTCCCTCTTCCTCCCTCTCTTCCTCTCCCTCTTCCTCCCTCTCTTCCTCCTTCTCTTCCTCTCTCTCTTCCTCTCTCTCTTCCTCTCTCTCTTCCTCTCTCTCTTCCTCTCCCTCTCTTCCTCCCTCTCTTCCTCCTTCTCTTCCTCCTTCTCTTCCTCCCCCTCTTCCTCCCTCTCTTCCTCTCTCTCTTCCTCTCTCTCTTCCTCTCCCTCTCTTCCTCCCTCTCTTCCTCTCTCTCTTCCTCCTTCTCTTCCTCTCTCTCTTCCTCTCTCTCTTCCTCTTCCTCTCCCTCTTCCTCCCTCTTTTCCTCCCTCTCTTCCTCTCTCTCTTCCTCTCCCTCTTCCTCTCTCTCTTCCTCCCTCTCTTCCTCTCCCTCTTCCTCTCCCTCTTCCTCCCTCTTTTCCTCCCTCTCTTCCTCCCTCTCTTCCTCCCTCTCTTCCTCCCTCTCTTCCTCTCTCTCTTCCTCCCTCTCTTCCTCCTTTCTTAACCCCCCTGTCCCACCTTCACCGGTATTCCCATTCCCAGGCACTCCTGGTCCGTGCCCTGCTGGAGTATTCTCAGAGTGCGGAGAGCTGGCTGCCCTACGGCCTCTCCCTGGTGGCGGGGATCTTCTTGATGGAGCTGATGCGCTCCTGGTCGCTGGCACTCATGTGGGCCGTCAATTACCGCACCGCCACTCGCCTCCGGGGTGCAGCGCTCACATTCGCCTTTCACAAGATACTCCGCCTTCGCAGCACCAAAGACATCAGTGCTGGAGAGGTGAGTGTTTGTTAGCCTGGTCCCAGATCAGTTTGTGCTGTATAGCCAACATCTCTGTTCATTGCCATGCCTGGTCCCAAACAGATCTGGGAACAGGCTAGGGTGTTTGTGTGATACCTTCAGTTCTGAAAGTGAAATGCACTTGCACTTCTAGTGGTTACATTGCAGGTGTGTCTCAGATAACAAATAGTTTCATTGGATCAGTTTCATGAAACAAACATAACAATGAAAAAAACTCCCACCCACTGCACTCGTGCAAAGTATAATTTTGTATTGTGCCAACGTCTCAGCCTTTTGTCCTTTTTCAAAGCCATGCACTACTGTTGAAATAGTTTGGGGTCAAGTCAAATGTCAGCTTATTCTCATTGCAGCATTTCAGCTTTCTTTGGGTTAATTTCGTTCTCTTCTTTGACTGACTATGTCTTTGTGAAGTAAATGGTCTGTTTCAATGTGTCCTCTATTATTCTGTGTCAATGTCCATACCTACAGCTGATCAACATCTGCTCCAGCGATGGCCAGCGGGTATACGAGGCAGTCTCAGTGGGCTGTCTGCTGGCCGGTGGCCCACTTGTGGGTATCCTGGGTCTGTCCTACACCACTTACTTCCTGGGACCCACTGCATTGGTTGGATCAGCCATCTTCGTCTTCTTCTACCCTGCTATGGTAGGAAGTCCTCCACATACTAACAAAGGAATGCACACCATATGAAAGTGCTGACTAATAAAAAAAATCTGAACGGATATCGAAAGGAAAGTTACACACGCCACTCTCCTCTGACACTGTTTATTTAACTCAGAGGCATCTTAGTGCTACCTTAGCTTCATACAGTTGTAGCTTATGTATAAGGTTTAGTTACTGAACATTTTGTCCACTAAAAAGGTAAACACCATTATTTTGTCAGCAGTGTCCCCACAAATGTTACTTGGAGCGTGATTACACTGAAGTTATCTCACTCTCAGCACTTGGTAATTCATGAATTGTCTTTCCTGTTTATAGTATTAGTCATAAACAGAATCATATTTTCCCATAACTGTAAGAACTAAAGTGAAAGTCCTTCACTTCACAACACAACCTGTTTGTTCCCCTTAACTTCCCCAAAACTCCTTCCCCAAAACTCTCCACCTGCCAGCCTGCCAATCTCCTGTCGACTTTAGTGTTGTTCCTCTTAGAGATTCATTAGCTTCAGTCTGAAGCCTGCCTGTTGGGGACCTTAGTATTGATATGGAAGCCGTTTATAGCCTGTTCCCTGCAGTAACCCTGACGTACAGCTGATGCAATATGGCTGTGTCTGCATCCCAAATGGTACCCTATTCCCTATACAGTGCACTACTTTTGACCAGGGCCCAAGGGATTCTGCACTCGGGCTCCCGAGTGGCGCAGCGGTCTAAGGCACTGCATCTCAGTGCTAGAGGCGTCACGACAGATCCCCTGGTTCGATTCCAGGCTGTATCACAACCGGCTGTGATTGGGAGTCCCATAGGGCGGCGCACAATTGGCCCAGCGTCCGGGTTTGGCCGGTGTAGGCCGTCATTGTAAATAAGAATTTGTTCTTAACTGACTTGCCTAGTTAAATAAAGGTAAAATAAAAATAAATAAAAAGGGAATAAGGTGCTATTTGGGACATAGACTGTGTCTGCTTTCATTTCCCCCAACTGTCACACACATTTCTCCTCTGTTCCTTCTTTTCTTTCTTCTCCCCATCCGGGAAAGATGCTGGCATCGCGTCTCACAGCGTATTTCCGTAAGAAGTGCGTGGTAGTGACTGACCGGCGCGTGAGGCTCATGAACGAGATCCTTGGCTGTATCAAGTTCATCAAGATGTACTGCTGGGAAAACGCTTTCGCTCAGAACATTCACAGTGAGTGACTGGTTGCACGCGAACACACACACGGCTTGTATTTTTTGGTCAGGTCACTTGGTCAGGAAAAACACAAGGCCCGAGTCATCATTTTTATGACACAGTGACTCAGCAAAAATCATAATACATGACTCACTTCCTGTTTTGCATCTGGGTTAAGGGAATTATTTCCAACTGAGAATGTGCCACTTCCTTAATTTGACTAATATTGACATTTTCCTCTCGGTTAGGCCAATTCTATTTCAATTCCAGTCAGTCCAAGAAATTCAACCCATTACCTGAAACACATTAGTTCAAATCCTCCAATCATCAATTCAAATTAGACTCATCCCCGGAATTGACCCGGCAACTCCGTTCCCATTAGATTCCATTGGCTTAGATTCCCTCCCTGTCCTTCCGCATTACGCAAGCCCTGATTGGATCCCTGCGCCCGAAGGTTAATTAGAAAAGTGTTTAAAGACATTTACATTTTAGTCATTTAGCAGACGCTCTTATCCAGAGCGACTTACAGTTAGTGAATACATATATATATTTTTTATACTGGCCCCCCGTGGGAATCGAACCCACAACCCTGGCGTTGCAAACGTCATGCTCTATCAACTACGCTACATCCCTGCCGGCCATTCCCTCCCCTACCCTGGACGACGCTGGGCCAATTGTGCGCCGCCCATGAGTCTCCCGGTCGCGGCCGGCTGCGACAGAGCCTGGATTCGAACCAGGATCTCTAGTGGCACAGTTAGACCACTGCGCCACTCAGGAGAAAGCTCCCGGTAAAGCTCTTTGATACCTAAAGACCTGCAGAGGGTTGTTCCACTTAGAGGAGATTGAAGAGTTAGAGGGGGGCATTTCTCATGAGGCTCTACATTGTGGATAAGAAGCATTTGGTGCTTTTAATCATGACTGTAATTAGACAGGTGGGACTCATATCCTCATATCAGCCCATCGTTTGGATGATAAAAATAATAATAATACCTATTATTATGATAATTAATTGGACGTTCATCTTAAGGGATATCGGGTGTTTAATATCAAGAATTGTGATATCGTTCTCTTCATTAGTGTTATTGTTCATTGACAGCCATATTACACCTGCTGATATCAATATGCATTGCCTTTGTAGCAGTTTCTACAAAGGCAATGCAATTGTAATGTGTTAACTAAGTAGGAGTAAATCTAACAACACTGCAGTGAGTCCCTGGAGAAAAATATGAAATGTGTTAGGAGGAGTGGAGTCATGTTAGTAGCCTTAGCTGTGTGAGAAAAAAATTAACCTTGTCTTGTAGCCAGAGTGCACTGAATGGACTGTTGAATGAAGCAGCCTGCACATACATTTGGGAGATGTACACAAACATGAACACAAGGAGGGCAAGATGGGCACTTGACTTAGACAGCTGCCAATGGCCCACAATTTTAAAAGTCAATTTTATACCGTTTATGGCTGCGAGGCCCAACTTGTCTCTTTTATTTCTATCCATGTCTGGAAGTGTCTGTCTAATGTTGTTTGGGGATGAATACAAAATATACAGTGCCAGACTAAGTTCCTGAAAGACTCACCAGTGGTAATACAAGACGAGCACATTGTCTGTTTTCTGTCTGTGCTCTCTCTCGCTCTCACACGCTCTGTCTGTCTGTCTGTCTGTCTGTCTGTCTGTCTGTCTGTCTGTCTGTCTGTCTGTCTGTCTGTCTGTCTGTCTGTCTGTCTGTCTGTCTGTCTGTCTGTCTGTCCCAGAGGTGCGATCAGAGGAGAGGGGGATATTGGAGAGGGCTGGTTATGTTCAGAGCCTCACAGTGGGCGTGGCTCCCATAGTCGTGGTGATTTCCAGTGTCTGCACATTCACGCTACACATGGCCTTGGGTTATGACCTCACTGCAGCCCAGGTAAGCCCCTCTGTCACTAGCTTTTAAAGAATCAAGTGCTTTTTCAGGAATCGAGTGCTCTTTTCTTAGCCTTTACCGGTAGCTTTTGTTAATGTTTGTGTTTGTATAAAATCCATAGAAAGCTCCCGGTAGCTTTTAAAGAGATGGAATTTCACCAAATTAACTCTACTTGACCCCTCCTCCCTCTGTTGCTCCCTTCAGGCCTTCACCGTTGTTGCAGTCTTCAACTCAATGACCTTTGCCCTCAAGGTCACGCCCTTGGCTGTAAGAGCTTTATCAGAGGGTTCTGTGGCAGTCAACCGATTTCAGGTAGAAGAAATACAGATGAGATCGTTGTACAAAAATTGGGAATGATTGTGGGACTAAGTCAACTAGCATTCAGTCAGCAAGGACTGTTGTCAGCACAACACTTAAAAATGGACATATTAATTAATAATCTCCTCATGCAAATATTCAATGTCCATCTTATCATATCTGTGTCAACAGAGACTCTTTTTGATGGAGGACCGAGAGGTTGTAATGGCCAAAACGGACAACCCTATGAATTCCGTGGAGTTCCGTGACGCCACGTTGGCTTGGGAGAAGGCCAAAGCTCCCGCCAAAGCCATCACTGTCCCCAAGAAGAAAAGAGGCGGGATGCGACGTGTGCTGCGCAAGGAGAAACTGAGCCTGTATATCATTGCAGAGGAGGGTAAGGGGAACAACGAGGGTCCCAATGGACAAAATCTCCTCACCCACATGGAACAGGAGAGCCCCCAGAGCACCATCTCCTCCACCCAGAGCTCCACCATCCGCCCGCCGCTGCACAAGACCCTGCATCGCATCGATCTGTGCATCAAGAAGGTAAACGTCTCATTTACAAATATACACTACCGTTCAAAAGTTTGGGGTCACTTAGAAATGTCCTTGTTTTCGAAAGAAAAGCACTCCTCTCAGACTGGCCAATAAAAATAAAAGATTAAGATGGACAAACTGAGATAAAGGCTTTTTCTTTGCAACTCTGCCTAGAAGGTCAGCATCCCGGAGTCGCCTCTTCACTGTTGACGTTGAGACTGGTGTTTTGCGGGTACTATTTAATGAAGCTGCCAGTTGAGGACCTGTGAGGCGCCTGTTTCTCAAACTAGACACTCTAATGTATTTGTCATCTTGCTCAGTTGTGCACTGGGGCCTCCCACTCCTCTTTCTATTCTGGTTAGAGCCAGTTTGCGCTGTTCTGTGAAGAGAGTAGTACACAGCGTTGTACGAGATCTTCAGTTTCTTGGCAATTTCACGCATGGAATAGCCTTCATTTCTCAGAACAAGAATAGACTGACGAGTTTCAGAAGAAAGTTATTTGTTTCTGGCCATTTTGAGCCTGTAATCGAACCCACAATTGCTGACGCTCCAGATACTCAACTAGTCTCAAGAAGGCCAGTTTTATTGCTTCTTTAATCAGCACAACCGTTTTCAGCTGTGCTAACATAATTGCAAAATGGTTTTCTAATGATCAATTAGCCTTTTAAAATTATAAACTTGGATTAGCAAACACAACGTGCCATTGGAACACAGGACTGATGGTTGCTGATAATGGACCTCTGTACGCCTATGTAGATATTCCATAAAAAATCAGCCGTTTCCAGCTATAGTAGCCATTTATAACATTAACAATGTCTACACTGTATTTCTGGTCAATTTTATGTTATTTTAATGGACAAATAAATTGCTTTTCTTTCGAAAGCAAGGACATTTCTAAGTGACCCCAAACTTTTGAATGGTAGTGTACGCATGCACACATGCACACGCATGCACAAACACACACACACACACTCTAAAGGATCGAGTCACTGGCACTGGACAGATAAATGGATTAATGGCGCCGAAGAAGATGGCAGCCGTTTTACAGCCCTCTAACCAGTTGTACTAATATGTGTGTTTTTTCGTGTTAATTTGTAATTTATTCTGTACATAATGTTTCTGCCACCGTCTCTTATGACCAAAAAGAGTTTCTGGATATCAGGACAGTGATTACTCACCTCGTATTGGACGAAGATTTTTTCTTCAACGAGTCGGACGCGAAGGATATCCTGTAGACACCCGACAAGGCCCAAATCCCCGTCATTCGCGTGAGAAAGAGACGGAGATATCGTGGACGTAGGTCGGGGTGCCTTGTAAGGATCCGATGGCGAGCGAGTAAACTGCCTCTTCCATTAATCCTATTAGCCAATGTTCAATCATTTGAAAATAAATATGATGACCTAAGATTACGGTTATCCTACCAACGGGACATTAAAAACTGTAATTTCTTATGTTTCATCGAGTCGTGGCTGAACGACGACATGGATAACATAAAGCTGGCAGGATATACGCTACATCGGCAGGATAGAACAGCTGACTCCGGTAAGACAATGGGTGGCAGTCTGTGTATATTTGTAAACAACAGCTGGTGCATAAAATCTAATACTAAGGAAGTCTCGAGGTTCTGCTCGCCTGAGGTAGAGTATCTCATGATAAGCTGTAGACCACACTATTTACCAAGAGAGTTTTCATCTATATTTTTCGTAGCTGTCTATTTACCACCACAAAACCGATGCAGGCACTAAGATTGCACTCAATGAGCTGTATAAGGCTATAAGTAAACAGGAAAACGCTCATCCAGAGGCAGCGCTCCTAGTGGCCGGGGACTTTAATGCAGGGAAACTTAAATCCGTTCTACCTGATTTCTACCAGCATGTTAAATGTGCAACCAGAGGGAAAAAAACTCTAGACCCCCTTTACTCCAAACACAGAAACGCGTACAAAGCTCTCCCTCGCCCTCCATTTGGCAAATCTGACCATAACTCTATCCTCCTGATTCCTGCTTATAAGCAAAAACTAAAGCAGGAAGCACCAGTGACTTGGTTAATAAGCAAGTGGTCAGATGACACAGATGCTAAGCTACATGACTGTTTTGCTAGCACAGGCTGGAATATGTTCCGGGATTCTTTTGATAGCATTGAGGAGTACAACACATCAGTCACTGGCTTCATCAATAAGTGCATCGATGACGTCGTCCCCACAGTGACCGTATGTACATACCCCAACCAGAAGCCATGGATTACAGGCAACATCCGCACTGAGCTAAAGGGTAGAGCTGCCGCTTTCAAGGAGCGGGACTCTAACCCGGACGCTTATAAGAAAACCCGCTATGCCCTCTGACGAACCATCAAACAGGCAAAGAGTCAATACAGGACTAAGATTGAATCGTACTACACCGGCTCTGACGCTCGTCGGATGTGTCAGGGCTTGAAAACTATTACAGACTACAAAAGGAAGCACAGCCACAAGCCGCCCAGTGACACAAGCCTACCAGACGAGCTAAATCACTTCTATGCTCGCTTCGAGGCAAGTAACACTGAAGCATGCATGAGAGCATCAGCTGTTCCGGATGACTATGTGATGAGCTCTCTGTAGCCGATGTGAGTAAGACCTTTAAGCAGGTCAACATTCACAAGGCCGCAGACAGATTACCAGGACGTGTACTCCGAGCATGCGCTGACCAACTGGCAAGTGTCTTCACTGACATTTTCAACATGTCCCTGACTGAGTCTGTAATAGCAACATGTTTCAAGCAGACCACCATAGTCCCTGTGCCCAAGAACACTAAGATTACCTGCCTAAATGACATTTGTCCCGTAGCACTCACGTTTGTAGCCATGAAGTGCTTTGAAAGGCTGGTCATGGCTCACATCAACACCATTATCCCAGAAACCCTAGACCCACTCCAATTTGCATACCGCCCCAACAGATCCACAGATGATGCAATCTCTATTGCACTCTACACTGCCCTTTCCCACCTGGACAAGAGGAACACCTACATGAGAATGCTATTCATTGACTACAGCTCAGCGTTCAACGCCATAGTGCCCTCAAAGCTCATCAATAAGCTAAGGACCCTGGGACTAAACACCTCCCTCTGCAACTGGATCCTGGACTTCCTGACGGGCCGCCCCAGGTGGTAAGGGTAGGTAACAACACATCTGCCACGCTGATCCTCAACACAGGGGCCCCTCAGGGGTGCGTGCTCAGTCCCCTCCTGTACTCCCTGTTCACCCATGACTGCATGTCCAGGCACGACTCCAACACCATCATTAAGTTTGCCGACGACACAACAGTGATAGGCCTGATCACCGACAACGATGAGACAGCCTATAGGGAGGAGGTCAGAGACCTGGCCGTGTGGTGCCAGGATAACAACCTCTCCCTCAATGTGATCAAGACAAAGGAGATGATTGTGGACTACAGGAAAAAAAAGAGGACTGAGCACGCCCCCATTCTCATCGACGGGGCTGTAGTGGAACAGGTTGAGAGCTTCAAGTTCCTTGGTGTCCACATCACCAACAAACTATCATGGTCCAACACCAAGACAGTCATGAAGAGGGCACGATAAAGATTTGGCATGGGTCCTCAGATCCTCAAAAAGTTATACAGCTGCACCATCGAGAGCACCTGACTGGTTTCATCACTGCCTGGTATGTCAACTGCTCGGCCTCTGACCGCAAGGCACTACAGAGGGTAGTGCGTACGGCCCAGTACATCACTGGGGCCAAGCTTCCTGCCATCCAGGACCTCTATACCAGGCGGTGTCAGAGGAAGGCCCTCAAAATTGTCAAAGACTCCAGCCACCCTAGTCATAGACTGTTCTCTCTGCTACCGCACGGCAAGCGGTACCGGAGCGCCAAGTCTAGGTCCAAAAGGCATCTTGACAGCTTCTACCCCCAAGCCATAAGACTCCTGAACAGCTAATCATGGCTACCCGGACTATTTGCATTGCCCCCCCCCCCCCAACCCACTCTTTTACGCTGCTGCTACTCTATTTATTATTATTTATGCATAGTCACTTTAACGCCACCCACATGTACATATTACTTCAATTACCTCGACTAACTGGTGCCCCCGCACATTGACTCTGTACCGGTACCCCCTGTATATAACCTCCCTACTGTTATTTTATTTTACTGCTGCTCTTTAATTATTTGCTATTTGTATTTTTTTCTTAAACTGCATTGTTAGTTAAGGGCTTGTAAGTAAGCATTTCACTGTAATGTCTACACCTGTTGTATTCGGCGCATGTGGCAAATAAAATTTGATTTGATTTGAGCCTACAGGCACTTTCAATTATAGTAGTGCAATTCATGAAAAATGAGAATGGCTGAAAGAATAGACAATTAGAGAGAGTCAAGGTTGTACCACAACACTGAGTGCATTTCAAGTACAAATCCATACTAATACATCACTGGTATCATTCTGATCTGCAGGGGACGCTGGTAGGAATCTGTGGAGGTGTGGGGAGCGGAAAGAGCTCGCTTCTGTCCGCTCTACTGGGACAGGTGAGGATCTAGATCATTGGCCTTCAAATATCACCAGTTTACTGAGGTGTGTTTGAATAAGCCTGAAATTTGCACTTTTGGGACTATTCCATTGGTTCCATTGTACTGGGCAAATGAAGTCAAACGCAGCTCAAGTATTTCCCTCTAGTGAAAGCATTTGACTTTTGGCCCAGGTCAGCTTTACCTCTAGTATGTTTTAACATGAGTCTTATCCCTGGTGTTCAACAGATGACCCTGCTGGAGGGCAACGTGGCGGCCAGTGGCGGCTTTGCCTATGTAGCTCAACAGGCCTGGATCCTCAACGACTCACTGAGAGAGAACATCCTGTTCGGAAAAGAATACGATGAAGACAAGTAAGATTGATTGACAACTCAGACAATTCTGAGGGATAATAGTGCTGGATTTAGCTAGATGGCTCATTTTCATCTGTAGTCCATGACAAACCACATTTGGATGTCATAGTTTGATAGTTTCACATTGACAAGGTCCAAAGGCATTTCTAACTCATGGCTTACTAATTTCTCTGGACCATGACTGTGTTTCCCTCTCATGTTAACCCATGTCCTTGGCTGTGTTTCCTTATTAGGTATAATTCTGTGCTCGATGCCTGCTGCTTGACCCCTGATCTGACAGAGCTGCCCTATGGGGATATGACTGAGGTATGTATCAGACCTCTATTACATCTCTCTGTTGGATATCCTCTCAATATGAACTCTGGCCACACTGTACAATACATTGACCTTACAGTATACGAAAGTAGCAGAAAGTGGAATAACTATGTAACAGGCTAGTAAGTAGTACATGCATTTATAGATGGAATGCTTTGGGGTGCACTGTAGTATTATTAATTATTAAGTGTTATGTAACTATCTTTATGTCCTTATCTTATCTGGCCTATGATGCCCTTGTATTGAGATATATTCCTTAATACATTTAGTCAACATTGTCTCAATGTTCTCACTCTAGATAGGGGAGAGGGGTGCCAACCTGAGTGGCGGGCAACGCCAGCGGGTGAGCCTGGCACGTGCCCTGTACAGCGAGCGACCCATCCTGCTCTTAGATGACCCTCTTAGTGCTGTGGACGCCCACGTGGGCTCTCAGCTCTTCCACAACGCCATCCGCACAGTGTCCAAGGGCAAGACCATCATCTTTGTCACACACCAGCTTCAGGTAAAATGAGCTTCTGATTATCTGAATGATGTGAGATACAAAACGATTTGCAGCAAATAAGTGACTTGTGTACTATGACGAAATGATCGGAAATGGTTTTCTTACTCCTGTACAATGCATTCATGATCTGAAATGGAATGCTTAATCTGAAAAGGACTACTAGTGAAAGGAAATTAGAGAAACCCTATCTAGGCTTTGCTTTCTCCTATATAGATACAGTAGGTCAGTGATCATTGTGCAACTTGAGCTTTCACACAAATCTCTCATTGACATGAATGTATAATGTCTAAGTTAAGGATGTCAAGAATTTGGCCCGAATAGATAAAGCAGAGGAAAGGGAGCCATATCGAAATATAGAGGAGCATACTATATCCCAGGATCCTGCATCAGGAGAATCACATATATCACTGGTGTTGACCCTCTCTCAGTACCTGGCAGAGTGTGACGACGTGATTCTGATGAAGGACGGGCAGATTGCAGAGCATGGCACCCACACCCAGCTCATGGGCAGAGACCGTGACTACGCCACCCTCTTAAACAGTGTACAGCGTGAGGTAATGCCAACTACGGAGCGCATGCCTGGTCACATATGTGTTTGTGCTGTTTTACTTTAGCCTGGTCCAAGATCTGTTTATGCTGTCTTGCAAACAGATCTGGGACCAGGCTAGTCTTGCCAACTTCTATGGTCATTGTCATGCATTGGCATGAGTTGACAAGACAGCACAAACTGATCTGGGACCAGGCTAGTCCAGCTCCAGCTCTCCTTTATGTAAAAACACCTTTGTCATCACTCTTTACACAATAACATTGCACGTCCATCCTGCATAATTCATGAGGCAGGAGAAGCCAAGCGGGTGGCTGGAAAATGATAGCGCATACAAGGCCTTTCATTATTTATGCGTGCATTGATTTACCGGTGTCGCACCGCTAAAGACCCTGTCACCAATATCTGTTTAAATTACTTACTGGCCATTGTTATGGCTTGGCCGTAATTTGTGGGGTCTTATGCTGTAGCTTTCTCTGGCTTTCTTTCCTAGAACCTGGTGAAAAAGAACCTGAAGAATAAGGAGAAGAAGGAGGGAGAGGAAAAGGTTGAGTCCACCGCGACTGTAGCCAAAGTCGTCAGACCTCCGATGGAGAAAAAGAAAGGTGGATAGAATGTGTTAATGTGTTCCTTCCAAAACAGTTGGCTTGAAATAAGGAAATGATTCACATGGGTCTTTTTTTCTTTTTTTCTTTTTTTTAACCAAACTTCCGCCCTTCTTTCCTTCTCTTTACTCTCCAGACCAGCTCATGAAAGCGGAGGAGAAGGGCTCTGGCGGCGTGGCCTGGGATGTGTACAAGGCCTACATCAAAGCGGCTGGAGGCCCTTATGCCTTCATCATCAACGTCATCCTCTTCCTCTTCACCACCGGCAGCATCGCCTTCAGTAACTGGTGGCTGAGCTACTGGATCCGCCAGGGCAGCGGGGTGAGTTTGGTTTTTCTGCACTGGATTCAAATGATGATCCACTCGATCAAAATGATGGCCTTACACACAGACACACAACTAGGATCAGATTACCATACGGATAATCCTTATTAGAATCATTAGAATGAAAATAATATGACCTTGTATCAGTGGGAAAGGGCAACTTCTGCCTACCTTGAGAGGTATATCTCAGTATAGTGTAGAGGCTATGTCTCCCACAAGAAAAACGACTTCTGCGCATTGCTGAGTTGTATTGGGGAAAGTGAGAGCGTTAATCTCAACACGTGTAATTAAAAAAGAAACGTGGTAAACATACTGTACCAGTCAAAAGTTTGGACAGACACACCTACTCATTCAAGGGTT
Organism: Coregonus lavaretus; assembly: GCF_964263955.1. Lineage (NCBI taxonomy): Eukaryota > Metazoa > Chordata > Actinopteri > Salmoniformes > Salmonidae > Coregonus > Coregonus lavaretus. The sequence goes on along the minus strand of NC_140016.1, from coordinate 36,680,672 downwards.
TTTCTTTATTTTTACTATTTTCTACATTGTAGAATAATAGTGAAGAAATCAAAACTATGAAATAACACATATGTAATCATGTAGTAACCAAAAAAGTGTGAAACAAATCAAAATATATTTTATATTTATTATTCTTCAAAGTAATCACCCTTTGCGTTGATGACAGCTTTGAACACTCCTGGCATTCTCTCAACCAGCTTCACCTGGAATGCTTTTCCAACAGTCTTGAAGGAGTTCCCACTAATGCTGAGCACTTGTTGGCTGCTTTTCCTTCACAACTCATCCCAAACCATCTCAATTGGGTTGAGGTCAGGTGATTGATGCAGCACTCCATCACTCTCCTTCTTGGTCAAATAGCCCTTACACAGCCTGGAGGTGTGTTGGGTCATTGTCCTGTTGAAAAACAAATGATAGTCCCACTAAGCGCAAACCAGATGGGATGGCGTATCGCTGCAGAATGCTGTGGTAGCCATGCTGGTTAAGTGTGCCTTGAATTCTAAATAATTCACTGACAGTGTCACCAGCAAAGCACCCCCACATCATCACACCTCCTCCTCCATGCTTCACGGTGGGAACCACACATGCGGAGATCATCTGTTTACCTACTCTGCGTCTCACAAAGACACGGTGGTTGGTACCAGAAATCTCTAATTTGGACTCATCAGAGTAAAGGACAGATTTCCACCGGTCTAATGTCCATTGCTCGTGTTTCTTGGCCCAAACAAGTCTCTTCTTATTATTGGTGTCCTTTAGAAAGTGGTTTCTTTGCAGCAATTCGACCATGAAGACCTGGTTCACGCAGTCTCCTCTGAACAGTTGGAGACTGAGATGTGTCTGTTACATGAACTCTGTGAAGCATTTATTTAGGCTGCAATTTCTGAGGCTGGTAACTCTAATGAACTTATCCTCTGCAGCAGACGTAACTCTGGGTCTTCCTTTCCTATGGTGGTCCTCATGAGAGCCAGTTTATCATAGCGCTTGATGGTTTTTGCGTCTGCACTTGAAGAAACTTGCAAAGTTCTTGAAATTTTCCGGATTGACTGACCTTCATGTCTTAAAGTAATGATGGACTGTCGTTTCTCTTTGCTTATTTGAGCTGTTCTTGACATAATATGGACTTGGTTTTTTACCAAATAGGGCTATCTTCTGAATACCACACCTACCTTGTCACAACACAACTGATTGGCTCAAACACATTAAGAAGGAAAGAAATTCCACAAATAAACTTTTAACAAGGCACACCTGTTAATTGAAATGCATTCCAGGTGACTACCTCATGAAGCTGGTTGAGAGAATGCCAAGAGTGTACAATGCTGACATCAAGGCAAAGGGTGGCTACTTTGAAGAATCTCACATTTTGATTGGTTACTACATGATTCCATATGTGTTATTTCATCGTTTTGATGTCTTCACTATTAATCTACAATGTAGAAAATAGTAAAAATAAAGAAAAACCCTTGAATGAGTAGGTGTGTCCAAACTTTTGACTGGTTCTGTAATTAAAAAAAGGACGAGCCGCCGAAAAACAGATGTGCTGCAAAGCTGTCGTCCATGTCAGATTGAAGGATGCATTTGGAATAGCGACATTATCCGAATGGCTGATTCGTTCATGTATTCTGTCTCGGATTCAGCACTCAGCTGGCTTTGTTTTATTTATTTCAGTCATTAGATAGAAATTCTGTTTTTTCCGAGGCGGCTCTGTGTGTGTTTCCTTCATGGGGATTTGTTGCTCCATCTGCTCTCAGAACACATCATTAATCCTGGAGAACGAAACCAATGAAACGGTGGCAGCGTTGGCAAACGATAGCATGAGGCTCAACCCTCATGTTCAATACTACTCAAGAGTTTATGTGCTGTCCATGGGGGCCGCTCTCTTCCTGAAGACAATGAGGGGGCTAGTGTTCGTCAAGGTAAGCATCTTGCTCAAATGTCTTTTAGAGTGGTTATTGTGGATTGTTCTCCCATCTTGATGTCAGGACCATTCATTGATGTACTCTCTGGCCTGTCAAAGGAGAGTGCATCACTGTTGCTTCCCAAATGGCACCCTATTCCCTGTATAGTGCACTACTTTTGACAAAAGCTCATACGGTGCCATTTGGGACATAATCAGATTTTCATTGATTTACACTCAGGCCCTTTCAAAGGAAAGAGGTGCAAAGTGGTTGTGGTAGAACCTTGACTCCCTCTAATTGTCTATTCTTTCAGCCGTTCTCTTTTTCATGAGTTGTGCTACTATAATTTAAGTGCCTGCAGGCTAAATCCATTATCTGTCCAGTGCCATGACTCGCTGCTTTAAAGGGTGTGTGTGTGTGTGTGCCTCTGTGTGTCCCTGTCCCTTTGGATATATGTCCCCTTTTCTTTGCTAAACTTTTCTGACAGCCCATTACAGAGGTCATATCCCCATGGAATTGTGTGCCACTAACTTTCCAAAGATAGCTAATCTTAGTTTTTTACCCCTAGCTGTGACGTGAATGTGTTGGTGTTGGATATTCCATTAATAGATTTAGTGTGTTCTCTCCTGCCAAAAGTAATTTCTGTACAATTGGCCAGACGTTTCTCATTGAGTTAACTTAGACATGGGGTCGTAACCTTTCTGTGTCAGCCTGCCAGACATTCATTTATGTATGAGAATTTGACAGATTGCCTGACACAAGAAACATTCCACTTGCTTAACAGCACAGTGACCAGGCCCGGTGCCAGAATAAAGTGACTAAGGGGGCAGTTAAAATCAACGAGGGAGAAACATTTTCTGGGGTTCTTGCATTTGAATTCAATTGAATTCTGCTTATCACACTATACCACAATAAACATAAAGTTCAAATGCAGAGACTCTAAGACCGTTGAGTGCTTTTGAAGTGACAGGTTGGCGCGAAATCTGTAGGTTATCTAATTCACCTATTACAAACAGCCAATGTGAATGCAGCCCTACACAGCTGTCTTACCAAAATAATGCAAACTAAATGCTGAAAGTAGTAGCCAAGTTATTTATGCATGCAAACAAAAATACTGAATAGCAGTTTGGCTTAGAATACCGACAACTGCGAATGTGAACAAATTAAGGCCAACAGAACAAAACAGCGGTACCAAGTAGGCCTAGTAAACCAAATATCAGCTCGATAAAGGCATGACACAATCTATATTTAGGTTAGTTACATTAACAGTAAACAAACGCAGTAAACAAAAGGTGAATGTAGATCCAAATAACCAAAGCAAAGCCTACTACTACAGTGAGATGCAGCCATGCACTGCTGTCTTACCAAATAAATAGGCCTATAGGCCTGCCTCTAACATGGAAAATCAATGGCGCTCATGAGTTCAGCAACACGTTGTGATATGGCACAATACACTTCTGTGGATCAAATTTGACCCACGCAATCAATTAAGCAATGCCAGCCTACCATAAACACGTTTTCAATACGTACAGTTCCACTTACAACCACGAAAACCAATAGGCTACCAAGAGAACCATAATGATGAAATGCACCAATATGTAGCTATACCCAGGGGCGTCATTTGGGTTCTTGCATTTTAATTATATTAAATTATGCTTCTATCACGCTATACTAGGGCTGTTGCGGTGACCGTATTACCGCCACACCGGCAGTCATGAGTCATGACCGCAGTAAAATTCCACGGGATCGTTGAGTCATGGTAATCTCCTGTAATGCACTCTGGACATGCTTTGGTAGTACCCAACTTGCTAACGACCATCAGGTCCTAATGGCCTGGTTCACTAATGGCATGGTCCACTCTGACATCAATGCAAATTTACATTTACATCATTTAGCAGACACTCTTATCCAGAGCGACTTACAAATTGGTGCATTCAACTTATGATAGCAAGTGGGACAACCACTTTTTTTCTTCTTTTTTTTTATGGGGAGGGGGGGGGTAGAAGGATTACTTTATACTATTCCAGGTATTCCTTAAAGAGGTAGGGTTTCAAGTGTCTCCGGAAGGTGGTCAGTGACTCCGCTGTCCTGGCGTCGTGGGGGAGCTTGTTCCACCATTGGGGTGCCAAAGCAGCAAATAGCTTTCACTGGGCTGAGCGGGAACTGTGCTTCTGTAGAGGTAGGGGAGCTAGCAGGCCAGAGGTGGATGAACGTAGTGCCCTCGTTTGGGTGTAGGGTCTGATCAGAGCCTGAAGGTAAGGAGGTGCCGTTCCCCTCACAGCTCCGTAGGCAAGCACCATGGTCTTGTAGTAGATGCTATCCTCAACTGGATGCCAGTGGAGTGTGCGGAGGAGCGGGGTGACATGAGAGAACTTGGGAAAATGCAATCGAAAATCACATCAAACGCTTATCAGAACAATATCATGCTTTTAAAACTCAGCTCACTATGATGATCAATTTGAAGAAAGAAGTGTAAAACATGGTCGTTGTGGATGTTATTTCAAAGCGTAACACAACGAAATGGACAGCGCTTTCTAAGGTGATGATTAGATCTTCAATAGCTTAGTATTGGGGAATGTTTTATATTTTCATAATTAATTGGGTGACACAATTACCTTGAGCTATACAGAATATCTCACCTCCATCCTTTTCCATCTCCTCCTCTCAATCCTTTATTCCTTCCTCGAGTGCGCAGAGGGGCTGCCAACAGTTTAGTGAAATATGTTTTGTTGCGAAAACATGTTTCTATTGATGTTCCCAAACAGATTTCACTTTGTTTCCCAAATTAAGCACTGGGTAGCTGCAGGAACAGGGTTGGAGAGCCCATGGCAAACAGAGTTGGGGCGGAATATCACCAGTCGCGCAGCGAGAGCATGCTCCTCAAACAGTGGTTGACGCGTGGAGTGAACTAAGTGTTCTTATATTTATTTCTCAGCTGCTCATATTAAGCACATGCTCCGCTATAAAACCGATGTAGCCTACGCAGCATCATTGGAAAATGGACCGGCGGGAAAGCGTGTGGCCTCCATTCGCTGTTTGAGTGCATACGATTGATGTATTTTTTCCCCTGCCCCTGTTCCTGCCCATTTGATAATGAGCCATTCTAAATCTAAACTAATTGTACATATTAATAAAGATTAAATAGAGAATATTCTGATGGGTGAAAATTTGATCACTTGACGAGAGAACAGCTGTGCAGCCTGAGGGAACAAACAGAGCGCAAGCTTATTTTTTTGACTTTCTCAAATCAATAGCCTATAGCCGCATCATGCAGCCCATATATGTTTTGATTTCTAAGACATTCTAAGGTTTGTATCATTCACAACTAAAGTTGACAAATAGCTCTTGTGTATACGACCTGTTTCAAATGATCACTTTTACGCTCAACATAGGCACTTCGTATGCGCACTTTCTCCGGAATGGGAAAAATATATTTTCTATTTTATTCAATTATATTCTTCTTACTATAATATAATATAAAATAATGGCATGGGACTTATAAGCATATCTTGTCAGCACCATGGACAGTGCCCTACACACTAAAGCAAGGCTGTTGAAAACCTATAGGCCGGCTAAGGAAGTCATTTTGCCATCCCATACCCTAGGTTTTTGCTGAAATGATGCCACTGGCTATACCCCCAAGATTTTGATAAAAAACCAACCAGCTCGATTTTCTTACCTTTTCAAAAGAGTTGCAGCCTCCTTGATGCTCTGTGGAACTTCCTGCATAATCGATCATAATATTCTACCCGAAATCTTATTGTAAGATCCCTCTCAAATGCCAGTTGGATTAGTTGAGCGTTCCTCGGGTGTAGCATGCTTCTTCTGTGGTTAAGTGCACATAGAGCCTCCATCAGTTGGCTGTTGCGTTTGCTGAATTGTGCTGACGTTTCACCAATGACAGCATCCAAGAACAATATTTTACACTCTGTCCTGCTGGCCTACTGTACTGTGCACCACGTATTGCTAGAGATTTGTGCTTACATAACGTTGTCCTAATTGCTTGAAGCTGGTGGTGTGTCAGTGCACTGAACTGTGCCCAAATGGCTTCGAACTCGCTGTCACACCTCAGCTTCTCGACACACTCCAACGCGCTGTGGACCACTTTGACTCCAGTGGAAAGATCCGTTGCTTTTGCCTGGGGTCATTTGTTTCGAGGATCGAGAAGACTGAGGATTCTGTGCAACATGGTGGCTGTAAACTTAAAGCCATGGTCCGTCACCGCCTTCAGCAGCTCTGTAGCCTCAAGTCTTACTTCTGTGTTGTACGGACGCATGCATTCGATGTCAGAGAGGAACTTCACAATGCTGTCAAACTTTTAATAACCACTGACACAGTAGCCAGGTGTCCCCTTCTCCTTTGGCTTTGTTTGGGTACCGACAGTGACTACTAATAGCGATGTGTCCCTATTAGTAGTCACTGTCGGTTAGCTAGCATTAGCAACATAGCATATGTGTTATATGAGTGTTAGTATGTGTACATAGCTGTGTATGCTGGCAATGATTCTCTAGGCTCTACTGGTATTATGTTTGCATTTGTTGCATCTGGGTGTTTGGGAAAGCTTTCCTGAGTCCCTACAATCTGTTTACCGGTGTTATGACTGTTTTGATGTATTTGTTATGTTTGCTTGTGTTATGTTTGGCTCCGTGTTCAAGCACATCTGTGTTTCTGTCTGACAGTGCACTGTTCGGGCTGCCTCGGTGCTCCACGACAAGCTATTCCGCCGCCTCCTCCTGAGCCCCATGCGCTTCTTTGACACGACACCGCTGGGCCGCATCCTCAACCGCTTCTCCCGCGACATGGACGAGGGTGAGGCACCCGATGATTTGCCTTGACTTCATACTCAGAGCATTGAGGTCCCCATACAACGCGGACAATCTGACAGTTGTTGTTTTATCTCTCTCTCTGTTGATCTCTTTGTCTATCTCTCTCTCCCTCTCCATCCACAGTGGATGTCCGTCTGGCCATGCAGGCTGAGATGCTGCTCCAGAACCTGACCCTGGTGCTCTTCTGCCTGGCCATGGTGGGCATCGTATTCCCCTGGTTCCTGCTCTCCCTCCTGCCCCTGGGAGCCTTCCTCCTCATTGTCAACCGCGTCTCCAGGTCAGGCTCCAACCAATGGATTTAGACGAGAGGGATTATGTTGGCTGTGTGTGTGTGTGTGTGTGTGTGCTGATTAAAATATAAGAAGTGTAGAGATGGATTAGGGTTCTGTAGGTCTTTGGGTAATATACAAAATCAGTGGGACAAGAAGCATGTTTGATTCACAAGATATAAAAAGTGCAGCTTTTTTTTGCAACACCCACACAAAAAGGTAGGATTTCCCCTGTACAGTGAGGGAAAAAAGTATTTGATCCCCTGCTGATTTTGTACGTTTGCCCACTAACAAAGAAATGATCAGTCTATAATTTTAATGGTAGGTTTATTTGAACAGTGAGAGACAGAATAACAACAAAATAATCCAGAAAAACGCATGTCAAAAATGTTATAAATTGATTTGCATTTTAATGCGAGAAATAAGTATTTGACCCCCTTTCAATTAGAAAGATTTCTGGCTCCCATGTGTCTTTTATACAGGTAACGAGCTGAGATTAGGAGCGCACTCTTAAAGGGAGTGCTCCTAATCTCAGCTTGTTACCTGTATAAAAGACACCTGTCCACAGAAGCAATCAATCAATCAGATTCCAAACTCTCCACCATGGCCAAGACCAAATAGCTGTCCAAGGATGTCAGGGACAAGATTATAGACCTACACAAGGCTGGAATGGGCTACAAGACCATCGCCGAGCAGCTTGGTGAGAAGGTGACAACAGTTGGTGCGATTATTCGCAAATGGAAGAAACACATAAGAACTGTCAATCTCCCTCGGCCTGCGGCTCCATGCAAAATCTCACCTCGTGGAGTTGCAATGATCATGAGAACGGTGAGGAATCAGCCCAGAAGTACACGGGAGGATCTTGTCAATGATCTCAAGGCAGCTGGGACCATAGTCACCAAGAAAACAATTGGTAACACACTACGCCGTGAAGGACTGAAATCCTGGAGCGCCGGAGGTCCCCCTGCTCAAGAAAGCACATATACAGGCCCGTCTGAAGTTTGCCAATGAACATCTGAATGATTCAGAGGAGAACTGGGTGAAAGTGTTGTGGTCAGATGAGACCAAAATGGAGCTCTTTGGCATCAACTCAACTCGCCGTGTTTGGAGGAGGAGGAATGCTGCCTATGACCCCAAGAACACCATCCCCACCGTCAAACATGGAGGTGGAAACATTATGCTTTGGGGGTGTTTTTCTGCTAAGGGGACAGGACAACTTCACCGCATCAAAGGGACGATGGACGCCGCCATGCACCATCAAATCTTGGGTGAGAACCTCCTTCCCTCAGCCAGGGCATTGAAAATGGGTCGTGGATGTGTATTCCAGCATGACAATGGCCCAAAACACACAGCCAAGGCAACAAAGGAGTGGCTCAAGAAGAAGCACATTAAGGTCCTGGAGTGGCCTAGCCAGTCTCCAGACCTTAATCCCATAGAAAATCTGTGGAGGTAGCTGAAGGTTTGAGTTGCCAAAAGTCAGGCTCGAAACCTTAATGACTTGGAGAAGATCTGCAAAGAGGAGTGGAACAAAAATCCCTCCTGAGATCTGTGCAAACTGGTGGCCAACTACAAGAAACGTCTGACCTCTGTGATTGCCAACAAGGGTTTGCCACCCCAAGTTCTAAGTCATGTTTTGCAGAGGGGTCAAATACTTATTTCCCTCATTAAAATGCAAATCAATTTATAACATTTTTGACATGCGTTTTTCTGGATTATTTTGTTGTTATTCTGTCTCTCACTGTTCAAATAAACCTACCATTAAAATTATAGACTGATCATTTCTTTGTCAGTGGGCAAACGTACAAAATCAGCAGGGGATCAAATACTTTTTTACCTCACTGTATATGTTTTATGGGTCACGTCTAGCCTCCTACCCCCACAATGCATGATGAAGTAAATGTGATGAAATGGCGTGCCAAGTCACAACTCAGTGACTTTTCGAGATTTGTTATTCAGCATGACTCATCTGAATCGCATCAAACCGATTTCCTCATTTAAAAGCAAACCCAAAAGGCACCCTATTCCCTATATAGTGCATTACCTATGACCAAGGCCCGCACTAAATAGGGAATAGAGTGCCATTTGCGACACATCTCCTTTGTTGATGTGGTTTACTTTGCCAGTTGACATCGATAGATGAAAGTACCAACTGCATAAACATGTTTGTGTAGGTAACCTCACAACAAGGACTGTCATGTTCTTTCATGCTCTGTCCTCCCTCCCTGCCTGCCTCCCACCCTCCGCTTTATGAGAAAAAGGGATGATTTATTCGTGGTCAGATTTGTTATTCACATGCGCAGCCCATCCTATCTATGGACCTAAAAGTAGAACTCCACCCCACCTTTGTCAATAAACCCCTCTCTCTCACTTCCCTGCCGACTCAGTCTGGTGTAGTCCGGTCGTGGTAGTGTGGGTGTGTGGCTCATAAAATCGCACATAAATCAGAAATTATTCTAGCGGAGCCCAGAAATGGCGCGAGCTGTGCCAGGAAATGGTTGTCCTGGGCAGAATTACACTGACTCCCTGTGTCCTCTCATCATATCATAGTCCACTAACCTGTCAGATAACTGCACTGTCATTGGAGTTATAATGCAGTGTTTCTCAATCCTCTCCTCAAGCACCATCCCTAGATATTTCACAAGGCTGTTGTAGGAAAAAGGGTGTTTCATGCTCAAACAACAATGTTGCTGGCTGGGGGTCACAGAGTCACAGAAGGGTCACAGAGTAGAGGTTTTAGAAATGCTGAGTGAATTGACTTTTTTTACAATCCCTAAAGTGGTGCTCTGGTACGTTTATATGTAATAGACTTGACGTTCCACTTTCTGTTTTTCTGACTAGGGTTCTGATTCGTGAGCTGAAGCGTCTAGAGAACATCAGCCAATCACCTTTCACTTCGCACATCACCAGCAGTCTCCAGGGGCTGTCCACCATTCACGCCTACGGCAGAGGGGACGACTTCTTGAACAGGTGAGAACAGAATGGGAAAGACAAAATATTTAAGTGCCTTTGAACGGGGTATGGTAGTAGGTGGACCGGTGTGTGTCAAGAACTGCAACACTTTTTATTTTACCTTTATTTAACTACGCAAGTCAGTTAAGAACAAATTCTTATTTACAATGATGGCCAGGGTCAACGCTGGGCCAATTGTGCGCCGCCCTATGGGACTCCCAATCACGGCCGGGTTGTGATACAGCCTGGAATCGAACCAGGGTCTGTAGTGACGCCTCTAGCACTGAGATGCAGTGCCTTAGACCGCTGCGCCACTCGGGAACACTGCTGGGGTTTTCACGCTCAACAGTTTCCTGTGTGTAGAGAATGGTCCACCACCCACGGAACATCCAGCCAACTTGACACAACTGTAGGAAGAATTGGAGTCAACATGTGCCATCATCCTTTGCTTTCGACACCTTGTAGAGTCCATGCTCCGACGAATTAAAGCTGTTCTGAGGGCAACTCAATATGAGGAAGGTGTTCCTAATGTTTTGTAAACTCAGTGTATAGTGTTCATAGGTAGACACTTCCTTTGTCTGTCACAGGACGTGTGTTCAAACACTGTTAAGACATTGGTTTTGACAGTTCATGTCCAATTAGCTTCGCCCACCAGAAGTCTACCAAATGGCACAACTAATAATGAGATAATGTCCCTAAGTAACATTTCCTGGAGTTTGAGTTGAGTAGCATTTGATTTCTGCAGAGCTAATGTGGACACTGTGCAGCCTCTATCGTACGAGTTGGTTAGGGAAGCCAGTCTCACATTGAAACCCATGTGTGCCAGGCAGACTTATAGGTGAGGAGAGTAGAATCCTGGCTAGCACAGCACATATGTCCAGTTTACCAGCCCCTTAAAGGGATACTTTGGGATTTTGGCAATGAGGCCCTTTATCTACTTCCCCAAAGTCAGATGAACTCGTGGATACCATTTTAAGTCTGCATGCAGTTTGAAGGAAGTTGCTCGCAATGACGCTAGTTAGCATTGGCTCGCGAAACTACCTCTAACTTCCTTCATACTGGACTCAGAGACATAAAAATGATCATTGCCAAAATTCCCGAAGTATCCCTTTAATGTATGTGTCCTTGGTTCAACATGTTTGGCCTGGACTCCCTCGACTCTCACCAAGTCCCTTGTTATTGGTCCTTAGACTCTCACCAAGGCTGCTATTTGTCCATTGACTCTGACTAAGTCTGTTATTGGTTTGTTGACTTTTACCAAGTCTATCTTATTGGCTGTTGACTTCCACAAAGTCTGTTATAAGTCCGTTGACTTTCACTAACCGTTGTTAGTGGTCTATCGCTGTGTATCTCAGGTACCAGGCTTTACTGGACACCAACCAGGCCTCCCACTACCTGTTTAGCTGTGCTATGCGCTGGCTGGCTGTACGACTGGACCTGATCAGCATTACTCTCATCACCACTGTAGCCCTGCTCATCGTTTTCATGCACAACCAGATCCCCCCAGCCTACGCAGGCTTGGCTATATCCTACGCCGTGCAGGTACACATACACACACACAATGTTAGAGTGTATTTTTGCTATGGTTGAATTATTTAGACTGCCCCTTTAATGGAAAGGCTTTTTTATGTATTATTTATAATTCCACTGTGGGATTACTACAGGCGTGGGAAGGAGTTCACTCTTAGGGAACTATGAATCTAAATTGATTGAGCCGAATGGAGAAGTATAGCCTTATCAGCATACCTGTCTATAGGGGTCGTAAAGGTTTATGGTTTGTGCTGCTCATTCATAGGGTATCATTGCACACTGGGACGGACACTAGTGTTGACATGGGTCTAGGTTGATTGTAATAGGGTGTGAGGGTGTTAATCATTGACTTATCGCTTCTCTCGCTCTCTTCTCTATCTCCCTCTCCGTCTCTCTCCTCTCCAGCTGACTGGTCTTTTTCAGTTCACCGTGAGGCTGCTGTCGGAGACTGAGGCTCGCTTCACATCAGTGGAGAGGATCAATCATTATATAAAGGTAGGTAGGCCTAATGACACCAGGGAGTGCTGCAAACAGTCTGGGGAAGGGTTGCTGATTGGCTGAACCATGTGTGGCTGAATCGAAAGTACACACATGCTGAGCCTGACACAAACAAACACACACCTATAGACTTAACGCAGCAGGACACAGGCACAGATGAAGCAACAACACACACACTTACACAGAGATAGGATACTCGCAAGCAGGCACACGCACAATACACATTACTGCGCACAGTGCACCCACACAACATCCCAATAACACAATGACATCCCAGCAGGAAGCCGATACAGAACCCAGTGTGTGGCCCGTTACATCACAGCACATGACAGGACCTGTTTCACACAACACCCATCAAACCATAAACACCCCCGTTCCCACGGGGGGCCAGTATGAAAAATGTATGCACTCACTAACTGTAAGTCACTCTGGATAAGAGCGTCTGCTAAATGACTAAAATGTAAAATATCAGAGGAACTCTGATAGAGGAACTTTTTCTCAAAGCGCCAACAAGCTTTTGGAGATCTATAAATACATTTTATGTTGAAAGGGAGGTGGCTTCACTTCTTGGGATTGGAGATACAGAGATTAACACTCGATATTGGATACATTTTTTCTGTCAGACCTTGGAGGGTGAAGCGCCGAGGCAGATCAGTGGGCCATCCTCTCCTGCCCCCTGCTGGCCAGATAAGGGACGGATCTCCTTCCAGGACGTGGAGATGTGTTACCGGGACGACCTGCCGATGGTGCTCAAGAAACTCTCCTTTAACATCCTGCCAGAGGAGACCATCGGAATTGTGGGTCGCACTGGTTCAGGTACTTACCGTCCTTTATTCCCATGTGTAGTTTTACATCGGTAATGTTTCATTTCATAGTCCCATTTCCACTGGTGTTTACCTGGTATTTACTAAGAAATAATGTAATAACAATGGTGTCGAATTGATTGTATTGGTGTTTGTTTTTGAATGATTCTCATAGAAACAAAAGAGTAGTCATTATCAAGTTAACTGTGATCTTCACATATTGGTGTGGTTATCATGTACACTGAGTAGTTCACTCCCAACCCCGTTTCTATCTATCCAGGGAAGTCATCACTGGGCGTATCTTTCTTCAGACTGGTGGAGCTGACTGGGGGCTCCATCACCATCGACGGCATCAACATTGCCCAGATTGGATTGGACGACCTGAGAAGCAAGCTGTCAATCATTCCCCAGGAGCCCGTTCTCTTCATTGGCACCATCAAGTATGTATGAATGATTTATTTAAGTTTCCCCTAGGTACAGATATATGATCAGCTTCCCCTCCCCCAATCCTAACCTTAACCATTAGTGGGAAAATGTACTGACCCCAGATCAGTGTCTGATTCTTTATTCTTATTTTTTCTTACCAAATAGGTCCAATCTGGACCCATGGAATCAATACTCAGATGCCCAGATCTGGGATGCACTTGAGAGGACCCATATAAAGGAGATGGTAAGTTGGGATAGATAGTCAATCGAAACATAAATAGAGTAAGCAATACATGTACAGATAACTATGTCAGTTTGACCCCAAATATATTGATACATGTCTGTTTAAAAATGTCAAGTAGTCTTTATTTTGGCATTATAGTATATATGCATTGCCTTATACGTCTTCAGATAAAGTGTTATTACTGCTGAGAGTAATTTATAACAGTAATTGTGTTTTGACTCTATTTTGTCTCCCATCATATTCAGATCAGCCAACTGCCCCATTCCCTCCAGTCCGAGGTGACAGAGAACGGAGAGAACTTCTCAGTGGGAGAGAGACAACTACTGTGTGTGGCAAGAGCACTGCTTAGACACAGTAAGGTAAACGCGTGCACATACACACTAGCGTCACGTCTCTTTCTCTCCACACCACACACACAGGACAATAGATGAGGGCAGTTAGATTAGATTTTTCTCTTTTCTGTTACCACATAGGAAAGCTTGGGTGCATCGTCACATCCTACTTTTGAGGTAGTCACATAAGAACATTGAGAATGTAAGGCAGCAGCTTCCCAAAGGTGTAACATTGCCACCACATGGCTTCTATTGCTATTTCACTCTGATTCTGTAGAATGCAGTTGTAAATACAAACAACTGAGGATGACAAAATACCTAGCATTTAGGGACTAGCCTAACATTAAAGTTATAACACTCCTTAAGATTATAATATACATGTCCATATTCAAAGACCCAACACTATTTTTCCAGTCTTTACTATATTGCTACTTCCTTTTTCTACCAACCTTAGTGATTGAACCATTCTCTGCAAAGTGTGCTTAAATGTGACATGTGTTGGGTGTTGCCAGATCTTGCTGTTGGACGAGGCGACGGCAGCCATTGACACAGAGACAGACCGGCTGATTCAGGAGACCATCCGCGAGTCGTTCAGCAGCTGCACCACACTGATCATCGCTCATCGCCTCAACACTGTGATGAGCTGTAACAGGATCATGGTATTGGACCAGGGACAGGTGGGTCTTCTGCGCCATAGAAATATACAATGTGTCTCAAATGGCACCCTATTCCCTATGTAGTGCACTACTTTTAAAAAGGGCCTATAGGGCTCTGGTCAAAAGTAGCTCAAATCTATTGAATCATACGAAAGATGGGCTAATGTACTAAACAAAATATTTGATATACTACAGTATACCTAAAGGCACATTTCTGTTGTGAGTCAAAATACTTGTTGGTCAGAAAATACTTGAACTTAATTATTTTCTTAATTCCATAACAGATTTTGGAATTCGACACCCCTGCTGCCCTGCTGGCAGACGTAAACTCCAGATTCCGGGCCATGATCGGGGCATTTGACGGCAAGCTCAGTAACACAGAGAAGTGACCCCAGTCGAATGGGTACAAAGGAGCTCTTATAAAACAGGCAATGCAGCAGAGGACCTCACTTGCACAAACTTTGAAGATGAACATCCCAATCTTTCCATGGAGCGAGGAGGATGCGTTATTTTAAAAGGCAATAGTAGAGGTTCTTACAATTGCTGCTAAATCTAGAGAAGTCTGTTGATGTCAAAAACCAATGATGACTTCATGACTATGATGATGATGACAATGTTCCAAAAGATGCATCAAAGATGTGGATCTATGGAAAGTTGGGAGTATCATACCTGCTGACCTTTGCTGCTGTGTGGAAAGAGAGAATTTCTCTGAGGCCAAAAGAGCAAGTGCAAACGAAGGGGAACAGAGCCATGACTCTACAATGGCAGTTTAAATTCCATGAAATACTGAAGCTTTTGATAACACTGAATGTTGCTTCACCCTCTCTCGACAGTGCTATCAATGAGACTCGGAAGAGAACATTATCTATGCGTTTCACTGATTTAATTACAAGGAAACCTACAGGTAAGTGCCAAAATAAAGGAAACACCGACTTTAAAGTGTCTTGGGCCACCACGAGCCACCAGAACAGCTGCAATGCACCTTGGCATAGATTTTACAAGTGTTGGAACTCTATTGGAGGGATGCGACACCATTCTTCCTCAAGAAATTCCATCATTTGCTGTTTAGTTGATGGTGGTGGAAAATGCTGTCTCAGGCGCCGCTCCAGAATCTCCCATAAGTGTTCAGTTGGGTTGAGATCTGGTGACTGAAACACACACACATAAGATGGCGTCGCTGAGGAGGGCGTGTCTTGCCGGTTCCTGTTAGACTTTTTTAAAATGATTTTTACATTAATTATTACCTTGATTGCTCAGAATGTTTGTGCAATTTCCAACGACCGACAAACACTTCTGGATCATGAATCAGAAGCTGCACACTTCAACCTCCCAGATATGGAATACTACATTCGCTCCTTTGTTCCCCGCACCTGTTGCTGCTGACCAAGATGACCGAAGTCAACGCCGACGAGGAAGTAAAGGGGGACTCCAAGGGGTACGCTTCCTCATCAAGAATTCCTGGTGTACTGAAGTTGAAAACATCTCAAGCTCCTGTTGCCCCGACCTGGAGTTTCCGATGCAAAAATTCCGACCCCACTATATGCCGAGGGAATTCACGTGCGTCATTAACACAGCTGTGTACATACCGCCATAAGCAAACACCAAGGTGGTACTCAGCGAACTGTACAAGAACATTAGCCAGCATGAATCCTCTCACCCGGAAGCAGTCTTTATTGTCACGGGTGATTTTAACCAAGTATGTTTAAAACTATTTGTTTCTTCTCTGACATCTTCAACCTGTCCCAGACCATAGTCCCCACCTGCTTCAAGGATACCACCATCGTCCCAGTGCTCAAGAAAAACAAGGTGACATCCCCAAATGACAATCGCCCCGTCGCACTCACCCCGATCATCATGAAGTGCTACGAGAGGCTGGTTATGGCCCACATCAAGGCCAGCATGCCAGGCAAACTGGATCCACTCAAATTTGCCTACCGCTCCAACAGATCCATGGAAGATGCCATTTTCATCGCTATTCACACTGCCCTAACACATCTGGACAAGAGGATTGGCGGCACAACACCTCCTCCACACAGGGGTGTGTCCTCAGCCCTCTGCTGTACGCCCTGTTCACCAATGACTGTGTGGCTTTGCACGTCACCAACTCCATCATCAAGTTTGCTGATGACACCCCGGTTATAGGCCTGATAACCAACAACGATGAGTCAGCCTACAGGGAGGAGGTAAGTGAACTGGCATTATGGTGCCAGGACAACAACCTCTCCCTCAACGTCAGCAAAACAAAGGAGTTGATTGTTGACTTCAGGAAGCAGAGGAGGGAACATGCCCTGATACATATCAATGGGACTGTATTACAGAGTCAGCGGTTTTAAGTTCCTCGGCGTCCACATCACAGAGGACTTGACATGGAGCAACAACACCACCACTCTTGTCAAGAGGGCGCAACAGCGTCTCTACCTTCTAAGGTGGCTGAAGAAATTTGGCATGCCATCCCAGGTCTTCTCCAAAAACTACCGCTGCCCCATCAAGAGCGTCCTGACCGGTTGCATCACGGCCTGGTACGGGAATTGCGCCGTCCACGACCAGAAGACCCTCCAGTGGGTGGTGAAGGCGTTCTCATACATCACTGGGGCCGTGCTCCTACCCATCCAGGACATCTACTCGAAATGGTGCCTGAGGAAGGCCCGCAGTATCATCAAGGACCCCACACACCCCAGCCACTCCCTTAACATCGGGCAGACGATATCAGAGCATGAGGTCAGATACGAACAGGCTCAGAGACAGTTTCGATCTACAGTGCCTTCAGAAAGTATTGACCTATTCCACATTTTGTTGTGTAACAGCCTGAATTCAACATTTATTAAATTAATTTATTTTCTTAACAATCTACACACAATACAACATAATTACAAAATGAAAACACATTTTTAGAAATGTTTTCAAATTGATTGAAAATTAAATACAGAAATATCTCATTTATATATGTATTCACACCCCTAAGTCAATGCTTTTTAGAAGCACCTTTGGCAGCGATTACAGCTGTGAGTCTTTCTGGGTAAATCTCTTAAGAGCTTTCCACACCTGGATTGTGCAACATTTTCACATAATTTTCAAAATTCTTCAAGCTCTATCAGATTGATTGTAGACAACCATTTTCAGGTCTTGCCATTAGATTTTCAAGTAGATTTAAGTCAAAACTGTAACTCGGACACTCAGGAACATTTACAGTCTTCTTGGTAAGCAACTCCAGGGTAGATTTGGCCTTGTGTTTTAGGTTATTGTTCTGCTGAAAGGTGAATTAATCTCCCAGTATCTGGTGGAAAGTAGACTGAACCAGATTTTCCTCTAGTATTTTGCCTGTGCTTAGCTCCATTCCATTTATTTTCTATCCTGAAAAAATCCCCAGTCCTTAACGATTACAAGCATACCCATAACATGCCAGCCACCACTATTCTTGAAAATATGGACAGTGGTACTCCGTAATGTATTGGATTTGACCCAAACATAACACTTTGTATTCAGGACAAAAGGTTAATTGCTTTGCCACATTTTTTGCAGTATTACTTTAGGACCTTGTTGCAAACAGGATGCATGTTTTGGAATATTTTTTATTCTGTACAGGCTTTCTTCTTTTCACTCTGTCAATTAGGTTAGTATTCTGGAGTAACTACAATGTTGTTGATCCATCCTCAGTTTTCTCCTATAACTGTTTTAAAGTCACCATTGGCCTCATGGTGAAATCCCTGAGCGGTTTCCTTCCTCTCCGGCAACTTGAGTTAGGAATGATGCCTGTATCTTTCTAGTGACTGGGTGTATTGATACACCATCCAAAGTATAATTAATAACTTCACCATGCTTAAAGGGATATTCAATATCTGTTTGTTTTTTTACACACCCTTCTTTGCGAGGCATTGGAAAACCTCCCTGGTCTTTGTCATTGAATCTGTGTTTGAAATTCACTGCTTGACTGAGGGACCTTTAAGATAATTGTATGTGAGGGCTACAGTGATGAGGTAGTCTTTCAAAAATCATGTTATTTAGGCTTACCATAACAAAGGGGTTGAATACTTATTGACTCAAGACATTTCAGCTTTTAATTTGTTATTAATTTGTAAACATTTATAAAAACATAATTCCACTTTGACATTATGGGGTATTGTGTTTAGGCCAGTGACAAAAAAAAATCTACATGTAATCCGTTTAAAATTCAGGCTGTACCACAACATAATGTGGAAAAAGTCAAGGGGTGTGAATACTTTTAGAAGGCACTGTACAAGCCAACTGCTGCTACCAGACTCTTATTATGATTGCTAAATACTGCAAAATTTAAAAACACTTTCCCCCCAATCTCCCCTTTCCAAAACACTTGTAAATATTGGACTATAAATTGTGCCTTCCTATATTATACGTATGCTGAAATATTTATTGTATTCTACATTTACTTTGTTTGTATATTTATATTTTATTATTTGTTTTTGCATGGTCGAGAAGGAACCTGCAAGTAAGCATTTTGTTGGACGGTGTCGACCAGGGATGGGCAACTCCAGTCCTCGGGGGTCTGATTGGTGTCACACTTCGCAAAAACCTAGTGTGGAATAAAAATGTAGTGGGTGAAGTGTTTTCATTACTCATTTAGGCAAATTGCACGTTAATAAATTGGCGAAAGCCTGTATGCCCTCCCACCTATCTGTTTCATGTCTCAGGTAGCCTGCGAAAGCCAGCATGAATAGAATGCAATAACTGACTAATATTTAACATATTCTAATCATTCTCATGTGCCAACGTATCACCACAGTCCGTGCCATTGTAAAACTTGCACTCCTGTAGATCTGAAATAATTGGATGGTGAAACTTGCCAGCCAACCACAAAAGCAAGGCGAAGCAATTCACACATTCTTGAAAGTCAGGACAATCAGTGTCCTGCAAAGAAACATTGTTTTTATAGTTGTAAAAATGTATTTTGCAAGACATAGGCATTTAGAATGAATTGTAGAGTGGAGCTTTATAGTTACGTGGTGACATCACATGCCTCGCGTACCTTCAAAACGATTTGACAATCATCATTTATTTGAAAAAGAATGTTTCCATCAACATTTATAGCAATAAAAAAAGTTTGACAAAATACAAATCCATCTGTCGAACGGATAAAAATGTTGTCGATCTTTAGAAAATGTCTCCTATATCTGTCGTTTCCATAACACATGTTGCAATGATTTATTTTGTGACATTGCTTATGTCAAATATACCTGGGTCAATGGAAACCTGCCTACTGAGATATTTCCTTCATGCCATGGTAGCCAAAATAATGGGCAACTGGGCATTTTTATACATTAATTGCTTAATTAACTCAGGAACCACACCTGTGTGGAAGCACCTGCTTTCAGTATACCTCATTTACTCAAGTGTTTTATTCTGGCAGTTACCTGTATATCACTTGTATAAGCCACAGTGCTGGTTGGCCTAAGATTTGATTTTTTAATGATATATTTAGTCAAAATTTCATGACAGGAAGCACATTCATCAGTCAAATCACTGGACAACTGATACCAAAGTAACCATTCCACATAAGCACTGTCAGGAATATATTGACTGATAATGCGTCAATTAATAATAATAAATGTGTCTATAATAAATCAGATTATTATATTGTAATCATTTCAGTGAATCTACAGTTATCAGTCATTCATTGTGTAGTGATGTTTTAGGTTCTGCCTTTTGTTATGGCAAGAGATTAGCATTTTTGTTGCTTAACGTTCTGTTTTGGGTGAATCAAGGGTATTTTATCCTTATTCTGGTATGTTGAAACTGTCTGCATATAGTCTCTTGTATTGTTGCAGAGTCTATAGCAGGAATGTCGTAATCATTCTATTGTGTAGTAATAAAGCACAGTTACATTCATGAGATTGAAGAACAGCAATACAGAGTTGTGGAACAAATAATGAAAGACAGAGTATTTATTTAGTTCTAAACACCCACAGACAATGACTGCAAATCTGTGTTTTTGGACAAAGTTTGGGATTGTAAACATCTAGATGCCTTAAAAACGAACATAATGTTCATTGCTGAGCAAACATGGTGTGCAATAAGCACACCATCCTAGATAATTGTAAAGATTGCCTTGTAATATTTTTATATTGTCATAGAAATGCTTTACCAATAAAAGTGTTTTTTTATACATGAAATATTGTCCTTGCATTCATTGTTCTCGCATATGGTGCCTCCCTGGCTTGCATGGTGCTCTGATAATTAATTACCCATCACTGTGCCATCAGGAAAAATTGGAGACATTGCCTGTCCTAGGATGAGTTACTTCGGTACTGTTTACCACGCTTGCCAAATATCAGAAATCAAAATCAAACTGATCATGCAATATGATATGTTTTTGATGTATTTTGGACCATTTAAAATTATTATGACTACTTTAAAATGTACTCTTCTACAGAACCGCTGAACCGATCGGCACCAAATTTGGTATATCGCATCTATAGATGCACATCTTTAAACACAATACTTTCCAAAACTCTTGGTCAAACAATAGGGCTGGTATGGTTTTCCTTTTCAACAGCGCCACCATGCGGCCAAACTGAACCATACTTTACAGGTTAGCTAGACTCCTATCCCTGGGCATGTGTGCCTCATTTCATCACTGAGTCAAACAAATCAAGATATAAACATATGCTTGTTGTGCTTAGATATGTTGAGTCTTGACAGTGTTTGGAACGTGTATCAAGTTTTGTTACAATACGAATATCTGTATCGGAGTTATATGCATTTATGTACCAGACCACACCCACATGAATGTTTAATGGCGGACCTTATACAGCCCCACAGTGGATGCGTCATAAGACCAATAAAACCTAGCGGTCAAACATGGAAATGGATCCAATTGTTTTTTTCACCATTCATTTCTCCCATAGGGGAATTTTAGAACTACACTGAACAAAAATATAAATGCAAGATGCAACAATTTCAAAGATTTTACTGAGTTACAGTTCAGTAAAATCTGTCAATTGAAATAAATAAATTAGGCCCTACTCTATGGATTTCACAACTGGGGATACAGATATGCGTCTGTTGGTCACAGATAAAAAAAATTAAAAGGTAGGGGCGTGGATCAGAAAACCAGTCAGTATCTGGTGTGACCACCATTTGCCTCATGCAGCGCGACACATCTCCTTCGCATTGAGTTGATCAGGCTATTGATTGTGGCCTGTGGAATGCTGTCCCACTCCTCTTCAATGGCTGGGTGAAGTTGCTGGATATTGGCAGGAACTGGAACACACTGTCGTACACGTTGATCCAGAGCATCCCAAACATGCTCAATGGGTGACATGTCTGGTGAGTATGCAGGCCATGGAAGAACTGGGACATTTTCAGCTTCCAGGAATTGTGTACAGATCCTTGCGACATGGGGCCGTGCATTTCCATGCTGAAACATGAGGTGATGGCAGCAGCTGAATGGCATGACAATGGGCCTCAGGATTTCGTCACGGTATCTCTGTGCATTCAAATTGCCATCGATAAAATGCAACTGTGTTCATTGTCCGTAGCTTATGCCTGCCCATACCATAACCCTACCACCCCCATGGGGAACTGTTCACAACATTGACATCAGCAAACCGCGTGCCTACACAACACAATACATGCTGTCTGCCATCTGCCCGGTACAGTTGAAAACGGGATTCATTCTGGAAGAGCACACTCAAAGGTGAGCATTTGCCCACTGAAGTCGGTTACGACGCCGAACTGCAGTCAGGTCAAGACCCTGGTGAGGACGACGAGCACGCAGATGAGCTTCCCTGAGACGCTTTCTGACAGTTTGTGCAGAAATTATTTGGTTGTACAATCCCATAGTTTCATAAGATATCCGGGTGGCTGGTTTCAGATGATCCCGCAAGTGAAGAAGCCAGATGTGGAGGTGCTGGGCTGGCGTAGTTACACGTGGTCTGCTGGGCTGGCGCGGTTACACGTGGTCTGTGGTTGTGAGGCCGGTTGGACGTACTGCCAATATCTCTAAAACAACATTGGTAGAGAAATTACCATTACATTTTCTGGCAAAAGCTCTGGTGGACATTCCTTTAGTCAACATGCCAATTACACGCTCCCTCAAAACTTTAGACATCTGTGGCATTGTGTTGTGTGACAAAACTGCACATTTTAGAGTGGCCTTTTATTGTTCACAGCACAAGGAGCACCTGTGTAATGATCATGCTGTTTAATCAGCTTCTTGATATGCCACATCTGTCAGGTGGATGGATTATCTTGGCAAAGGAGAAATGCTCAATAACACGGACGTAAACAAATTTGTGTACAACATTTGAGAGAAATACGTTTTTGTGTGTGTATAGAACATTTCTGGGATCTTTTATTTCAGCTCATGAAACATGGGACCAACACTTTACATGTGGCATTTATATTTTTGTTCAGTATAACTTGTTACCATGTTTTGTTGCAGACGCAAATCCAGACCAAAATAATACAGCTAGTTTGGAAAGCTACAGCTACACTTTTTCCACATTTGTTACGTTACAGCCTTATTCTAAAATGGATTGTGTTTTTTCATCTTCAATCTACACACAACACCCCATAATGACAAAGCAAAAACAGGTTTTTAGAAATGTTTGCAAAGTTATTAAAAATAAAAAGCTGAAATATTACATTTACATAAGTATTCAGACCCTTTACTCAGTACTTTGTTGAAGCACCTTTGGCAACGATAAAGCCTAGAGTCTTCTTGGGTATGATGCTACAAGCTTGGCACACCTGTATTTGGGGAGTCTCTCCCATTCTTCTCTGCAGATCCTCTCAAGCTCTGTCTGGTTGGATGGGGAGCGTCGCTGCACAGCTATTTTCAGGTCTCTCCAGAGATGTTCGATGGGGTTCAAGTCCGGGCTCTGGCTGGGCCACTCAAGGACATTCAGAGACTTGTCCCGAAGCCACTCCTGCGTTGTCTTGGCTGTGTGCTTAGGGTCATTGTCCTGTTGGAAGGTTAACGTTCGCCCCTGTCTGAGGTCCTGAGTGCTCTGGAGCAGGTTTTCATCAAGGATCTCTCTGTACCTTGCTCCGTTCATCTTTCCCTCGATCCTGACTAGTCTCCCAGTCCCTGCCGCTGAAAAACATTCCCACAGCATGATGCCGCCACCACTATGCTTCACCGTAGGGATGGTGCCAGGCTTACTCCAGACGTGAAGCTTGGTGTTTAGGCCAAAGAGTTTGGTTTCATCAGACCAGATAATCTTGTTTCTCATGGTCTGAGAGTCTTTAGTTGCCTTTTGGCAAACTCCAAGCGGGCTGTCATGTGCCTTTTACTGAGGAGTGGCTTCCGTCTGGCCACTCTGCCATTATGGCCTGATTGGTGGAGTGCTGCAGAGATGGTTGTCCTTCTGGAAGGTTCTCTCCTTTGAGCGGTGCTCTGCTCCAGAGAGCAAAGCGACACACAGCTCTTGACCCGAGGCGCGTGATGCTGATCACCCAATCCTTCTGGGCGGAAGACACACAGAACATCTAAATAAGTCCACTTCTGGATACTTTGACCGAGTTAACAACACCCAACTTCTTCTCCACCCAGCCTGATACCACAAATGGGTCAGCCAAAAGGCATGACTCCACTTTCTCCATGAAACGCACTACCACTGGGCCAGAGTCATCTCGGGCATTTTCCTGCTCATTGGTGTGAGGCTTTGAAGCCTTCCCCACACCTGTCGACGCAGGTTCTTCAACTTTACTTTTGTCAGATTCGAGCTTCCACTATCCACCTCCATCTCAAGGTTCTCAAGGTTCTCAAGCGATAAAGTATATTTATAAGTAATTCCAGTTGGCTTGTATTCCAGGGACGTAGGTTTATATTTAACACCATTGTTTCGCCTTCGCATCACTGCACTTCCTCCGACTCCCACCAATCCTAGTCATGAAATATGTACCATGACTAGGTCACACAGGGTGAGCGGCATGACCTTTCAAAGTTTACATCTTCAATCACTTGTTCTAGTGCCACCATGTGACCAATTGGCATGGCATTGCATTAGAAGGTGTGGCCTTTGGCCCTTTACCATCATTCAAGGTTGCACCACAAAGTTTCTAAACCCAGAGGCGCAACATCGCAAGACTTTCGGGAACGCTTGCGAAACAGACCAACCAGACCATGGCCAGGGTTTGAGACATTTTCACTTATAAATCGATCTATGGAGACGGTAGATAGAAATGGCTTGCATTGAGAGATGCACTGGTTCCCACAGACACAGTAGTATATTTTCGGAGTCTGTGTGAAGTAGGATGTGAAATCTGAAACCACTTGAAGCTGGGATGTCCCTCCTACCATTTAATTAACTAATCTGACTGTCCATCAACTCCTGGCTGAACCCTATGCCACAGCCACTGACAAAGCACATGCCTGCAATAGTTACATTGTAGCGCAGCAGGAGAGAGTGGTTTCATCATGGTAGCACATTCAGAGATCGATTTATAGCCATCAATCTAAAATAATTCATAGACGGACAATATTAATATGAGATGAAAGGCAATTTAAGTTCTTAACGAGTTCAGGAAGCGCTAGAGCTCTGTAAGACGTTCACAGCGATGGGGGCAGACATTTTGATCAAGAGAGACCTTTAGAAAATATTCACATTTTCTCTAACACTAAACATACAAATAAGTATTTTACAGTTATAAGGAAGGTGAAACCTTATAGTTAGTCGTTTTATAATTTGATTACGCTATATTTAAAAAGCATATAAGTCATTTCAAGGCTTATTCATACAGTTTTGTTGAATATGAAATACATAATATAAATTATTTCATATTTTTATCATATTTGTACTGTGTACTTGAGCTTGTGTCCTCAAAAGTCACCTCAGCAATTTGTAACTATTTTACCAGAAAGATGAGATTCTTTGAGTATGCAGCATTACTAGTTATTTTTTATGGCCCTCTCATGATGAATCATTACTTTTGGGGATTACATAGATTACATTTTCGAATACATTTAGTTACATTAAGTGTTTTTAAATTCCCATGTATCGAATGAAAAATACAAGTTAAATGGGTTTCCATCGCATTTTCAACTCTACTGATGGCTTTGTCACAAAAACTGTTGTGTTTTATAGCAAATGTGCCAACTCCTGTTTTAGCACATGCGCTCTAGCCAACATTTTGCACCTACATTATGAGATTATTATGGATAAGAGCGATATTATTTGTATTTGTCAAACGGTAGCCAATCATCGATCATCATGTCACCAGAATAAGACCCTCGATATTTATTGGAAAGGAGCTTCAAGCTCATCACCTTGCACATTCACCACCTTGTGAAATTCATAATAATTTATTTAATCTGTAGCCTAATAAACTGCATGCTTTTCCGAGGCGTAGTGGGAGGACCACACAACATATCATCGCTTGACTCAAAGTTTACATCGATATGATGTTTATTATATCAACATTTGCGCATAAAGGCTTTTCCACCGCCATTTCTCTCATAATTAATTTTGACACAAAAAGATCCCACCGTGTCGAACAAACTTTACGTGTTTCTGCGCACGAGTTTAATAATTGATTGAATTTATATAGAGCTTTTCTACCAACTGAGGTACTCAAAGCATTTTACATAGTAAGGGGAAACTAACCTCATCAATGTGTAGCACCCACCTGGGTGATGCATGGCAACCATTTTTGTGCCAGAACGCACATCAGCTGGAGAGAGATATTCAAGTTAGGAACGAGGGGGATGATTAGGTGGTCATGATGGAATGGGGCCAGTTTGGGAATTTAGCCATGACACCAGGGTTAACACCCCTACTCTTAAGATAAGTGGCATGGGATTTTTAATGACCACAGAGAGTCAGGACACGTGTTTAATGTCCCTTCTGAAAGACAGCACCCTATGCAGGGCAATGACCCCTTCACTGCCCTGGGGATCTCCTTAGACCAATGGGAAGAGTGTCCCCTACTGGCTCTCCAACACCACTTCCAGCAGCATCTGGTCTCCCATCCAGGAACTGACCAGGACCAACCCTGTTTAGCTTCAGAGGTAAACCAGCGGTGGGATGCAGCTGGTGCAACGTCGCCATGACATGGACTACAAGCGTTTATCGAGGATTTCTATTGGGGAAGCAGTTTTTGCCTCTCTTCATACTCTTTGATTGCACCTTCCTAGGCCTCACCATTTCACGGGAATTTGCATTTTAATTTGGCCTTACGGAAGAAGAGGAATAATAATAATAATAATGAACGCCAACAAATACAATCGGGTTTCACCAGCTTCGCTGCTAAACCCCTAATGATGTCATGGCATGTCATGTGGACATATATACCTTGTTGCAATATAAGACGAGTAAATTCCACACTAATTCCACACAAGACTATGCATTACACAGGCTGTTTCTGCCAATCAACATCCAGGATCCAAACTACCCGGTTTATAAATAAACGTATAGCATGAGTAAAAATGGGTGGAAAGAATAAATAATATGATTAGCTATTTTGTAGAATATGAATGAACGTATATTCTGCACATTACAAATTACATGCAGTGGGTATGTATTTGAGGGGTTTTCACTAGTTACCACAGCCACAAAGTCAATATTGGCTATATCGTACAAATTCATGAAAATATTTGCTTTTTGGTCTTAATCTAAGGTTAGGATTAGGCGTAAAATTAGGGTTAGGTTTAAAATCAGATTGGAAGAAGATACATTTTAGAAATAGGCGGGGTTTATGACTTTGTGGCTGTGGTAACTAGTGACGACCGTATTTGAGTTATCTTGTCTGCATCAGCGTCCTTCCGGCTTCCAAGACTCGGACCGAAAAAGGGTTGTCACTAGTTACTACAGCCACAAAGTCAAAATTGGCTATATCGTAAAAATTAATGAAAACAAATATTCGCTTTTTGGTCTTAATTCAGGGTGAGGTTAAAAGTGTGGTTAATGTTACGTTTAAAATCACACTATGAGAATAGAAATAGACGGGATTTACATAATTATGACTTTGTGGCTGTGGTAACTAGTGAGCCCAACGGAAAGAAAGCATTGGCTGTGATGCCGCTGGATGATGGCTGCTTTCGGGATCCTAAGTTACGAACACCGGCCACTGAAGCGGCCACGACTCGGACCTCCGGACGTTTATCCTCAAGACCCAAAGCAAAAAGAGGTCAGAGACTTAAATCGTTTCTCAAACCTACGTTGCAAAGAGAAATTGACACAAAGGGCCTAGCTACCGTCGTTATTTGGAAAGGAGTCCCCTTCCCTTAGCTAGCTAGCTACGGTTGCTAACGTTAGTTAGTCCAAGACGGCTATCAGGCCCAAGCCAGTGTCTCTAGCAATAACAATGAACAGCTACTTGGCTTGTCAGTTTGTTAGCTCGCACTGAAAACATCAACCAGGTAGCTTAATAACAGTAGCATTCTAGCTCGTAGTTAGCTAGCCAACCTTTGCTAATTTAACCAAAATGTTAACTTTACGACAAATATAATTTGGCCATATTTCACGTTAGTATTTCTAATTATTGCAGGAACCATTACTTGCATGGGTGCAGATTAGTTCAAACTCGCTTGCATTTCATATAACGTTAGCTAACTATCTACACAACTAGGATTTATTTTGGAGCAGCTTGATCGATATCCAACTAGCTAGTTAACTAGCATACTTAGCAGCTAAGTTAACTAGCTAAATGCCTTCATTTTCACAAATCAAATCGGCGAACGGTTAACAGTACCATTGAGGGTTCTCCCCAGGATTAGTTAATAAGGTGGTGCTGCTAAATACAGCCAGAGAGGACTCAGAGATTTGTGCGTTTTTGAACACCTGTAACTGCCAAAAAATTGCCTTATTTGATAACTTTTTTTTTTACATAGTGGCGCAGCCAGTCCACAAGGTGGCGCAGCGCCTATTACCTTCTTTGGGGAGAATCTTGCATGTTGTGCTTATATAGCTAACGTAAGGATGTATGTGTCTAGCAATTATCATGTACAATGTTTGTCTAGCTAGCTATATATTTTAGCTAACGTGAGTTATTAGTTTAGCTACCAATACCATAGTTAATTAGCTATTTAATTTTAGCTAGCTAACGTTAGCTAGCACTGTCTGGAACTCTCATTTACTGTGCCAGGAGACCATTTTTGTCCAAATTTGCTGTGGGAAACTATTGGTCATGATGTATTTAATTACAGTGACATGTCACTTCACCTTCCAGGCATTTGTGGTATGGGATCCTTAGACTTAGTAAAAAAAGTGCCACCTCTGGTCTCTTGGCCGCCCCACCCCTACGGGAGGTAAACTCACGCTCAGCCCAGTCAAAGCTCTTCTCTGTCCTGGCACCCCTATGGTGGAACTAGCTTCCCCCTGATCCTAGGACAGCAGAGTCCTTGCCCATCTTCCGAAAACATCTGAAAGCCTACCTCTTCTTCGGTTTTGTGTAGCTATTGTCAACTGACTTTTCGTAGCAGGTCTATAAATTATAAATGTTTTTTCCTCTTTGTTATTACCCCTTTTTCTCCCCACTTTCGTGGTATCCAATTGGTAGTTACAGTCTTGTCCCGTCACTGCAACTCCTGTACGGACTCGGGAGAGGCGAAGGTCTTGAGCCATGCGTCCTCCGAAACACAACCCTGCCAAGCCGCACTGCTTCTTGACACACTGCTAGCTTAACCCGGGCCAATTGTGTGCTGCCTCATGGCTCTCCCGGCCACGGCTGGCTGTGACATAGGATCGAACCCACTCAAGCACTGCGATGCAGGGCCTTAGACCGCTGCGCCACTCAGGAGGCCCCCAGGTCTAGAAGAATTTACGCAGCAGGTTAGGAGAAATTTGACAAAAGCTGTATCCCATATAGATATGACCTTCTTCGTAGGGTTTTAGGGCGGACTACATCCAAAAAGTTGTATTGCAGCCCACTAATGGATTAAAAGTATGAAAGAAAACCATACTTGACAGTAGTCTATGGGGCCTGATAGGTAGTATGGCTCGTCACAGCCTTTTATGTAACTCCTTCGCCGAGAAGTCCTCCAATCCCAGAAACCGCTCCGCCGCATCAGGAATGTTGTATGAAACCCTCCCTCTTCAGAGTATTTCCTACTAGCACTAACTTTGCTGATAAAAAAATGTGACTTACTACGACTGTGATATGTGGTTGTCTCACCTATCTCTCTTAAGATGAATGCACTAACTGTAAGTCGCTCTGGATAAGAGCGTCTGCTAAATGACTAAAATGTAAAACTGTAAACTCAATTTAATTATCTAGCTACGCAGTCCCCCAATGAGCTATTCACCATTTATTTTGTAAACAAAGGTGGAGATGTGGCGTCCCGTGCATGTGCTCATTGTGTGACTTCATCAACTGCATGGTCTGAATTTCACGAGAACTAATGTAAATAATTTGTGTTCCAGGATGAATTGACTGCGTTGAATGTGAAACAAGGATTTAATAATCAACCGGCAGTGTCAGGGGATGAACATGGAAGTGCTAAAAATGTCAACTTCAATCCCTCAAAGGTGATCTTCTACTCATTAATGTTTCTCTCTGTATTACATGTAGTGAATCATGATGCATGGTGTATGTACAGTAGGATATTTAGTTAATTGCATACTTCCCTATTACCCCAACAGATTAGTTCAAACTTCAGCAGCATCATTGCAGAGAAGCTGCGTTACAACACATTTCCAGACACAGGCAAACGGAAGCCGCAGGTCAACCAGAAGGACAATTTCTGGCTTGTTACTGCCAGGTCACAGAGCTCTATCAACAACTGGTTTACAGATTTGTCTGGGACTAAACCACTCACCCAGCTGGCCAAGAAGGTAGGACTTTGTACCAAAAACATCCCTGGGGGCCACATTCAGCAGAGCACTACATTGTGAAAGAAATATGTTGTGTTCTGGCCTGGGGTGGTCTAGCGGTCTATGCTGCTGCCTCTGGAGCACATGTACAATGTACCACTGCCAGCATGAGTTCGAATCCGTCTCACTGTTCTTTCAGCACTCTCTTTCCCTTCTTCACCTCTCTATCTCTCACCATTCAATAAACATACAAAATGCCCCAAAAATATATATAAATAAATATGATATGTAGGAAGAACAAGCCTCTCTGACATGTAAACTAAGGAATCGTATTGGCTCTATTAATGAAATTTCAATCTACAAAGTTCGAGAATGTTTACCTACTGAACATGGCCCTACTCTTCCCATGACTAAGTCAACTTTAACCAGAAGCACAAGCACAATATGTCTGCCTTGGGTGAATTATACTGTCTTTACTACATCGCAATTATTAGACTGTCTCTTGACATAATAAAAAATATTCTGCAGCAACATCCTCCATCATACCTTGTTTTGTTAAATTGTGTTGGTGTACCAGGTGCCAATCTTTAGTAAAAAGGAGGAGGTTTTTGGCTACTTGGCCAAGTACACAGTACCTGTGATGCGGTCAGCATGGATGATCAAGATGACCTGTGCGTATCACGCCGCCATCACAGAAACAAAAGTCAAGAAGCGGCACGTGATTGACCCCTGCATAGGTAAGCAAACACTCCTTAAAATATATAGCCTAACCATCCTCCTAGGAATCTCCTTGTATCTCCTGAGTATCTCCTGAGTGGCGCAGTGGTCTAAGGCTCTGCATCGCAGTGCTAACTGTGCCACTAGATCCTGGTTCGAATCCAGGCTCTGTCGCAGCCGGCCGCGACCGGGAGATTCATGGGCGGCGCACAATTGGCCCAGCGTCGTCCAGGGTAGGGGAGGGAATGGCCGGCAGGGATGTAGCTCAGTTGATAGAGCATGGCGTTTGCAACGCCAGGGTTGTGGGTTCGTTTCCCACGGGGGGCCAGTATAAAAAAAATAAAAATATATATGTATTCACTAACTGTAAGTCGCTCTGGATAAGAGCGTCTGCTAAATGACGTAAATGTAATGTAAATGTAGGAACATCATAGATCTTTTTATGGTTGAGCATGTTCCAGCTAACCCCCTATGGCCAAAGCTCCTCATGAATGTAACATTCCAATATCCTGGGTGTGTTCACTGCCATTTAGAAAAGATAAGCTGCTATATCTCTATAATTTTGCTCGGTCATGCTGCATTAACAGGAGCATATGCCATTGGGATGAATTGAACTCTAATGCTATGTTCTTTCTGTCTGCACTGCAGAATGGACTCAGATCATCACTAAGTACCTGTGGGAACAGTTGCAGAAGGTGGCCGAGTTCTACCGCCAGTCTCCCAGCCAGGGCTGTGGCTCTCCTCTCCCGGCCACCTCGGCCGAGGTGGATACGGCAATGAAGCAGTGGGAGTACAACGAGAAGCTGGCCATGTTCATGTTCCAGGTTGGATGGTCCTTTGGTTTGTCTGTTTCTTTGTCTGTTTGCCTGCCTGTGTCAGGTTGCATGTCTGTCTCTCTGTCTGTTTGTCTGCCTGCCTCAACCGGGGACCTATGTATCTGCCTTGTCTGATGAGTTTGTGATAAGCGAAATATATATACATTTTCACTAAACAGTTTGAAATTGATTGAGTTGTTACTTGGTTCGAATTTTGTGACTTTGATGTTAGCTTTTCGTCATTGCATAGCTGTCTGCAATGGCTGTTGTGGTAGTATAGCCCTATTTCACTATTACGTCACTGTATAAACAACGTGCTGCATGCCGGGTTCATTAGGGGGAAAACAGCTAGCAGCTAGCAAGTTAGCTTCTTTTTAGAGGGCCAGTCATTTCTGTGGTAAACTAAACCATGAGGTAAGCGATAAGACATTTTAATGTATGATTTTATGATTAATGCCAGATGCAATCATAGCATGACAAACAAGAAAAAACAGTTCACTTTGGGCATTTTATGATGCTAATCTCTAGCTAGCCCACATACAGTACATTGTTTCCACCGTAACGTACAGTGCCTTCAGAAAGTATTCACACCCCTTGACTTTTTCCACATTTTGTTATAAATTGGGATTAAAATGGATTTTTATTTTTTCATGTTCTACACAAAATACTAATGTCTGTGGATAAGTGGATTCTTATGTAGAAGGGCTGAGGAGCTCAGTTCTGGTGACTCTTTAAAATAACATTCTACTCCAAAATGAAAGAAAATAAGCATGCTGACACCAAAATAGAATTTCCACCTCCAGCAATTAGCCCAATAACACATTGGGGAAATGATTTGTTAAAATGATTTCAACATATTGTGCCATGTACTGTATATACAGTGGGGAAAAAAAGTATTTAGTCAGCCACCAATTGTGCAAGTTCTCCCACTTAAAAAGATGAGAGGCCTGTAATTTTCATCATAAGTACACGTCAACTATGACATACAAATTGAGGGAAAAAAATCCAGAAAATCATATTGTAGGATTTTTAATGAATTTATTTGCAAATTATGGTGGAAAATAAGTATTTGGTCACCTACAAACAAGCAAGATTTCTGGCTCTCACAGACCTGTAACTTCTTCTTTAAGAGGCTCCTCTGTCCTCCACTCGTTACCTGTATTAATGGCACCTGTTTGAACTTGTTATCAGTATAAAAGACACCTGTCCACAACCTCAAACAGTCGCACTCCAAACTCCACTATGGCCAAGACCAAAGAGCTGTCAAAGGACACCAGAAACAAAATTGTAGACCTGCACCAGGCTGGGAAGACTGAATCTGCAATAGGTAAGCAGCTTGGTTTGAAGAAATCAACTGTGGGAGCAATTATTAGGAAATGGAATACATACAAGACCACTGATAATCTCCCTCGATCTGGGGCTCCACGCAAGATCTCACCCCGTGGGGTCAAAATTATCACAAGAACGGTGAGCAAAAATCCCAGAACCACACAGGGGGACCTAGTGAATGACCTGCAGAGAGCTGGGACCAAAGTAACAAAGCCTACCATCAGTAACACACTACGCCGCCAGGGACTCAAATCCTGAGTGTCCCCCTGCTTAAGCCAGTACATGTCCAGGCCCGTCTGAAGTTTGCTAGAGTGTATTTGGATGATCCAGAAGAGGATTGGGAGAATGTCATATGGTCAGATGAAACCAAACTAGAACTTTTTGGTAAAAACTCAACTCGTCGTGTTTGGAGGACAAAGAATACTGAGTTGCATCCAAAGAACACCATACCTACTGTGAAGCATGGGGGTAGAAACATCATGCTTTGGGGCTGTTTTTCTGCAAAGGGACCAGGACGACTGATCCGTGTAAAGGAAAGAATGAATGGGGCCATGTATCGTGAGATTTTGAGTGAAAATCTCCTTCCATCAGCAAGGGCATTGAAGATGAAACGTGGCTGGGTCTTTCAGCATGACAATGATCCCAAACACACCGCCCGGGCAACGAAGGAGTGGCTTCGTAAGAAGCATTTCAAGGTCCTGGAGTGGCCTAGCCAGTCTCCAGATCTCAACCCCATAGAAAATCTTTGGAGGGAGTTGAAAGTCTGTGTTGCCCAGCTACAGCCCCAAAACATCACTGCTCTAGAGGAGATCTGCATGGAGGAATGGGCCAAAATACCAGCAACAGCGTGTGAAAACCTTGTGAAGACTTACAGAAAACGTTTGACCTGTGTCATTGCCAACAAAGGGTATATAACAAAGTATTGAGAAACTTTTGTCATTGACCAAATACTTATTTCCCACCATAATTTGCAAATAAATTCATAAAAAATCCTACAATATGATTTTCTGGAATTTTTTTCCTCATTTTGTCTGTCATAGTTGACGTGTACCTATGATGAAAATTACAGGCCTCTCTCATCTTTTTAAGTGGGAGAACATGCACAATTGGTGGCTGACTAAATACTTTTTTTCCCCACTGTAGCCTATGCAAGGTCCATATTATCAGGTATGCTATTAGCAATAAACATTATCACCTTTAGCCCAACTGATGCAGCAAAGTGCAAATAAATAGGCTGAAGCATGGGGTTGCCTATCTCCATTTACCATATTGGGCTAATCATTAGCCTGATCTCAAATGTGATCTTTTAACTAGTTATTATCATATTGATGAATTTTATGTCCCCAAAAAACGTGCATAAACACTGAATATAATGTAGGCCTACCTGGAAGGGTAACTTGGGGTAAAAAGCCCCCTGCTTGTACTTCTCACAGAAACCACTTGGTCACAATCTTTTCCCCCACTACTCTTGCTCAACAAAAAATATTATCTGTCTCATCACAAAACCCCGGGTTGAAAATGGAGCAATTCGTGCATATTTAGGAGTTGAGAAATAAAGTAGGAATGGAAAGCTGGCATTCCCCTCTTTTTAACAAAAGCCATTACAACTGCTGTTTTTGCGATTGCAAGGTTATTATTTTTGTGTCCCCAATTGGTAGTTAGTCTTGTCCCATCGCTGCAACTCCCCTGTGGACTCGGGAGAGGCGAAGGTCGAGAGCCATGCGTCCTCCGAAACACGAACCTGCCAAGCCGCACTGCTTCTTGACACACTGATCGCTTAACCTGGAAGCCAGCCGCACCAATGTGTCGGAAGAAACACCGTCCAGCTGGCGATGGGACCCTCGCCTAACCCAGATGACACTGGGCCAATTGTGCGCCGCCTCATGGGTCTCCCGGTCACGGCCGGGACGTCACACAGCCTGGGATTGAACCCGGGTCTGTAGTGACACCTCAAGCACTGCGATGTAATGCCTAAGACCGCTGCGCCACTCGGGAGGCCAACAATTGCAAGAATTGTGGTGCATTGACTGCTTGTCAGAATGCATGTTTCCCTCCCAATGGCACTTATAACATGAATGCGCCACGAGAGGAATATATATCTAGCATAGAACACAACAACAAGCCTACTAGGTAAATATATAAACTATTCTAATATGGGCTTGTTAGATTTTTCTATTAATTACTCGTTTTGTTTGCGGAGGAAAAGTACATTTGGAATGTTCTAGCATCTTCAAAATGCGCCTCAGCGGAAATATTTGTTAATGTTCCATATAGTTTTTTGTTGCGTGGCGGCAATGATTTTGCCGTGGCGCAGCACCACATCAAAATGAGTGCAGTGTAAACGCTGCCTTGTGGTGAAATCCCTGAGCAGTTTCCTTCCTCTCCGGCAACTGAGTTAGGAAGGACGCATGTATCTTTGTAGTGACTGGGTGTATTAATACACCATCCAAGGCGTAATTAATAACTTCACCATGCTCAATGTGATATTCAGTGCTTTTTAAAGTTTTACCCATCTACTAATAGGTGCCCTGCTTTGCGAGGCATTTGAAAACCTCCCTGGTCTTTATGGTTGAATCTGTGCTTGAAATTCACTACTCTACTGAGGGACCTTACAGATAATTGTATGTGTGCAAAAATCATGTTAACCACTATTATTGCAACTTATTATGTGACTTGTTAAGCAAATGTTTTACTACTGAAGATATTTATGCTTGCCATAAGAAAGGGGTTGAATACTTACTGACTCAAGACATTTCAGCTTTTAATTCTTTATTAATTTGTAAAAAATCAAATAAATCCACTTTGACATGGTGGGGTATTGTGTGTAGATCAGTGGCACAAAATGTTCAATTCAGGCTGTAACACAACAAAATGTGCAATAAGTCAAGGGGTGTGAATACTTTCTGAAGGCACTTTAATAGTGAAATGGGGTAGCCGGCATCATACACCACATTCTTTACACTGACGTAATAGTGAAATGAGGTAATTTCATAGGGTTAACTTACCCTAAATACTTCATGCTGTAGA
Source organism: Coregonus lavaretus (assembly GCF_964263955.1). Classification (NCBI taxonomy): domain Eukaryota; kingdom Metazoa; phylum Chordata; class Actinopteri; order Salmoniformes; family Salmonidae; genus Coregonus; species Coregonus lavaretus. The sequence continues at coordinate 36,644,631 of NC_140016.1, read as the reverse complement.
AGGCCAAGCAATAACAAACGGTTGTTTGCTTGTATCCAGGATGGCATGCTAGACAGACACGAGTTCCTCACGTGGGTGTTGGAATGCTTTGAGAAGGTCCGACCTGGAGAAGATGAGCTTCTGAAGCTGCTACTGCCCCTCCTGCTACAGGTAAATGCCTATATACTATCCATCATCTTAATAATTTGGTGGGTGCTTATATTTGTCCTATTTCACATAAGTGTGTATTGGAAATATGTTTTTTTTTGCATATCCCAACTCCTCCTGAGACACCCTCAGAGAGTGGGGTCACGGCCAGGGTCTGCCATTATCAACAGAGCATTTAGGGTTAAGTGCCTTGCATGAGCACATGTTTCACCTAGTCAGCGCTTGGATTTGAACTAGCAACCTCTAAGTTACTGGCCTAATGCTGTAACCACTAGGCTATCTTTCTCTTACTGCAGTGATGGATTTCATTCTCCAAGTTACAAACCACATATTTCATGTGGAAGGTGTAACTTAAGGAGACACTCACAGAGATGTAATTTATCTTAATGAATCAGGAAATGTCCAGGTTTTTTGACATCCTCTAATTGTACAGTTGGGGGCATTATAAGCTACTTTTTCAAACGACCTTTGGTGCAGCAATGGTACATTGTTAATGTGACAAACTCTCTCGCAGGGTGACACCAAACACGAAGTTCATTAGCAATCATCTAACATTAACCTATGTAACGAAAAACATTTCAGAAATATGCCCCTGCCGGTACAGTTTAATCCACTTTGAAGCAAATGTATTTACCTGCACTGCGTTACAGCTTAACTTTTACAGGTTAGTCATTGAAGCTGACCTAGCTACCCTCTCCTCCGTTTTTCCCTGTATTCCATTGTTGTGATCACATATCAGCTCTGAAGAGTGGGTACTGACCTTGTGAGTCGTGTGCCCTCCATCAGTACTCAGGGGAGTTTGTGCAGTCGGCCTACCTGTCCCGGAGGCTGGCCTATTTCTGCACGCGACGCCTCAACCTGCTGCTAAGCGACGGGAGCCTGGGGCCCGGAGCCGGGGGACACCCGGCCCACAGCATCCTGGCACAGCCAGGGAACGCCCTGCCGCCCACGCCCACCTCCCAGCCCGCAGGGGGCAATCAGCCCCAGACCCCCTTCACAGACTTCTACATCTGCCCCCAACACAGGCCCTTGGTGTTTGGGCTCAGCTGCATGCTACAGGTACACAAAAAACACACTCCATAGCCTTTCCACTGAACTGAATGGATTGCCTAATACTGCTACTGCAGTACTATTATACTACTATTAATATTACTGTTAAGCCATAAGGCTAGTATAGTACATGGCTAAGTTGGTAATCTAGCTCTGGTAAAATGTTCACTGTTGTGATTGTTCCTGATTAAATTCTATTGTAGATTACATTTTTCCATATTGTAATAAACTGGATAGGTGCAGTGAAATGGGTTGTTTTACAGGGGCAGCCATAGTAGTATGGCGCCCCTGGAGCAAATTAGGGTTAAGTGCCTTGTTTAAGGACACATTGACAGATATTTAACCTTGTCGGCTCGGGTATTCAAACCGGTGACCTTTCGGTTACTGGCCCAACGCTCTAACTGCTAGGCTACCTGCCGCCCTATTGTCAACCACATCCCTAAATTCTTCTTCTCCTCGTCTTCATTTCGTCAGAGTATCATGCTATGCTGTCCCAGTGCCCTGGTGTGGCACTACTCTCTGACAGACAGCCGGAACAAGACTGGTTCCCCACTGGACCTACTGCCCATCTCCCCCTCCAACCTGCCCATGCCAGGGGGAAACGGCACCTTTACACAGCAGGTAAGGCCCAGAGTCTGGTTCCTGTCAAGGTTTCTTCCCACCTAGGGAGATATTCCATGCAACTGTACCTTTGGCATTGGGTTTGGATTATGACCCTGCTGATTGCTGCGCAGCACTTTGAGACTAATGCATTTGTCGATTGATTGAAAGTGATTTTAAATATTGACTGGCTTTCATCAAGCTGCCTACTCAACAAAAATCTTTATAAACTGTAACCAGTGCCTGCAACCTGGTTCAGGTATCAGTCAACCTACCAGGGTAGTTACAAACAGCACAGGAATGAAATTATCAACATGTATTGATCACATCTTTATTAATGCTGCAGAAATTTGCTTGAAAGCAGTGTCCAGATCCATCGGATGTAGTGATCACAATATAGTACCCATACAGTGAGGGGGAAAAAAGTATTTGATCCCCTGCTGATTTTGTACGTTTGCCAACTGACAAAGAAATGATCAGTCTATAATTTTAATGGTAGGTTTATTTGAACAGTGAGAGACAGAATAACAACAAAAAAATCCAGAAAAACGCATTTCAAAAATGTTATAAATTGATTTGCATTTTAATGAGGGAAATAAGTATTTGACCCCCTCTCAATCAGAAAGATTTCTGGCTCCCGGGTTTCTTTTATACAGGTAACGAGCTGAGATTAGGAGCACACTCTTAAAGGGAGTGCTCCTAATCTCAGTTTGTTACCTGTATAAAAGACACCTTTCCACAGAAGCAATCAATCAATCAGATTCCAAACTCTCCACCATGGCCAAGACCAAAGAGCTCTCCAAGGATGTCAGGGACAAGATTGTAGACCTACACAAGGCTGGAATGGGCTACAAGACCATCGCCAAGCAGCTTGGTGAGAAGGTGACAACAGTTGGTGCGATTATTCGCAAATGGAAGAAACACAAAAGAACTGTCAATCTCCCTCGGCCTGGGGCTCCATGCAAGATCTCACCTCGTGGAGTTGCAATGATCATGAGAACGGTGAGGAATCAGCCCAGAACTACACGGGAGGATCTTGTCAATGATCTCAAGGCAGCTGGGACCATAGTCAGCAAGAAAACAATTGGTAACACTCTACGCCGTGAAGGACTGAAATCCTGCAGCGTCCGCAAGGTCCCCCTGCTCAAGAAAGCACATATACATGCCCGTCTGAAGTTGAACAATGAACATCTGAATGATTCAGAGGAGAACTGGGTGAAAGTGTTGTGGTCAGATGAGACCAAAATTGAGCTCTTTGGCATCAACTCAACTCGCCGTGTTTGGAGGAGGAGGAATGCTGCCTATGACCCCAAGAACACCATCCCCACCGTCAAACATGGAGGTGGAAACATTATGCTTTGGGGGTGTTTTTCTGCTAAGGGGACAGGACAACTTCACCGCATCAAAGGGACGATGGACGGGGCCATGTACCGTCAACTCTTGGGTGAGAACCTCCTTCCCGCAGCCAGGGCATTGAAAATGGGTCGTGGATGGGTATTCCAGCATGACAATGACCCAAAACACACGGCCAAGGCAACTAAGGAGTGGCTCAAGAAGAAGCACATTAAGGTCCTGGAGTGGCCTAGCCAGTCTCCAGACCTTAATCCCATAGTAAATCTGTGGAGGGAACTGAAGGTTCGAGTTGCCAAACGTCAGGCTCGAAACCTTAATGACTTGGAGAAGATCTGCAAAGAGGAGTGGGACAAAATCCCTCCTGAGATGTATGCAAACCTGGTGGCCAACTACAAGAAACGTCTGACCTCTGTAATTGCCAACAAGGGTTTTGCTACCAAGTACTAAGTAATGTTTTGCAGAGGGGTCAAATACTTATTTCCCTCCTTAAAATGCAAATCAATTCATAACATTTTTAACATGCGTTTTTTTGGATTTTGTTGTTGTTGTTCTGTCTCTCACTGTTCAAATAAACCTACCATTAAAATTATAGACTGATCATTTCTTTGTCAGTGGGCAAACATACAAAATCAGCAGAGGATCAAATACCTTTTTCCCTCACTGTATCTAGGAAAACTAAAGTTTTAAAGGCTGGGCCTAATATAGTGTATAAGAGGTCATACAATAGGTTTTGTAGTGATTCCTATGTTGTTGATGTAAAGAATATATATGTTGATCCGTGGTGTGTAATGAGGAGCAAACAGACACTGCACTTGACACATTTATGAAATTGCTTATTCCAGTTACTAATAAGCATGCACCCATTAAAAAATTGACTGTAAAAACTGTTGAATCCCTGTGGTTTGATGAGGAATTGAACAATTGTATAGTTGAGAGGGATGAGGCAAAAGGAATGGCAATTAATTCTGGCTGCACAACCGATTGGCAAATGTATTGCAAATTGAGAAATCATGTGACTAAACTGAATAAAAAGAAGAAGAAACTACACTATGAAACTAAGATAAATAACAAAGTATGATTAGTAAAAAGCTTTGGAGCACCTTAAATGAAATTTTGGGGGGGGGGGAAGGCAAATTCAGCTCTATCATTCATTGAATCAGATGGCTCATTCATCACAAAACCCACTGATATTGCCAACTACTTTAATTATTCTTTCATTGGCAAGATTAGCAAATTTAGGCATGACATGCCAGCAACAAATTCTGACACTACACATCCAAGTATATCTGACCAATTTATGAAAGAAAAACATTGTAATTTTGAATTCTGTAAAGTGAGTGTGGAAGAGGTGAAACAATTGTCTATCAACAATGACAAGGCACCGGGGTCTGACAACTTGGATGGAAAATTACTGAGGATGATAGCGGACGATATTGCCACTCCTATTTGCCATATTTTCAATTTAAGCCTACTAGAAAGTGTGTGCCCCCAGGCTAGGAGGGAAGCAAAAGTCATTCTGCTACCTAAGAATAGTAAAGCCCCCTTTACTGGCTCAAACAGCCGACCAATTAGCCTGTTACCAACCCATAGTAAACTTTTGGAAAAAATTGTGTTTGACCAAATACAATGTTATTCTACAGAAAACAAATTGACAACAAACTTTCAGCATGCTTACAGGGAAGGACATTCAACAAGCACATACACAAATGACTGATTATTGGCTGAGAGAAATGTTTAATAAAAAGATTGTGTGGGCTTTGTTGTTCGACTTCAGTGCAGTTTTTGATATTATCGATCATAGTCTGCTGCTGTAAAAACGTATGTGTTATGGCTTTACACCCCCTGCTATATTGTGGATAAAGAGTTACCTGTCTAACAGAACACAGAGGGTGTTCTTTAATGGACGCCTCGCCAACATAATCCAGGTAGAATCAGGAATTCCCCAGGGCAGCTGTCTAGGCCCCTTACTTTCTTCAATCTTTACTAACGACACGAGGAAAGCCAGTGTGTCTATGTATGCGGATGACTAAACACTATACATGTCAGCTAATACAGTGACTGAATTGAGTGCAACACTTAACAAAGAGCTGCAGTTAGTTTCAGAGTGGGTGGCAAGGAATAAGTTAGTCCTAAGTATTTCTAAAACTAAAAGCATTGTATTTGGGACAAATCATTCAACTAAATCTTGTAATAAAAAATGTGGAAATTGAGCAAGTTGAGGTGACAACTGTTTGGAGTAACCCTGGATTATGAACTGTCATGGTCAAAACATATTGATACAACAGAAACTAAGTCTGTCCATAATAAAACGCTGCTCTACCTTCTTAACAGCACTATCAACAAGGCAGGTCCTACAGGCCCTAGTTTTGTCGCACCTGGACTACTGTTCAGTCGTGTGGTCAGCTGCCACAAAAAGGGACTTAGGAAAATTGCAATTGGCTCAGAACAGGGCAGCACGGCTGGCCCTTGGATGTACACAGAGAGCTAATATTAATAATATGCATGTCAATCTCTCCTGGCTCAAAGTGGAGGAGAGATTGACTTCATCACTACTTGTATTTATGAGAGGTATTGACATGTTGAATGCACCGTGCTGTCTGTTTTGAACTACTGGCGCACAGCTCGGACACCCATGCATACCCCACAAGACATGCCACCAGAGGTCTCTTCACGGTCCCCAAGTCCAGAACAGACTTTGGGAGGCGCACAGTACTACATAGAGCCATGACTACATGGAACTCTATTCCACATCAAGTAACTGATGCAAGCAGTAAAATTAGATTGAAAAAAAACTGATCAAAATACACCTTATGGAACAGCGGGGACTGTGAAGCAACACAAACATAGACACATGCATACACACACACGATAACATACGCACTATACACACACGTACACACGTATTTTGTACTGTAGATATGTGGTAGTGGTGGAGTAGGGGCCTGAGGGCACACAGTGCGTTGTAAATGTATTGTAATGTTTTAAACATTTTAAAAACAGCCTTAATTTTGCTGAACCCCAGGAAGATTATGGAAGAATGGGGATCCATAATAAAAACAAATACAAATACACACTATGAGGTTAACATCATTGCTTGCCTGGTGACTACTAGATTGAGATTTGTATTTGTCCTCTCAGTCTTCCCCATTAGCTGCTGCCGAGGTAGCAGCTACTCTTCCTGGGGTCCACCAACATTAAGGCAGTTCTATACAATTAAAAATATTACAGGACATTACATTTCATAATACTTTTCACAACACATTAAGTGTGTTCCCTCAGGTCACTACATATCTACAACACAAAATCCATGTGTACGTGTGTCTGTAGAGTGCGTTTCTTATCATGTGTATGTGTGTCTGTGCCTGTGTGTGTGTCTCTTCACGGTCCCCGCTGTTCCATAAGGTGTATTTTTATCTGTTTTTTTAAATCTCATTCTACTGCTTCCATCAGTTACCTGATGTGGAATAGAGTTCCATGTAGCCATGGCTCTACGTAGTACTGTGCGCCTCCCATAGTCTGTTCTTGACTTGGGGATTGTGCATTCAGCATGTCAACACTTCTTACAAAAACATGTAGTGATGAAGTCAATCTCTCCTCCACTTTGAGCCATGAGAGATTTACATGCATATCTGCTTATCGCAGTCTTATCTATGCTTTTATATCAGGTCCGTGCAAAGGTGCGAGAAATAGAGGAGCAGGTCAAGGACCGAGGGCAGGCTGTGGAGTTCCGCTGGTCCTTTGATAAATGTCAGGAGACAACTGCTGGTAAAGAAACTGCTGATAAGATCATAGGCACCTATACAATTACACAATAATACATCCAGACAATGACTCTATGGGCAGTTTCCCAGACAAAGATTAAGGCTAGTCTTGGACTAAAAATCTATTTCAATGGAGATTCTCCATTGAGCATGCTTTTTAGTTCAGCACTAGGCTTAATCTGTGTCCGGGTTAACCAGCCCTAGGTGTATAAGGAAAATGGAAATGAGCAACATTTAGTGTTTTACTTGGAATAATTGTACTTTTTTTTTTTCTTTCACCAGGCTTTACCATTGGGAGGGTCCTACACACCCTGGAGGTTCTAGACAACCACAGCTTTGAGAAGTCAGACTTCAGCAATTCCCTTGATTCCCTTTACAACCGCATCTTTGGCTCGGGCCAGAGCAAAGACGGCCACGAGGTAAAGATGTTTTCCATCAATACTGCAGCGCTCTCTAAGATGAGCACTCCTGCATATGTCAAGTCTGAAGACTTCAATGGTTTTCAATTGCAGATGAAAAGGCAAAATTTCAAGTGTGAGCAAGAGCACAACTAACACCACCTGGAAAAAATTCTGCTTCCTCAGATTCCATTTGGCCCTTGTCATTACAGTATAACACATTACATTTCTTCTTCTGGGGACAATTAACTGCATTCTATTTGACTCTATTCTATTTGAATATATTCTTCTAGAAACACTACATAGAGGTCTCCAGACACAGGTTTCCCTGCTCTATGGTCCTTGCCCTGACATGTTTCTCTGTGTAGATGTCCCCTGACGACGACGCGGTGGTGACCCTGCTGTGTGAGTGGGCGGTGTGCTGCAAGAGGTCTGGCCGCCACAGGGCCATGGTGGTGGCCAAGCTACTGGAGAAGAGACAGGCGGAGATCGAAGCCGAGGTGAGGGAGAGGCCCACACAAATGCACACTTGCGCACACACACATATACACACACACAAATACACTCTGACAATGGCAGAGTTTCCGCATCATGACTACAGCACCGTGACTGCTCCCTGCTCCACAATGACACGGGCCCATGAGTCACTCAGCCACGACTGTTCCTGAGGTTTCTCCTTTGTTGCCTCTTGAAAACAGGTCTCTCTTGCAAAATAGATTTGATTTTGTATTCCCCCTGTAAGGTATATTTGCTCAATGGCAGTGGTTCTCACACTATGCGTGTGATTGTGTGTGTTCACAGAGGTGCGGCGAGTCGGAGGTGGTGGATGAGAAAGGATCGGTGTCATCGGGCTCTCTCTCAGCGGCCACTCTGCCTGTGTTTCAGGACGTGCTCCTACAGTTCCTGGACACCCAGGCCCCCATGCTCAGTGAGACTGCCCTTCACTTCACTCATACCACTATTCAATTATATTCCCTTATTTTGGTTGTCTGCAGCTACGTCCCTAAGGGCACCCTATTCTCTATAAAGCACTACTTTTCACCAGGGCCCATATGTCACGTTTGACCACAGCCCTATTGGCCCTGGTCAAAAGTAGTGCACTATAAATGGAATATAGGGTGCCATTTAGGCTCTCTGCATCTCTTGATATTGCTCTTGATTCCATCACTCTTTTGGATTTACGGTCTGCCCAACGGTTGAGTTGTTATGCACTACTATGTCTCTGGGACTTGAGCCATGCTGTACTGCGCTGGTCTAGTTACACATCCACCCTAGTGCTGAAAAGGACAATGTGAAAAGAAAACATCCGCAACAGCACAGTATTGTTCGGGTCGGCACGATAGTGGGAAAAGGGTATTGGTGTTGGGTTAGCTAAACTTAATAAGGGTTTTGTGCGGCTTAGTTGGTAGAGCATGGCGCTTGCATCAGGATAATGCGTTTGATTCCCGCTTGGGCCACTCATACGAAAATGTATGTTAGTCGCTTTGGATAAAAGTGTTTGCTAAATGTCATATTATTATATTATAAACCTTTCTGTTACTGCTGCTAATGCTGGAGTGTATAGTGACAAACTATCTCCCTCTGTCCCTCCTTAGCTGAGCCGAGCAACGAGAGCGAGCGTGTGGAGTTCTCCAACCAGGTGCTTCTCTTCTGCGAGCTCATCCGCCACGATGTCTTCTCCCACAACATCTACATGTGCACGCTCATCTCCCGCGGTGACCTGGCCTCTGACTCCCACCTGCCCCGCCCCCGTTCCCCTAGCGACGAGCCCTCGGATGAATCGGAGCGCAAGGAGGCTGGCAGCAGTGTCAAGAACGAGGCATGTTATGTGGAGGCGGCTGGTGTTGTTGTTGTTTTAGTGTGCATGATGAATCATCTTACATTTATATTTGAGTCATGTGTCACGCCCCATCATCTGTAGTTACTCATTGCTTTTGAATTGATTTGGGGAATAAAACGTGTATTTTCTTCCTTTTCTTTTCGCAGGACACTGGTCTCTCAGAGTCAATGGAGATTGATCACAACTCGAGTACTAATTTCGATGAGGTAAGTGTTTATGTATCATGTCTTAGATGATACGAGTAGAAATTGGCAGCCACTGTAATGTGCACTAGTGAATATTCTCCCTGGCACAACTATAGTATTCATACCTGTACTTCATCCTACTTTCCCATTGACCTCTGGATAACCTTTCCATGCTGTGTGCAGCCCTATTCATTTTAGCGGTCTCTTGTTTTGTAGATGTTTTCTCCCCCCATGCACTGTGAGTCAAAGGGCAGCCCCTCCCCCGAGAAGACTGCCCTGGAGCAAGAAGGGAAGGGCGCCTGCAAAGACAAGGGCCTGGATCCTGCCTTTCCATTGGTGTACGAGCAGCCCCGCCACATCCAGTATGCCACCCACTTCCCCATCCCCCAGGTAAGCAGTCCAGAGAGAGGCTTTTGCTAGCTCAGCTCTAACACACAGATGGAATTTAATCTGGGACATCAGTGCAACTCTAGACCATGTTAGCCCTCTGAGCAAAAGCGTAGGCTCTGGGAGCCAAGTTTACTTATCACCCCAGCAAAGCTTTGTGAACTACCGCCGCTACATTGGCACATATTGTTGGGTTGTTGGTGCAACTCAAGGTCATGTTAGCCCTTCAAGCTAAAGCCTTTACTTGCGTTACCTCTGGGAGCTAACACACATTTTCAGGTTTCTGGTATTGCTTTGCACACAACCTCCACTACATAGCCTATGCACAAATGTACTCACTTCTTGACACAGTTATCCCTTTGAGCTAAAGCCTAGGCATTCACTAAGGGTGCTAACACAAGTCTGCAGATCTCAGATAACTCCTAACAAGAGCTGCTGCTTTCAAGGAGCAGGACACTAATCCGGACACTTATAAGAAATCCCGCTATGCCCTCAGACGAACCATCAAACAGGCAAAGCGTCAATACAGGACTAAGATTTAATCCTACTACACTGGCTCTGACGGTTGTCGGATGCCTTTTAAATGCCTTTTATGCTCGCTTCGAGGCAAGCAACACTGAAGCACGATTGTTTGATCACGCTCTCCGTAGCCGATGTGAGCAAGACCTTTTAAACAGGTCAACATTTACAAGGCCGCGGGGCCAGACGGTTTACCAGGACGTGTACTGAGGGCATGCGCAGACCAACTGGCAAGTGTCTTCAATGACATTTTCAACCTCTCCCTGACAGAGTCTGTAATACCTACATGTTTCAAGCAGACCACCATAGTCCCTGTGCCCAAGAAAGCGAAAGGTAACCTGCCTAAATGACTACTGCCCCGTAGCACTCATATCAGTAGCCATGAAGTGCTTTGAAAGGCTGGTCATGGCTCACATTAACACCATCATCCCTGAAACCCTAGACCCATTCCAATTCACATACCGCCCCAACAAATCCACAGATGACGCAATCGCAATCGCACTCCACACTGCCCTTTCCCACCTGAACAAAAGGAACACCTATGTGAGAATGCTGTTCATTGACTACAGCTCAGCGTTCAACACCATAGTGCCCAAAAAGCTCATCACTAAGCTAAGGACCCTGGGACTAAACACCTCCCTCTGCAACTGGATCCTGGACTTCTTGACGGGCCGCCCCCAGGTGGTAAGGGTAGGCAACAACTCATCTGCCACACTGATCCTCAACACAGGGGCCCCTCAGTGGTGCGTACTTAGTCCCCTCCTGTACTCCCTGACCGGTTGCATCACCGCCTGGTATGGCAACTGCTCGGCATCCGACCGTAAGGCGCTACAGAGGGTAGTGCGTACGGCCCAGTACATCACTGGGGCCAAGCTTCCTGCCATCCAGGACCTATATACTAGGCAGAGGAAGGCCCAAAAAATGGTCAAAGACTCCAGTCACCCAAGTCATAGACTGTTCTCTCTGCTACCGCACGGCAAGCGGTACCGGAGCGCCAAGTCTAGGTCCAAAAGGCTCCTTAACAGCTTATACCCCCAAGCCATAAGACTGCTGATCAATTAATCAAATGGCCACCCGGACTATTTACAATGACAAAATGAGTAGTTGCATAAATCTTCTCCGCCCCATGGCATAATGAATTGCAGCAAACTTGCTTTAAAACTGCAACATTTTCTGTAGGCTCCATGGCAAAATGTGTAGAATTGCAGAAAGTGTACTCAAACGTTTTTTCTCTCCGCTGTCAATAGGGGGGGCTAAAATGTTTTGCTCGCAAGGTGAGTGGGAGGGGGGTCCTCAACAAAATGTTGTTTAGGTCCACCAAAAGGCTAGGGCTAGCTCTGACTGCATGTGTGGGTATGGATGTGGGTACCAGTACGGCCCCTCATCATGAGTTCAGATTTTCTGTGGCCCCCACCCCCATCAAAGTTGCCCATCCCTGGTCTAGGTATTAGCTATAAGTGCCAACATAAGTCTTCAGATCTCAGGCTACATGAACTACTTCCACTACATAACGCTCAGTGCATACATTGACTGACTTGTTGTCGTTCCCAGGAGGAGAGTGCCAGCCACGAGTGCAACCAGCGCCTGGTGGTGCTCTACGGCGTGGGCAAGCAGCGAGACGAAGCAAGGCACGCCATCAAGAAAATCACCAAAGACATCTTGAAGGTGCTCAACCGCAAAAGCACAGCAGAGACCGGTAAGACCCTTGCTAGTGGTTTACATGCTTTATGATTGATGATGCTAACTGCTTGTATTACCTTATCTATGGGCCTTCTATTTCCCTAGTGCAAAATGGCATGTTTGATGTATTTCTCTGCAGTTGCTTTTAGCATGTTTCACGTAGAGAGATAAGAAAGACTATGCTCATTCTGGAAACTCGAGACTCTGACATGACTTTGAGCACCAGTTGTGATGTGCAACCATAGATTTATGGAGCGAGGTTATATACTCCCACAACTCTCAGCAGATGTGCTCCCTGTATATCACATTACAGATAATGTTTGTGCAGATTGCAGCGAGCCGTTATCTTGTTAACATAGTTTTTTTTTATGGACGCTGTGCCTGTTTTTACGCTGGCTCAGCTCTCGGGCTACCTCACAAATGGCACCCTATTCCTACATAATGCACTATTTAGGGAATAGGGTGCGATTGTTGACGCACAACTCTGCTGTTAAATCTGCCACAATCTTATCCCCTCAGTAACGTTTCCCAAGTTGAAAACTGACCTCAGAAACCTTCATTTCTTTACTTGCAACACTCTTTCCCCCCCCCCTCTGTTCTTCATTATAGAACACAGGCTTTTGACTTTTTTGACGATTGACCTCAGGGCTCGCATCCTTCATTCAATATTCATTTTCATCCTGTCCAATTTCTATGCTAATAGCTGTCATTTGCTGCCACCCATCTTATTTCTCAGAGCATGTGACCTTAACAAGGGCTTTTTGAAAAGTTATAATTATGCAGGCTAAAGTGCTTTATGCTTATTTCATTCAAGTAATTTCAGTTCAGCCATACAGTGAGGGGAAAAAAGTATTTGATCCCCTGCTGATTTTGTACGTTTGCCCACTGACAAAGAAATTATCAGTCTATAATTTTAATGTTAGGTTTATTTGAACAGTGAGAGACAGAATAACAACAAAAAAATCCAGAAAAACGCATGTCAAAAATGTTATAAATGTATTTGCATTTTAATGAGGGAAATAAGTATTTGACCCCCTCTCAATCAGAAAGATGTCTGGCTCCCAGGTGTCTTTTATACAGGTAACGAGCTGAGATTAGGAGCACACTCTTAAAGGGAATGCTCCTAATCTCAGCTTGTTACCTGTATAAAAGACACCTGTCCACAGAAGCAATCAATCAATCAGATTCCAAACTCTCCACCATGGCCAAGACCAAAGAGCTCTCCAAGGATGTCAGGGATAAGATTGTAGACCTACACAAGGCTGGAATGGGCTACAAGACCATCGCCAAGCAGCTTGGTGAGAAGGTGACAACAGTTGGTGCGATTATTCGCAAATGGAAGAAACACAAAATAACTGTCAATCTCCCTTGGCCTGGGGCTCCATGCAAGATCTCACCTCGTGGAGTTGCAATGATCATGAGAACAGTGAGGAATCAGCCCAGAACTACACGGGAGGATCTTGTAAATGATCTCAAGGCAGCTGGGACCATAGTCACCAAGAAAACAATTGGTAACACACTACGCCATGAAGGACTGAAATCCTGCAGCGCCTGCAAGGTCCCCCTGCTCAAGAAAGCACATATACAGGGCCGTCTGAAGTTTGCCAATGAACATCTGATAGATTCAGAGGACAACTGGGTGAAAGTGTTGTGGTCAGATGAGACCAAAATCGAGCTCTTTGGCATCAACTCAACTCGCCGTGTTTGGAGGAGGAGGAATGCTGCCTATGACCCCAAGAACACCATTCCCACCGTCAAACGTGGAGGTGGAAACATTATGCTTTGGGGGTGTTTTTCTGCTAAGGGGACAGGACAACTTCACCGCATCAAAGGGACGATGGACGGTCAAATCTTGGGTGAGAACCTCCTTCCCTCAGCCAGGGCATTGAAAATGGGTCGTGGATGGGTATTCCAGCATGACAATGACCCAAAACACACGGCCAAGGCAACAAAGGAGTGGCTCAAGAAGAAGCACGTTAAGGTCCTGGAGTGGCCTAGCCAGTCTCCAGACCTTAATCCCATAGAAAATCTGTGGAGGGAGCTGAAGGTTCGAGTTGCCAAACGTCAGCCTCGACACCTTAATGACTTGGAGAAGATCTGCAAAGAGGAGTGGGACAAAATCCCTCCTGAGATGTGTGCAAACCTGGTGGCCAACTACAAGAAACGTCTGACCTCTGTGATTGCCAACAAGGGTTTTGCCACCAAGGACTAAGTCATGTTTTGCAGAGGGGTCAAATACTTATTTCCCTCATTTAAAATGCAAATCAATTTATAACATTTTTGACATTTTTTTCTGGATTTTGTTGTTGTTATTCTGTCTCTCACTGTTCAAATAAACCTACCATTACAATTATAGACTGATCATTTCTTTGTCAGTGGGCAAATGTACAAAATCAGCAGGGGATCAAATACTTTTTTCCCTCAGTGTATTTCTGCTTAGGAGTTGAGCGGATGTCCTTCTGGTTAAAATCATATTTCCCTTATGCTTTGCATAAACTTCTCTTTTCCTTTTTTTATATTTTAATTGTGCTATTTGAGCACTATCTTTTATAATGTCCATTTTAAAAGGGCATAGGGTGCCATTTGGGACGTAACCATGTCATCAGACGACCTCTGACCTTTGAGAAAGGCCCTGTATGTAATAGTCGACTTTCTCTTCTCTCTCAGGAGGAGAGGAAGGACAGAAGAGGAAGAGGAGTAAGCCCGAGGCCTTCCCCACAGCAGAGGACATCTTCTCCAAATTCCAGCATCTCTCCCACTTTGACCAGCACCAGGTCACCTCTCAGGTGAGAGAGACCCCCCCCCCCCCTCCTCATAGCAGTCCAGTCTCACCGTCTTTAATGGTGCCCCAAATCTTGCTAGTGGAATCCTCTCAAGTTATTCGGTAAAAATAGATACTGATGATATGTCCACCATTCAATACTTCCAAGGAAGTCGCAATTAAATGATTCCCATAAAACCACATCTTTCACTGCAAACTGATATTTTCAATTACCTTTATTTTAATACTAGAGTATGTAATGTTATGGATATTCACAGTTATGTATTTACAGTAGGCCTGTGTGGATGTGTGAATAACCCTTTTGCCCTTCTCTCTGACTAGGTGTCCAGGAATGTTCTGGAACAGATCACCAGCTTTGCCTTAGGGATGTCCTATCACCTGCCCCTGGTCCAGCACATCCAGTTCATATTTGACCTCATGGAGTACTCCCTCAACATTAGTGGCCTCATCGACTTTGCCATTCAGGTACAGCTTTATCTCTAATGTCAATGCATTTGATCATAGCGTTTAATTACACTTCTCGTAGTTATACAGTTATATTTTCTATTTTATTCCATGGATGGTTTTAATATTTTTCTAACTAACCTTCTCTCGCTTCCCCTTTCCCGTGCCTGTGTGTGTGTGTGTGTGTGTGTGTGTGTGTGTGTGTGTGTGTGTGTGTACCTGTGTATCTAGCTGCTGAACGAGCTGAGCCTGGTGGAGGCAGAGCTGCTGCTCAAGTCATCCAGCCTGGTGGGCAGCTACACCACGGGCTTGTGTCTGTGCATCGTGGCCGTGCTGCGGAGGTACCACTCCTGCCTCATCCTCAACCCCGAGCAGACGGCGCAGGTCTTTGACGGGTAAGTCACACAAGCTTAACTATTCACTTCAATAGCCTGGGGCGCTATCCAACCCCTAGGCATTCAGCTCTATTATATAGCCTGGTTGCCAGTCTGAATCGTCTTTAGCCATTGTATGGGCAAGGCAGTGACATAGCGTTATTGAATGCAGAAACAGTCAGATACGTATTCACTGCCTATAAACCCGTCTCTGTTTTATACAGACCTAGGTCATAAAAAATTATAGCTAAATCAAATACTTTAGTATCAAATACGCCCCTCAAGTACTTTGGAGTTTGCACTTTTGGGACTATTCCATTGGTCCCCTTGTATCCTGCAAACTCAATTCAACCGGTCTTCCATAACTCATTTAGTACAGGAAGCTTTCTGTCCTTTGTTGTTTTGCATTAACGTGTTGAATTCTATTCATTGAGCAGGTTGCGCATCGTGGTGAAGTCAGGGGTGAACCCTGCAGACTGCTCCTCAGCCGAGCGCTGCATCCTGGCCTACCTGTATGACCTCTATACCTCCTGCAGTCACCTCAAGAGCAAGTTTGGAGAGATCTTCAGGTAAAACATCAACATGGACCATCAACTGTTGAATGCAGTTTTATTCTATTCTACAATTTCCCTGAGATTGTTTTAGGGGGCCAAGTCATGAAAAATGCTAACATTGTGTTGAAACCAAAATGTTTGGCCCCACATGGTAGCAATCTAATGATTGGAAAAACAATCCGTGTCCTTCCTCTCCCTCAGAGCAATGTATTTAGAGAGTTTTGGGCCAATATGAATATTTGTTCTAATTCTAGACATTCAGTTACATTGCATTGCTTAATATCCCCCATGTAATGTTAATAGGGAGCTAACATGGCTGCCATAGAATAATGTTGTGCCATGTAAATGAATCATAATGCAGAAACGTCAATGTCCTAGCTCTCTAAATATATGGCTCTCCCTCCCTGGTCCAGTGAGTTCTGCTCCAAGGTAAAGAACTCCATCTATTGTAACATCGACCCGTCAGACTCCAACATGCTGTGGGACCCTGTGTTCATGATGGAGGCCATCGCCAACCCGTCGGCCCACAACTTCAACCACAGCATGGTGGGTAAGATCCTCAACGACAGCCCCGCCAACCGCTACAGCTTTGTCTGCAACGTCCTCATGGATGTGTGCGTGGACCACCGGGACCCCGAGAGGCAAGCATTGTTTTTCTATAAAACCGTTATCAATAATTGATTGTGGATATGTCCAGATGCATGGAAACAATACGGGAGTCTTGACTGTCAACTCACCAGTTATACGTATCTTACGTGAATTATATAGTAAGGTGTTATGCGTTTATTTCCCATCTCTGTGTGTCTATTTATGCAGGGTGAATGACATTGGGATCCTGTGTGCGGAGCTGACTGCGTACTGTCGCTCTCTGAGTGCTGAGTGGCTGGGCGTCCTCAAGGCCCTCTGCTGCTCCTCCAACAACGGCAACTGTGGCTTCAATGACCTGCTGTGCAACGTGGACGTGAGTGTGTTCTCTCTACACCAATTAATATGCATTCAGATTCAGAGAGTTTAATACTCACGTGTACAGGGTTGCAGATGTAATTACAAGGTACAGTGAAATTCTTGATCTCCGATGCAGGACAATAAAATAATAAAAATATACATAATAATGTATATACATATTAACTGTGGCAATGATAATGTCCATTGGGGTGGGGGCAGGGTAAATGTCAGTTGAGGGGAGTTGGAAATGTCCATAGGGGGAGCAGCGGGGGGAGGAGGGGTAGGAAGACTGGGGGGACAGGGGGAGCAGATAGCTGACTAGTGGTGGCAATTCAGTTGCCATGATGCTCCTATACTGCCCACGTCTGAGTGATGGAAACGGGGAGAACAGGCCATGGCTAGGGTGGCTGGGTGCCCTGATGATCTTCTTGGCCTTCCTGTGACACCTGGTGTTGTAGGTGTCCTGGAGGGCAGGCAGTGTGCATCCAATGGTGTGTTCGGCTGAGCGTACCACCCTCTATAGCGCCATGTGGTCTGCGGCGGAGGAGTTACCGTACCAGACTGTGATTCAGCCCGACAGTATGCTCTCGATGGTGTTCCTGTAGAACACTGTGAAGGCCCTCAGGGACAGGCCACATTTCTTCAGCATCCTGAGGTTGAAGAGCCGCTTATCGTGGTTTGATCATTTCTGCTCCTCGGAAATGTGTACGCCGAGGAGCTTGCCATTTTTGACCTTCTCCCCGGCGGCCCAGTTGATGAGGATGGGGGCGTGCCCAGCCTGGTTCCTCCTGAAGTCCACAATCAGCTCATTTGTTTTTCTGTTGTTGAGGGAGAGGTTGTTTACCTGGCACCACCCCGTCAGAGTGCCTACCTCCTCACGGTAGGCCGTCTCGTTGTTGTTGGTAATTAGGCTACTGTCGTCAGCGAACTTGATCATGTAGTTGGAGCTATGTGAGGCCACGCAGTCGGGTATACACGGAGTACAGGAGGGGACTCCCGTGTTGAGAATCAGGGTCGAGGAGGTAATGTTGCCTATCTTCACCACCTGGGGGCGGCCCTTCAGGAAGTCCAGGACCCAGTTGCATAAGGAGGAGTTCAGTCCCAGGGCCGTGAGCTTTGTGGTGATGTTAGCGGGCACTATGGTATTGAAGGCCAAGTTGTAGCCGATGGACAGCATCCTCACATATGCATTCCTTTTTGTCCAGGTGGGTGAGGGCAGCGCAATGGCGATTGCGTCGTCCGTGGATCTGTCAAGGCGGTAGTTGAATTGGAGAGGGTCGAGTGTGTCTGGGAGGGAGGAGGTGATATGGTCTTTGACTAGCCTCTCAAAGCACTTCATGATGACGGAAGTGAGTGTTATGGGTCGGTAGTCATTCAGTTCAGTTACTTTCCCTTTCTTGGGCATGGGGATGATAGTGGACATCTTGAAGCAGGTGGGGATAGCGGCCTGAGCTAGAGAGATTTGAAAATGTCCGAACACACAACAGCCAGCTGGTCTGCACATGCTCTGAGGGCACAGCTAGGGATGGCGTTTGGGACGGCAGCCTTGCGAGGGTTAACACATTTGTATGACTTAAGTGCGTCTTTGAGAGACCCTAAGTGGGTCTTTCTATAAATAATGGGGCCAATGTGTGACATTGGGATTAACATTTAAAAATGGTTTGAAACAAAAATAAAAAGGATTTTCATGCAGTTCCACATGTGTACTTAGAGGAACAAAAGTGAAAATATGCAAATTGGCCCATAACTGTCTATACAACATGGGCTACCCTAGGACTATACAGTGCATTCAGAAAATACTTCTTCACATTTTGTTATGTTACAGCCTTATTCTAAAATGTATTAAATTGTTTTTTTCCCTCATCAATCTACACACAATACCCCATAATGGCAAAGCAAAAAAAGGTTATTTGAAATTTTAGCAAATATAATTAAAAAAAACATGGAAATATCACATTTACATAAGTATTCAGACCCTTTACTCAGTACTTTGGCAGCGATTATAGCCTTGTGTCTTCTTGGGTATG
Source organism: Coregonus lavaretus (assembly GCF_964263955.1). Lineage (NCBI taxonomy): Eukaryota > Metazoa > Chordata > Actinopteri > Salmoniformes > Salmonidae > Coregonus > Coregonus lavaretus. The sequence goes on along the minus strand of NC_140016.1, from coordinate 36,625,585 downwards.
ACGCTACAAGCTTGGCACACCTGTATTTGGGGAGTTTCTCCCATTCTTCTCTGCAGATCCTCTCAAGCTCTGTCAGGTTGGATGGGGAGCGTCACTGCACAGCTATTTTCAGGTCTCTCCAGAGATGTTAGATCGGGTTTAAGTCCGGGTTCTGGCTGGGCCACTCAAGGACATTCAGAGACTTGTCCCGAAGCCACTCCTGCGTTGTTTTGGCTGTGTGCTTAGGGTCGTTGTCCTGTTGAAAGGTGAACCTTCGCCCCAGTCTGAGGTCCTGAGCGCTTCAGAGCAGGCTTTTATCAAGGATCTCTCTGTACTTTGCTCCATTCATCTTTCCCTTGATCTAGTCTCCCAGTCCCTGCCATTGAAAAACATCCCCACAGTATGTTGCTGCCACCACCATGCTTCACCCTAGGGATGGTGCCAGGTTTCCTCCAGACGTGACGCTTGGCATTCAGGCCAAAGAGTTCAATCTTGGTTTCATCAGACCAGATTATCTTTTCTCATGGTCTGAGTCCTTTAGGTGCCTTTTGGCAAACTCCAAGCGGGCTGTCATGTGCCTTTTACTGAGGAGTGGCTTCCGTCTGGCCACTCTACCATAAAGGCCTGATTGGTGGAGTGCTGCAGAGATGGTTGTCCATCTGGAAGGTTCACCTATCTCTACAGAGGAACTCTGGAGCTCTGTCAGAGTGACCATCGGGTTCTTGGTCACCTCCATGACCAAGGCCCTTCTCCCATGATTGCTCAGTTTGGCCGGGCGGCCAGCTCTAGGAAGAGTCTTGGTGGTTCCAAACTTCTTCCATTTAGGAATGATGGAGGCCACTGTGTTGTTGGGGACCTTCAATGCTGCAGAAATGTTTTGGTACCTTTCCCCAGATCTGTTCCTCGACACAATACTGTCTCGGAGCTCTACGGACAATTCCTTCGACCTCATTGCTTGGTTTTTGATCTGACATGCACTGTCAACTGCGGGACCTTATAGAGACAGTTGTGTACCTTTCCAAATCATGTCCAATCAATTGAATTAACCACAGGTGGACTCCAATGAAGTTGTAGAAACATCTCAAGGATGATCAATGGAACCAGGGTGCACCTGAGCTCAATTTCGAGTCTCATAGCAAAGGGACTGAATACTTATGTAAATAAAAACCTGTTTTCGCTTTGTCATTATGGGGTGTTGGTATAGATTGATGAGCAACATTTTATTTCAGAATAAGGCTTTAACGTAACAAAATGTGGAAAAGGTCTGAATACTTTCTGAATGCACTGTACATCCTTTAAGCAGGGTTCATACAGACATTGGCAAGTCAAATGCAATTACTTTCGGGGTCTTTTTCAAGCACTTAATTGTCATTTTCAAGGACGTCAATGTTAAACAATTGTATAATTTATATAATTGTACATATAGGGCCTAGTATAGCAGCAGCTCTGCCTCCACCCCAAAAAGAAAAGCTTGCAAAAGTGTCAAAGTAGACCATTACCACTTTAAGAATAATGAGGCCTTGCCAATGCATTAATATTCAAATTTTTATTACATTCAAAAATATGTTCGAATAATGTGGACATTGCCTGACAAATAGATTGAATGCATGCATGCATGGTGATTTTTCTGTAACCTATGTGGTCGACGCAGGCACAAATAAAGCCATGCATAGCGGAAGCATTTGAATCTCACCATCGCTTTTTTAATAATTAGAAAGTGACCAAAAACCAGGTTCCTTTTTTAATGGAAGGATTTTGTATAGAAAGCCAAGTTGAAGCGAGCATTAGATGTGGTCTTCCTCATAATAACCGCACGTGGTTTTACCGCAACAGAGTAGTGCAACACCCTTCAATTGAAGCGGTGGGAAACACACTAAAGTGGACACATCACTCAAAAAAACAGATAAATGAAATTAAAGGTAATTATAAGGGAGCAGGAGAACGTATATATTGGCTACAAAAATTACAAGGACTTTTCAAGCACAAATTGAGGAAATTATTTTCAAGGTAGGCCTATTTCAGTACTTTAATTTCTGAGCTCCAAATTCAAGTAGGCTACTTCAAGCCCCTTGTATGGTTTAAAATTGCAGGTGTAACATGGAAAGCAAAATGTATTTGTCATGTTATTTCATTACCAGATCATATTGTGAATAAGCCCACTAGGCTAAATGTACTTTTTTAAAATCATTATATCCAGAATAGTTCATAGGAATAGCGTTGGGTGTTGCGTAGTAGTCTATCCGATACAATTGCGAACAGTAGACTGTGTCCATTCCGAGGCACTAAAACATGAAAACAACCGGCAGAAACAAATAACACTGTCTCCCGACCCCCCCCCCCCGACATCACTTGGATGTAATTCGGAAAATTCCTTCCTGGATCAGATGATGATGTGTGAAAATATCATGGCATAACTAATCAGATGGACACCAAATGCGCATCCAACAAGTATTATGCATAATTATTGAAGAACCACGTTAACGACAGTATCGATTTTAGGTTTTAAGTATCAAGGTAAGGTGACTCTTTCGGTTAGAAGCATTCAATCTTTCAATCGCATACATTATTTTGTATTTGTGTGCCCATAACATAAGGCAGGGTTTCCCCAAACTCTGTCCTCGGGACCCCAAGGGGTGCACGTTTTAGATTTTTGCCCTAGCACAACACAGCTGATTCAAATAATCAACTAATCATTAAGCTTTGATCATTTGAATCAGCTGTGTCGTGTTAGGGCAAAAACCAAAATGTGCACCCTTTGGAGTCCCAAGGAGGACAGGGTTTGGGGAATGCTGACATAAAGTGACACAAAATGTTACGTAGTTACACTGAATTTCTGAGATCTCTATACAAAAAACTGACTGACAGCTAGATCCTGGATTCTTACAGGGTTCAAGTTCAATGTCTAATTTAACTGATGATGCTTAATAAATGATATCACGGCAACTTACACTGCCATACATGCAAGGACAAAAAAGTAATGTTTTATGTCACATGATTTTAAACAAATCTGTCAAGACACCAACCATGAAAAAGGGTTAAACAGGTTTTAAATCAACTTGTGCATTCGGAAAGTATTCAGACCCCTTGATTTATTCCACATTTTGTTACGTTACAGCCTTATTCTAAAATGGATTTAAAAAATGTTTTCCCTCAATCTACACACAATACCCCATAATGACAAAGCAAAAACAGGTTTTTAGAAATGTTTGCAAAAAAACTAACAAAAAAACATACCTTATTCAGACCCTTTGCTATGAGACTCGAAATTGAGTTCAGGTGCATCCTGTTTCCGTTGATCATCCTTGAGATGTTTCTACAACTTGATTGGAGTCCACCTGTGGTAAATTCAATTGATTGGACATGATTTGGAAAGACACACACCTGTATATATAAGATCCCACAGTTGACAGTGCATGTCTGAGCAAAAACCAAGCCATGAGGTCGAAGGAATTGTCCGTAGATCTCCGAGGCAGGATTGTGTCGAGGCACAGATCTGGGAAATTGTACCAAAACATTTCTGCAGCATTGATGGTCCCCAAAAACACAGTGGCCTCCATCATTATTAAATGGAAGAAGTTTGGAATCACCAAGACTCTTCCTAGAGCTGGCCGCCCAGCGAAACTGAGCAATCGGGGGAGAAGGGCCTTGGTCAGGGAGGTGACCAAGAACCCGATGGACACTCTGACAGAGCTCCAGAGTTCCTCTGTGGAGATGGGAGAACCTTCCACCAATCAGGCCTTTATGGCCTTTATGGTAGAGTGGCCAGGCGGAAGCCACTCCTCAGTAAAAGGCACATGACAGCCCGCATGGAGTTTGCCAAAAGGCACCTAAAGGACTCTCAGACCATGAGAAACAAGATTCTCTGGTCTGATGAAACCAAGATTGAACTCTTTGGCCTGATTGCCAAGTGTCACGTCTGGAGGAAACCTGGCACCATCCCTACGGTGAAGCATGGGGGTGGCAGCATCATGCTGTGGGGATGTTTTTCAGCGGCAGGGACTGGGAGACTAGTCAGGATCGAGGGAAAGATGAATGGAGCAAAGTACAGAGAGATCCTTGATGAAAACCTGCTCCAAAGCAGGAACTCCTACTGGGGTGAAGGTTCAACTTCCAACAGGACAGCGACCCAAAGCACACAGCCAAGACAACACAGGAGTGGCTTTGGGACAAGTCTTTGAATGTCATTGAGTGGCACAGCCAGAGCCCGGACTTGAACTCGATCGAACATCTCTGGAGAGACCTGAAAATAGCTGTGCAGCGACGCTCCCCATCCAACCTGACATAGCTTGAGGATCTGCAGAGAAGAATGGGAGAAACTTCCCAAATACAGGTGTGCCAAGCATGTAGTAAAGGGTCTGAATACTTATGTAAATGTGATATTTCATTTTTTATAAATGTACAAACATTTCTAAAAACCATGGGGTTTCAATACTTTCCGAATGCACTGTAGCTATATCTTAATGTAATTACATGAAAATATTTAGCTGATTATTAGCAATGACTTATCAACAGCTGTAACAAGTTGATGTTGTTGATGTTGTAACAAGTATGGGGCGGCAGGTAGCTTAGTGGGTAAGAGCGTTGTGCCAGTAACCGAAAGGTCGCTGGTTCTAATCCCTGAGCCAACTAGGTGAAAAATCTGTTGATGTGCCCTTAAGCAAGGCACTTAACCCTAATTGCTCATGTAAGTCGCTCTGGATAAGAGCGTCTGCTAAATGACTAAAATGTAAATGTAAATGTAAAGTTGTCCAGCATAGGAAATTCTCACTAGTACCCTAGTTTATAGAAAGACCCAAGTACGTAACCCTTGTTGTCCTCCGGGGCTGTCCTTGGCTGCTCAGTCGTCGTTGTGCTCGAAACGTGAGAAAAAAGTGTTTAGCTCGTCCGGTAGGGCGGCGTTGCTGTCCGCGACGTGGCTGGCTTTCTTTTTGTAATCCGTGATCATTAGGAGCCCCTGACACATGCACCTCGTATCCGACCCGCTGAATGCTCCTCTGGCTCTGAGAGGCATGGTTAGAGCGGAACACACACAGTAACATTCCAGCAATTCTCTCTACACCAATACGCGTTGAATAATTAGCAGTCCACTTCAAATTTGAACATCTCCTTCTCTCTGTTTCCCTCACAGGTCAGTGATCTCTCCTTCCATGACTCCCTGGCCACCTTCGTAGCCATCCTCATTGCCCGTCAGTGTCTTCTCCTGGAGGACCTGGTCCGCTGCGTAGCCATCCCCTCCCTACTCAACGCTGGTAAGAGCCCGTCTCTCACCCCCAGACTCAATGACAGGGTCCTCTTCATAAGGCACCAAACGGAAGAAAACAGAGTGAAATAGGGAGGGACTACCTGTACGTTCATTTTCATTTTTCCGTTGCTAAATGTTTTGAAGCGTTTTTGTTGCATGCCCTAATGAACACCACCGAGGCCTTACTCTAAGATTCTTAGATCCCAGTCTCTCCTATTTAATCTAGCCTAAACTCTCTGCGGCACGTCTTGCTCTTCATTGTAATCAGAGGGCTACTATAAATACTATGCATGCCAGTCTCTCTTGGATAAGAGTTGAGGAGAGACTGACTGCATCACTGCTTCTTTTTATAAGAAACAATGTGTTGAACATCCCAAATTGTTTGCGTAGTCAACTTACACACAGCTCTGACACACACACTTACAAATTCAAGAAAGCGTACAGTATTATATAGAGCCATTATTGCATGGAACTCCGTTCCATCTCATATTGCTCAAATAAACAGCAAACCTGGTTTAAAAAAACTGATAAAGCAACACCTCACGGCACAACGCCTCTCCCCTATTTGACTTAGTTTGTGTATGTATTGATATGTAGGCTACGTGTGACTTAAAAAAAAAAAATGTAGTTCTGTCCTTGAGCTGTTCTTGTCTATTAATGTTCTGTATTATGGCATGTTTCATATTTTGTGTCGACCCCAGGTAGAGTTGCTGCTGCTTTTGCAACAGCTAATGGGGATCCTACTAAAATACCAAATATAAATGAGTTTACAGTACACAGAGGCCCTGTCTGCCTGCCTCTCCAGGCTTTGAAGATACTCCCATCCCCATAATGCATTACCTACTTCGGTCTTTTCTGTCTGAGCGGGAGGTAAACACCAGTGTGTGTGTGTGGTGGCCAGTCAAGGCTGCCTCTCGCTCAGAGGACAAGGCCCCATTCAGCCTGTTTTCTAAGTCCCCTGTGAAGTTGCCACGTGCTGCCAGACCCCGCTCCACGTCTCCTCCTCAGCCAGCAGTTCAGCTATGTGTCAGATTCTTCTTTGCCGACGTTCCTTCGCAGCCCAGCTCTGAAAAGGCCACTTAGTATTTGGTACTCCTTGAAAGTCAATTTAGGACACATTCCAAATTCTTCAAGAGCTTCTGTTCTCTGTAGTTGGGTGTTATTCATTTCCATGTCATCACATCTTGAAGCTTAGGGCTGTTAGTGTAAAGTCTATTGTTTTTTTGTCATATTGGTTAGAGATTTTCACGGGTCCGGGCAGACCCGATATACCCGAGACCGGGTCCTGTTTGATTGTCATCGGTTCTATGTAACTGCAGCTGATAGACCCGAGCATAGCCTCTATAGCATATTTATTTTACGCTAATAAGATGAATTTATTGACTTATAGAGGGCCTAAGCCAACATATAAAAACCTATTGTTTAACCAGAAGACCAACTTACCTGATAAGCGTTTGTTTTGTCACTGGTCCAATCGGATCTGGTCTACACCCGGACCTGTCAGGGTTTGGGTCGGGTCTAGGTCGATTTGTCCTCGGGTCCATCCAGGTCCAACTTTTTGGTCCTGTGAAGACCTCCAATACTGGTCATTCATTATGTTTTATAACATTTTTGGGAGGTGAAATATTTGACTTATTACGAACCGGCTCGTAGCCCGTGACAAAGAGGGAGACAACGCGGAGATAAAGAAATAACGAACATATATCTATTAAATAAAGTAAACTATATACAAGCAACACTGGTGTGTGTAGTCAGTAGTGTAGATGAGTGGATGCGTGCATAGATGGTGATAATGGGAGGTGCCAAAACAAAATGCCTGCGTGGAGAGAGTCTCCTCGATGTTTGGGGGGAAGGTGTATTTATCCCCGGGACACACCCGAGCCCAGGTGTGTCCCGTTTAGCTGACGATCCTCCCAGCTCCGCCCACAGACATCCTATTAAGGAAAACAAGAGCAGAGAGAAAGAATTCGGCAGACAGAGTGGGAGGGTCGTCACACTTTGCTAAAGCAGCTTTAATCCCCTTCAGATTCATTGTTGAGGTTGTGTGTGACTGTCTGTGTGTGTACCCCTACTAACCTACCTCTCTCTCTGTGTGTCTCTCCTCCCAGCCTGCAGTGAGCAGGACTCTGAGCCCGGAGCCCGTCTGACCTGCAGGATTCTGCTGCACCTCTTCAAGACCCCCCAGCGCAACCCCTGCCCCCAGGATGGAGCCAAGTCAGGTACACACAAAGCTAACCCCCCTCCTGCACCAAGAACAGTCCCCTCTACATCCCCAACAAACTAATTCCAAGTTTGATCCCACATCGGATAAAATGTTAATTAATTAATATATGTTTTGATTTAATGGAAATGTTAATGCTTTGATTTTATATTTTGCAGATAAATCTTCTGTTGGGATCCGGTCGTCGTGTGATCGCCACCTTCTGGCTGCCTCGCAGAACAGCATAGTGGTCGGAGCTGTCTTTGCTGTCCTAAAGGCTGTCTTTATGCTGGGTAATACTCTCAGTATTATGCTATTATTTTGTCCTTAAAGTTGCATATGAGTCCAATTTGACAATTGAATGTGAATAGATTTATGTAATTATAGTTATTAAAGTGGAACTGACAGCGTTTTAGCAACATTAAATCTTATTCAAATCTGTTCATATACATACCCAGGATATTTTTTTACACTTTCTGACAAGCGAGTACATCGATATCGTCATTTTCACGTTTTCATAAATTCATAGAATGTTTCGTAATGTTAAGGCATTTGTGAAAATTCTATAGCAATATAGAGTGGGAAGGTGGCCATGCATTTGGACAATTAATAGACACTGCAGTAAATAAAACCTAAGAAAAGCATCTGTCTTGTCCAGGACCGGAGTCTACGCAGACCAGTGCGCCATAGCCAATCAGAGCGACAATAGGCCTATATGCAAATAAGCCATTTGCCACAAGGGCCTGCCATCATTCACTGTGACCTGGACTGTGTGGTTACAGGCAGTAGCAACAGCACGACTTTAGATCATTAGAACGCATTCGCCAAAAGCCACAAAATACACCTGAATGGATTCCTGCAAATATGTAAATACCACAGGTGTCCTCTTACATTTGGGAATTTCACAGTCCTATTGATCAAACAACCATGAAAAGGTAGGCTCTCTCCCTCAGTTGCCTATGCACATCAACAAAGATCAACAACTAATGCTAGCCAGCGCGAGATGAGCTAAAACCTAACGAGGGAATATTAGATAAACCCATTTTTCAGCTAGTTGGCCGTCAAAATGGTACTGATAAACATTTTTACATTTACATTTTAGTCATTTAGCAGACGCTCTTATCCAGAGCGACTTAGTTAGTGAATACATTTTTTTTTTATACTGGCCATGCTCTATCAACTGAGCTACATCCCTGCCGGCCATTCCCTCCCCTACCCTGGACGACGCTGGACCAATTGTGCGCCGCCCATGAGTCTCCCGGTCGCGGCCGGCGGCGACACAGCCTGGATGTCGATGGGGAATAGTAGCCTGCTCGTCCTTCTGCAGCTTGCCTGGCAATGCATGCTTGTCCCAATGCACGTTTTGACAACTGAATGGGAACTTGCCTGCCTGCCAGCCCATTTGATCGATGCCAAAAACATTTGATAGACTAAGAGATATTCTAACTGTCGATAAGTCGTTTAAGTTCAGCATGGCTAGCTAGCAAAGCGATTCACATGTCTTGCTAGCTAACCATCTCTAGCTGTACCGAAAAATTATATGAAGGGGAAAAAGTCAGTCACTCAACCCACTCCTCCAATGACATGACATCCTCCCAGCAGCTAGCTAGTTATATAGATAACGTTAGGTTCCGTGTTTTTAGCTTGCTAAATAAATAGCTAGCTACATAAATAGATACGCTAACCCAGGGGTGTCAAACTCAATCAGCTCACAGGCCATATTGAAAAAACTACAAATTCACGGGCCAGACATAGCCTATTTGTTTTTACAAATAAAAGTGCAACTGCGACCCAAACTGGCCGTTGTTTCATTAGAAAAAGTCTGCCCCTTTTATAATGTCCACTTATGTACGTAGGCTGCTATACAGTGCATTCGTAAAGTATTCAGACCCGTTTTACTTTTTCCACATTTTGTTACGTTACAGACTTATTCTAAAATTGATTGAATTATTCCTTTTCTCATCAATCTGCACACAATACCCCATAATGACAAAGCAAAAAACAGGTTTTTAGAAATTGTTGCAAATGTATAAAAAACAGATACCTTATTTACATAAGTATTCAGACCCTTTGCTATGAAACTTGAAATTGAGCTCAGGTGCATCCTGTTTCCATTGATCATCCTTGAGATGTTTCTACAACTTGATTGGAGTCCACCTGTGGTAAATTCAATTGATTGGACATGATTTGGAAAGGCACACACCTGTCTATATACAGCTCTGGAAAACATTAAGAGACCACTGCAAAAATATAAGTTTCTCTGGTTTTACTATTTATAGGTATGTGTTTGGGTGAAATTAACATTTTTGTTTTATTCTATAAACTACTGACAACATTTCTCCCAAATTCCAAATAAAAATATTGTCATTTAGAGCATTTATTTGCAGAAAATGACAACTGGTCAAAATAACAAAAAATATGCAGTGTTGTCAGACCTCGAATAATGCAAAGAAAATAAGTTCATGTTCATTTTTAAACAACACAATACTAATGTTTTAACTTAGGAAGAGTTCAGAAATCAATATTTGGTGGAATAACCCTGATTTTCAATCACAGCTTTCATGCGTCTTGGTAGGCTCTCCACCAGTCTTTCACATTGATGTTTGTTGACTTTATGCCACTCCTGTCGCAAAAATTCAAGCAGCTCGGCTTTGTTTGATGGCTTGTGACTCTCCATCTTCCTCTTGATCACATTCAATAAGTTTTTAATGGGGTTCAGGTATGGAGATTGGGCTGGCCATGACAGGGTATTGATCTGGTGGTCCTCCATCCACACCTTGATTGACCTGGCTGTGTGTCCTGCTGGAAAAACCAATCCTCAGAGTTGGGGAACAATTTCAGAGCAAAAGGAAGCAAGTTTTCTTCCAGGACAACCTTGTACGTGGCTTGATTCATGCGTCCTTCACAAAGACAAATCTGCCCGATTCCAGCCTTGCTGAAGCACCCCCAGATCATCACCGATCCTCCACCAAATTTCACAGTGGGTGCGAGACACTGTGGCTTGTAGGCCTCTCCAGGACTCTGTCTAACCATTAGACGACCAGGTGTTGGGCAAAGCTGAAAATTGGACTCATCAGAGAAGATGACCTTACTCCAGTCCTCTACGGTCCAATCCTTATGGTATTTTGCAAACCTCAGCCTGGATCTTCTTTGCTTCTCATTGATGAAGGGCTTTTTTCTAGCTTTGCACGACTTCAGCCCTGCCCCTAGGAGCCTGTTTCGAACCGTCCTCACCTTGCACTTCACCCCAGCTGCCGTTTGCCATTCTTTTTGTAGGTCACTTGATGTCATCCTATGGTTGTTGAGTGACATTCGAATGAGTTGGCGGTCATCCCGGTTAGTAAAGAGTCATTTTCCCCCTATGCCGGTCTGTAGCTTTGTTGTCCCCAATGTCTGCTGCTTGACCTTGTTCTTATGAACCGCCGTCTTTTGAAATTTTAAGGATGGAAGCAACTTGACGCTCACTGTATCCCTCTGCCAGTAAAGCCACAATTGAACCCTTCTTTTCCTCACATTCAGATGATCACCTAATCAGTACCTAATTCAGTAGAATGAGGTGTGCCTGTGTTGGAATTCAACAGACACTGGAATGGAATGGCTGTCATACATGTAGAGATGCTGATTTAAGAAAAATTTGCAGTGGTCTCTTAATTTTTTTCCAGAGCTGTAAGGTCCCACAGTTGACAGTGCATGTCTGAGGAAAAACCAATCCATGAGGTCGAAAGAATTGTCTGAGAAAGCTCAGAGACAGGATTTTGTTGAGGCACAGATCTGGGGAAGGGTACCAAAAAATGTCTTCAGCATTGAAGGTCCCCAAGAACACAGTGGCCTCATCATTCTTAAATGGAAGAAGTTTGGAACCACCAAGACTCTTCCTAAAGCTGGCCGCCCGGCCAAACTGAGCACTCGGGGGAGAAGGGCGTTGGTCAGGGAGGTGACAAAGAACCCGATGGTCACTGACAGAGCTCAAGAGATCCTCTGTGAAGATGGGAGAACCTTCCAGAAGGAAAACCATCTCTGCAGCACTCCACCAATCAGGAATTTATGGTAGAGTGACCAGACGGAAGCCACTCCTCAGTAAAAGGCACATGAAAGCCCGCTTGGAGTTTGCCAAAAGGCACCTAAAAGACTCTCAGATCATGAGAAACAAGATTCTCTGGTCTGATGAAACCAAGATTGAACTCGTTGGCCTGAATGCCAAGCGTCACGTCTGAATGAAACCTGGCACCATCCCTACGGTGAAGCATGGTGGTGGCAGCATCATGCTGTGGGGATGTTTTTCAGCGGCAGGGACTGGGAGACTAGTCAGGATCGAGGGGAAAGATGAATGGCGCAAAGTACAGAGATCCTTGCTGAAACTTGCTCCATAGCAGGACCTCAGACTGGGGCAAAGGTTCACCTTCCAACAGGATAACGACCCTAAGCACACAGCCAAGACAACTCAGGAGTGGCTTCGGAACAAGTCTCTGAATGTCCTTGAGTGGCCCAGCCAGAGCCCGGACTTGAACCCGATCTAACATCTCTGGAGAGACCTGAAAATAGTTGTGCAGCGACGCTCCCCATCCAACCTGACAGAGCTTAAGAGGATCTGCAGAGAAGAATGGGAGAAACTCCCCAAATACAGGTGTGCCAAGCTTGTAGCGTCATACCCAAGAAGACGCAAGGCTGTAATCGCTGCCAAAGGTGCTTTCGCAAAGTACTGAGTAAAGGGTCTGAATACTTATGTAAATTTGATGTTTCAGTTTTGTAATTTGCAACAAATAAATGACTGTTTTTGCTTTGTCATGATGGGGTATTGTGTGTACATTGAGAAAAACAAACAATTTAATAAATTTTAGAATATGGCTAACGTAACAAAATGTGGAAAAATTCAAGGGGTCTGAGTACTTTCCCAGTGCACTGTATATAGCATTTTAACATATTAAAACAAAAGAAGAGATCAATATTTGTCCAGCCTTTGCGGCTATGCTTGCAGATGTGCATAACATTCATCAAAAAGTATTTAATAACTACAAATAACAAAAACGTAGCTGTAGGTTAAGGTTTAAACTTAAAACATGTTTTTATTTGTTTTGCACTGCATGGATCACCAGTGCGGTTGAATGCAGCATTGCTGTATGTATGGTGGACTCAAAATGTATTATAGATGAGTAGCCAGGCTAGGCTATTGCTCAAATGTTGCTGTAATAGGCCTGTACTTGTTGCTGTAATTCTCCTTTGCATGGTGTTTTGTTTTGGGGTTTTTCATTGTCAAGCTTTAAAAACCAAAGTCAGACTGCAACATTTTAGTAGCCTAGCTAGGACTGTGGCATGTGTCTGTATATTTTCCCTCCGCTGCGCGCTGTAAACGGGACACACAAAAGAGGCGCAATTGAAGTTGATTTCACCGACGCGATCACATCAGGCTGTAATTTCATAAAGTAGATGACTCAACTGTTGTCTCATTTATACTCGCTTGTGTGTCCTATTCGGCCCGTGGGCCTTGTGTTTGACACGTGTGCTAGCCTATTAGCCACGTTATGACTGACTTGTGATCATTGCATTGCTAGTTTGATTGTATTGACATTCCTAGCCTTAGTTACAGTCATCTGTTTTTGTTCAAGATATTGAGACATTGAAATTGAAACAGTGCATCCCGAATGGGTGGAGGCAGCAAACAATGTACCAGACCAGCTGTGATTTACAACCTGATAGCAATATTTTTTGGACTACCAAGAAATGTATTGGTGAATGTATTAATCATGCAGTGAACTGCCTCCATCTATTCTGCCAACAATGTCTTACTGTACTTCATGGAATTTTGAGTCAAATAGAACATATTTAAAAAAAACTAATATACATTGGTTTTGAAGCATAAACTGGGATTTTTATATATTTTACTGATAATATGATTGCCTGTTTCATATTTAAAATGCTGTCAGTTCCACTTTAAATGTGTCTATCTGTTACAACTGGTCACCAGTAAGACCACAGAAACCTGAAGTTATACATTTTTCTCTCCATCTCTCTCCAGGCGATGCAGAACTGAAGGGCTCGGGATTCTCTGACCCCGCCGGCCTCGACGACATCGCCGACGACGACATGGGTTCCAAGAAGTCGGGCGGCCACACAGTCTCCATAGAAACGGCCAGCCTAGACATGTACGCCAAGTATGTGCTGAAGAGCATCTGCCAACAGGTGAGAATATGTGGAAGGAGACCGTTCACACCAGGGTCAAATGTTTTGAACTTTTATATTTTCTCTCTTCCGTTTCACTCCCACACCAGAAGCTACATATTTCCAAATGCAGTACTTTCCAGGTGTGGAGTCAATTTAATTTGTTTCATTTTATTTCAGTCAATCCAGGAAGTAAACTGAAATTACAATTTTCCTCATTGAAAACCAACTGGAATTTCAGTTCATGCAAATAGGCTGACACGTTACGCTAAATTCCCCTGACGTGAATATAGCAACCTTGCTTCACAAAATTCCCCTGACATTTTGTATTTTATTAGGATCCCCATTAGCTGTTGCAAAAGCAGCAGCTACTCTTCCTGGGGTCCACCCAAAACATGAAACATGCCATAATACAGAACAATAATAGACAAGAACAGCTCAAGGACAGAACTACATAAAAAAATTAAATTAAGCACACGTAGCCTACATATCAATACATACACACAAACTATCTAGGTCAAATAGGGGAAAGGCGTTGTGCTGTGAGGGGTTGTTTTATCTGTTTTTTGAAAGCACGTTTGCTGTTCATTTGAGCAATATGAGATGGAACGGAGTTCCATGCAATAATGGCTCTATATAATACTGTATGCTTTCTTGAATTTGTTCTGGATTTGGGTACTGTGAAAAGACCCCTGGTGGCATGTCTGGTGGGGTAAGTGTGTGTGTCAGAGCTGTGTGTAAGTTGACTATGCAAACAATTTGGGATTTTCAACACATTGTTTCTTATAAAAAGAAGAAGTGATTCAGTCAGTCTCTCCTCAACTCTTAGCCAAGAGAGACTGGCATGCATAGTATTTATATCAGCCCTCTGATTACAATGAAGAGCAAGATGTTCCGCTCTGTTCTGGGCCAGCTGCAGCTTAACTAGGTATTTTCTTGCAGCACTCGACCACTAGACAATAATCAAAATAAGACTAAACTAGAGTCTGTAGGACTTGCTTTTTGGAGTGTGATGTCAAAAAAGCAGAGCATCTCTTTATTACAGACAGACCTCTCCAAATCTTTACAACCATTGAATCTATATGTTTTGACCATGACAGTTTACAATCTAAGGTAACACCAAGTAATTTAGTCTCCTCAACTTGTTCAACAGCCACACCATTCATTACCACATTCAGCTAAGGTCTAGAACTTAGTGAATGATTTATACCAAATACAATGCTCTTAGTTTTAAAGATGTTCAGGACCAGTTGATTACTGGCCACACATTCCAAAACAGACTGCAACTCTTTGTTAAGGGTTTCATTGACTTCATTAGCTGTGGTTGCTGATGCATATATGGTTGAATCATCAGCATACATGGACACACATGCTTTGTTTGTGCCAGTGGAAGGTCATTGGTAAAAATAGAAAAGAGTAGAGGACCTAGAGAGCTGCCCTGCGTTACACCACACTTTACACGTTTGCCATTTAGAGAAGCTTCCATTTAAAGAAAACCCTTGGAGTTCTATTAGATGGATAGCTCTGAATCCACAATATGGCAGTGGTTGAAAAGCCATAACACACGTTTTTTCAACAACAGATTATGGTCAATAATATCAAAGGCTGCACTGAAATCTAACAGTACAGCTCCCACAATCTTCTTATTATCAATTTATTTCAACCAATCATCAGTCATTTGTGTCAGTGCAGTACATGTTGAGTGCCCTTCTCTATAAGCATGCTTAAAGTCTGTTGTTAATTTGTTAACAGATAAATAGCATTGGATTTGGTCAAACATAATTGTTTCCAACAGTTTGCTAAGAGCTGGCAACAAGCTTATAGGTCTGCTGTTAGAACGAGTAAAGGCCGCTTTACCACTCTCGGGTAGCGGAATTACTTTGGCTTCCCTCCAGGCCTGAGGACAAAGACGTTCCTCTAGGCTCAGATTAAAGATATGACAGATAGGAGTGGCTATAGAGTCAGCTACCATATTCAGTAGCTTTCCATCTAAGTTGTCAATGCCAGGAGGTTTGTCATTATTGATCGATAACAATAATTTTCACCTCTCCCACACTAACTTGACAAAATTCAAACTTGCAATGCTTTTCTTTCATTATTTGTGTTTTTATGCATGAATACGATGGCTCACTGTTCATTGTTGTCATTTCCTGCCTATGTTTGCCCACTTTGCCAATGAAGTAATCATTAAAATAATTGGCAACATCAAATGGTTTTGTGATGAATAAGCCATCTGATTCAATGAAAGATGGAGTTGAATTTGTCTTTCTGCCCATAATTTCATTTAAAGGACTCAAGTTTTCTTCCATCATTCTTTATATCATTGATCTTGGCTTCATAATACAGTTTCTTTTTTGTTGTTGAGTTTAGTCACATAATTTCTCAATTTGCAGTAAGTCAGCCAGTCAGATGTGCAGCCAGACTTATTAGCCACTCCTTTTGCCCAATCTCTTTCAACCAAACAGTGTTTCAATTCCTCATCAATCCATGGAGCCTTAACAGTTCTAACAGTCAGTTTCTTAACAGGTGCATGTTTATCAATAATTGAAAGAATCAATTTCATAAATTCATCAAGTGCAGAGTCTGGATGCTCCTTATTAATCACAGCAGACCAACAAATATTTTTAACATCATCCACATAAGACTCACAGCAAAATCTTTTGTAGGATCTCTTATACACTATTTTAGGCCCAGCTTTTGGAACTTTGGCTTTCCTGGATATAGCCACTATATTGTGATCACTGCATCTAATGGGTACGGATATAGCTTTACAACAAAGTTCTTCAGTATTAGTAAAAATGTGATCGATACATGTGGATGATCTTGTTCCTGTAGTGTTTGTAAACACCCTGGTAGGTTGATTAATAACCTGAACCAGGTTACAGGCACTGGTTACAGTTAGAAGCTTCCTCTTGAGCGGACAGCTTGATGAAAACCAGTCAATATTCAGGTCCCCAAGAAAGTAGACCTCTCTGTTTACATCACATACACTATCAAGCATTTCACACACATTATTTAGATACTGACTGTTAGCACTTGGTGGCCTATTGCATCACCCCAAAAGAAAAGGCTTTAGATGTGCCAAGTGAACCTGCAACCGCAACACTTCAATAACATTTGACATAAAATATTCTCTAAGCATTACAGGGATATGGCTCTGAATAAATATATATTGAAGTTTTGACACACCTACTTATTCAAGGGTTTTTCTTTATTTTTACTATTTTCTACATTGTAGAATAATAGTGAGGACATCAAAACTATGAAATAACACATACGGAATCATGTAGTAAACAAAAAAGTGTTAAACAAATCAAAATATATTTTAGATTTTTGATTCTTCAAAGTAGCCGCTCTTTGCCTTGACAGCTTTGCACACTCTTGGCATTCTGTCAACCAGCTTCACCTGGAATGCTTTTCCAACAGTCTTGAAGGAGTTCCCACATATGCTGAGCACTTGTTGGCTGCGTTTCCTTCAATCTCCAACTCATGTCAAACCATCTCAATTGGGTTGAGGTCGGGTGATTGTGGAAGCCAGGTCGTCTGATGCAGCACTCCATCACTCTCCTTCTTGATCAAATAGCCCTTACACAGCCTGGAGGTGTGTTGGGTCATTGTCCTGTTGAAAAACAAATGATAGTCCCACTAAGCCCAAACCAGATGGGATGGCGTATAGCTGCAGAATGCTGTGGTAGCCATGCTGGTTAAGTGTGCCTTGAATTCTAAATAAATCACAGACAGTGTCACCAGCAAAGCACCTCCACAACATCACACATCCTCCTCCATGCTTCACGGTGGGAACCACACATGCAGAGATCATCCGTTCACCTACTCTGCGTCTCACAAAGACACGGTGGTTGGAACCAAAAATCTCAAATTTGGACTCATCAGAGCAAAGGACAGATTTCCACTGGTCTAATGTCCATTGCTCGTGTTTCTTGGCCCAAGCAAGTCTCTTCTTCTTATGTGTCCTTTAGTAGTGGTTTCTTTGCAGCAATTTGACCATGAAGGCCTGATTCACGCAATCTCTTCTGAACAGTTGATGTTGAGATGTGTCTGTTACTTGAGCATTTATTTATTTTAGGTTACTACATGATTCCATATGTGTTATTTCATAGTTTTGATGTCTTCACTATTATTCTACAGTGTAGAAAATAGTAAAAATAAAGAAAAACCCTTGAATGAGTAGCTGTGTCCAGACTTTTGACTGGTACTGTGTGTGTATATATGGGCCTGCCGGTGTAACTGCTTGCTGTACACTGTACTGCATGATTGTAACGGGTTTACTAATGCGTTAGTTCTAGTAGCTATGTTGACTATGACGTCAGCTAATATGGTGACAACGATGTAGGCTGTGTGTAGTGGTTATGGTATGGGTGGCTACTTTGAAGAATCTCAAATATACAATACAGTAAAAAATAAAGAAAAACCCTGGAATGAGTAGGTGTCCAAACTTTTGACTGGTACTGTGTGTGTGTGTGTGTGTGTGTGTGTGTGTGTGTGTGTGTGTGTGTGTATATATGTATACAGTGGGGGAAAAAAGTATTTAGTCAGCCACCAATTGTGCAAGTTCTCCCACTTAAAAAGATGAGAGAGGCCTGTAATTTTCATCATAGGTACACGTCAACTATGACAGACAAAATGAGAATTTTTTTTCCAGAAAATCACTTTGTAGGATTTTTAATGAATTTATTTGCAAATTATGGTGGAAAATAAGTATTTGGTCAATAACAAAAGTTTCTCAATACTTTGTTATATACCCTTTGTTGGCAATGACAGTCTTCACAAGGTTTTCACACACTGTTGCTGGTATTTTGGCCCATTCCTCCATGCAGATCTCCTCTAGAGCAGTGATGTTTTGGGGCTGTTGCTGGGCAACACGGACTTTCAACTCCCTCCAAAGATTTTCTATGGGGTTGAGATCTGGAGACTAGCTAGGCCACTCCAGGACCTTGAAATGCTTCTTATAAAGCCACTCCTTCGTTGCCCGGGCGGTGTGTTTGGGATCATTGTCATGCTGAAAGACCCAGCCACGTTTCATCTTCAATGCCCTTGCTGATGGAATCTCACGATACATGGCCCCATTCATTCTTTCCTTTACACGGATCAGTCGTCCTGGTCCCTTTGCAGAAAAACAGCCCCAAAGCATGATGTTTCCACCCCCATGCTTCACAGTAGGTATGGTGTTCTTTGGATGCAAAGTTATATTTTGGTTTCATCTGACCATATGACATTCTCCCAATCCTCTTCTGGATCATCCAAATGCACTCTAGCAAACTTCAGACGGGCCTGGACATGTACTGGCTTAAGCAGGGGGACACGTCTGGCACTGCAGGATTTGAGTCCCTGGCGGCGTAGTGTGTTACTGATGGTAGGCTTTGTTACTTTGGTCCCAGCTCTCTGCAGGTCATTCACTAGGTCCCCCCGTGTGGTTCTGGGATTTTTGCTCACCGTTCTTGTGATCATTTTGACCCCACGGGGTGAGATCTTGCGTGGAGCCCCAGATCGAGGGAGATTATCAGTGGTCTTGTATGTCTTCCATTTCCTAATAATTGCTCCCACAGTTGATTTCTTCAAACCAAGCTGCTTACCTATTTCAGATTCAGTCTTCCCAGCCTGGTGCAGTTCTACAATTTTGTTTCTGGTGTCCTTTGACAGCTCTTTGGTCTTGGCCATAGTGGAGTTTGGAGTGTGACTGTTTGAGGTTGTGGACAGGTGTCTTTTATACTGATAACAAGTTCAAACAGGTGCCATTAATACAGGTAATGAGTGGAGGACAGAGGAGCCTCTTAAAGAAGAAGTTACAGGTCTGTGAGAGCCAGAAATCTTGCTTGTTTGTAGGTGACCAAATACTTATTTTCTACCATAATTTGCAAATAAATTCATAAAAAATCCTACAATGTGATTTTCTGGAGAAAAAAAATCTCAATTTGTCTGTCATAGTTGACGTGTACCTATGATGAAAATTACAGGCCTCTCTCATCTTTTTAAGTGGGAGAACTTGCACAATTGGTGGCTGACTAAATACTTTTTTCCCCCACTGTATGTGTGTGTGTGTATGTATGTATGTATGTATGTATGTATGTATGTATGTATGTATGTATGTACTTAGAGGAGGATGGAAACTAGCTGTCCTCCGGCTACACCATGGCGCTACCCCAGAGAGTGCTGTTGAGGCTACTGTAGACCTTCATTGCAAAACAGTGTGTTTGAATTAATTATTTGGTGACGTGTATAGTTTTATCTAAAAAGGATAACTTTTTTTAAATGTTTCACTATTTACATTTTTCTGAAATTCATTGAGGAGGATGGTCCTCTACTTCTTCGTCTGAGGCGCCTCCTCTGCCTGATACTCTCATGAGTCAAGGTTGACCCACCCCTTAGTCCACTCCTTTCCTCCACAACACCAACAATTACAAACTTGAGTGATACCCTCTACTTGTGTGTTCCACAGAGAAGTATATTGTTTAATGGTAGTTGCCGAGTTTTAACAGGCAGTCTTTGTAAATCAAAATGTGCTCTTAACATAAAATAAAAGTGAGTGTGCCCAGCTTTCGTCAACAGATTGTGTATAATGGTAAATAAAATGATTTGAAATTCCAGTAAAGTAGTGAATAAAAAAATCCTCATAGGAAACAATATGGAGTTTTCTAATTATGAGTTTCATTTTGATTCACTTTCTACATTGACTGAATTGAAAACGGAATGGGCCTAAACCCTGTTCAGTGTATATACCCCTTGGTGATCTCTCTCTCTCATCACACATCTCTCCCTCGATCCTCCTCCATCAGGAGTGGGTGGGCGAGCGCTGTCTTAAGTCCCTGTCGGAGGACAGCAGTGCCCTGCAGGACCCGGTGCTGGTCAACATCCAGGCCCAGCGGCTGCTGCAGCTCATCTGCTACCCCCACCGCCAGCTGGACAGTGAGGAGGGGGACAACCCCCAGAGGCAGCGCATCAAACGCATCCTCCAGGTCAGCCCACACAAGCCCCCAGCACTGACAACAGGGCCGCGTTGTGGAATATTCAGATGAACAAAATATTATGTAGAACAAACATGCCTTTCTATAATGTAGAATAAGGAATCACGCCCTGACAACGGACAGCACTTCTCATGAGCAGAGTATACTTTTTTTCACTTTTCCCTCAAGGGCAGCAGATGTATGACCTAAAACCTTTTTCTGGAAATTGCTTTCAAATGGTTTCTTTGAAGCCATCGAGGCCAGTTGTAAGTGAATCAGTGTTAGCCCTAGATGATCTTTGGGGATGGCAGAGCGAGCACAGCAGACGGCACATCCATTAGAAATGGGGGGTTGTGGGTGCTAGAATTAATCAGTTGGTGAACTTTCTCTGAACCCCTGCCATAGCTCAGCGGACCACATTAGGGTATATGAGTGTTCTGAGTTTTCTGAATGGCATTACTGCCATCTGCTGACTAAAGCAGAGCTACAGGGAGCGTGGTAAACTATGATGCTAAGTCTCTCTGTGACAACTGCTTGGGGATTGTTGTGATATATACAACTGTCTAAAAGTTGTGTCCCATCCTCCCGGCTCTAGAACATGGACCAGTGGACCATGAGACAGTCGTCCCTGGAGCTGCAGCTCATGATCAAGCAGAGTACTAACAACGTAAGTAACCAGACTCCAGTGTCCTGTAAGGCCCTCAAAACACTGACAACACTGCCATCTAGTCAAAATTAAGCATGATATGACCTTTACATTTTAGTCATTTAGTTAACGCTCTTATCCAGAGCGACTTACAAGAGCAATTAGGGTTAAGTGCTTGCTCAAGTGCACATCAACAGATTTTTCGAACCAGCGACCTTTCGGTTACTGGCCCAACGCTCTTAACTGCTAGGCGGTCTGCCGCCCAATGATATTGCTCAAAATATAGATTTTGAATACAATTCATCTGTAAAGTTCACAAGTGTGCCTCTGGTTCAATTGAGTGCATAGCGATATAGAATGAAAGTGGCTTGTGTCAAAACCCTTCATAACTGTAGAATGTGCTAGTAATGGCAGCCATCTTGGTCAGGGATAGATTCCCTGTCATTGAGTGTAAGTGGATGAACTCGTCTTCCTTGTCTCCCTGCAGGAGCTGTACTCCCTATTGGAGAACATCGCCAAGGTCACCATAGAGGTGTTCCAGAAGTCAGCGGAGATGAACTCCAGCAACCCCTCAGGAAACGGCTCGGCCGGCGCGGGAGGCTCCGCCTCCAACAGCAACAACACTAGCAAGACGAAACCAGTGTTGAGGTGTGTGTGACCTTTATAAATTCTCCCTCCCATTTTAAAAATATGTAGGAATATTGAGTTCACTGAGAAATCACATGGTAAAATGGTTATTTGCTATATAATTATTTGATTATAGCTTTTCTGTGAGATACATTGAAACGAGCATTTCTTTTAATATTTGTTTTTTTATCATAGGTACTAGCAATTGTCAAATTTCAACCAGATAATATCAGTTTTCACATAATCTCTTTTGGTAAAACCATTTGAGTTAGCTAAAGCAGTGTTTCCCAACTCAGGTCCTCGAGTAACCCCAACAGCACACCTTTTTGTTGTAGCCCTGGACAAAAACACCTGATTCAACTTATTTGACAAGTAGAATCAGGTGTGCTTGTCCGGGGCCACAACAAAAATATGTATTGTTGGGGATACTCGAGGATCATCAAACATGCTTTCTCATTGTTGTTGATATCTAACCTTAGTGTAACATCTCATTATTTTTGTTTGTGTACCTCCCCAGTTCGTCAGAGCGGTCAGGTGTGTGGCTGGTGGCGCCACTGATAGCCAAGCTGCCCACCTCAGTCCAGGGCCACGTCCTGAAGGCGGCAGGGGAGGAGCTGGAGAAGGGCCAGCATCTGGGATCCTCCTCACGCAAGGAGAGGGACCGGCAGAAACAGAAAAGGTCAGACAACTCACCCCTGAGGAACCCCTTTTTTGTAATGGTCCCAACAGATATACAGTATAGATCAATAAACACACAGCTCAGGACTGGCCCCCTCTTTCAGAAAAGTTTGTTTTAGTGGGTGTCAAAAACAGGGGCTTTATGAGGTGCTATTTTGGGTTATGTAAATAATGCTCATTTTATCAACATGGTTGTACTCTCATCCAGAAACATAATACTCTGCTCTATTATTATAATTTTTTTGCCCCAGCTTTCATATTTCCAAATTCATAGTGGATGTATTGCCTTTACACATTTGTCTGTTTCCAGCATGTCTCTGCTGAGCCAGCAGCCCTTCCTATCTCTGGTGCTGACCTGTCTAAAAGGCCAGGATGAACAGAGGGAGGGCCTCCTCACCTCCCTCTACAGCCAGGTGCAGCAGGTAAGACCCAACACAGCCTCTCCCCCATCTTCTTATCCCACCTCACCCCCTCTATTAGGCCCAAATCCCAACTTGAGATCTGTGTGCATAACGGTTTCATTGACATCAATTTACACAAAAGTCCAAGTGTGTGCATCTCAAGTGAGGATTCCGCCCTCCGTGTGCTCACTGTTGGCAAAATCTGCCATCTCATGCTGACTGATGCAATTGGCTGCATTTCCATCTTCCAGATTGTAACGAACTGGCGGGAGGACCAGTACCAGGACGACTGCAAGGCTAAGCAGATGATGCACGAGGCACTGAAGCTGCGGCTCAATCTGGTGAGGTTTCTTCGTCACCACTACGATCATCATCATTATCATAGTCATGTGATATCCCTGTCATGCCTGAAAGTGGTAAATTGTCCAATATCAGATAAGGCCAGACGGAATCTAAGGGGACAGAAAGTACCTCTGGAAACAAATCAAACCCAGTTAGTTACTGCTACAGAACACTGATGTTTTGTCCATTTAAAAGTACAAAGAGATGTAGAGGTCGAAAATGTATTAAGAAAAACGACATGCAAATTCTCTCTGGCCCTTGATAAGAGTGTCATGAATGTTTCTGAATTGCATACTAATGCCCTGTTAACATCATGATGTATTTCATTACGCCGTACGTCACCTTCATGGACGGAGAGCATAGGATAGGGTTTCACAACGCAAGATAAGATGGAATAGAGTCTCTCGTCAGAGATGGCATTTATTTTGGGAGATTGCAAAATATGACATTTTCATTCAAGACAGGAGAAGCATGCTGTTTCAGTTGATAATAAAACATGTCTTGTTAGTAATTTTTTCCTCAACTTGTTTCTATAACGTTTTAGCAAGTCAAGCTAGCTTGCACTGTAAAGCGTCAAGCTAGCTTGCACTGTAAAGCGTCAAGCTAGCTTGCACTGTAAAGCGTCAAGCTAGCTTGCACTGTAACAGCCAACGTAGTACTCACTTATAGGAATGGGTAATTGTTTACAAGTTGCTAGCTATCCCGTAAAGCCATCACCACATATTTTCATCTTCTGCGGTTTGGTAACTTCCCGTCCTTCGACGGACTCTGGCTGGACTGAAGACGACGCAAAGTTTGGAAAATTTAAAAGTATGCGGCATCCTTCTCACAAGCCTTCAATCGCAAGGGGGCGTTACGATTCCACTCCGTTGTGGACGTCCCCATTGAAATGCATGACATCTGGCGCAACGTAACGGAGTGCTTATGGGTAATGTGAACGAGGCTTAAGATGAAATTGGATGTCTTATCTTTGCTCTCCAGGTAGGTGGGATGTTTGACACGGTACAACGCAGCACACAGCAGACCACCGAGTGGGCTGTGCTACTCCTCGACATCATCAGCAGCGGTACAGTGGACATGCAGTCCAACAAGTAAGTCCCAACACACCTGCTCACACATTTTAAACTTCATCAGCTTTACTTCATGTGTTCATTTGTTGTTAAGATGGTAATGTCAAGATGTAAAGTATCTGTAAAGTACCTGACGTGTGTGTGATTTCTCTTCTCCCTCTGTCCGTCTCTCTCGCTCTCTTCCTTTTTTTCTCTCAGTGAGCTCTTCACTACGGTTCTGGACATGCTGAGTGTGCTGATTAACGGCACGCTGGCTGCTGACATGTCCAGCATCTCTCAGGGCAGCATGGAGGAGAACAAGAGGGCTTACATGAACCTGGTCAAGAAGCTTCGGGTAAGATCACACACATCACACTGGATGTACACTGAGTGTAGAAAACATTAGGTTCACCTGCTCTTTCCATGACAGACTGACCAAGTGAATCCATGTGAAAGCTATGATCCCTTATTGATGTCACTTGTTAAACCCACTTCAATCAGTGTAGATGAAGGGGAGGAGACAGGTTAAAGAAGGATGTTTAAACCTTGAGACATGGATTGTGTATGTGTGCCATTCAGAGGGTGAATGGGCAATACAAAATATTTAAGTGCTTTTGAACGGGGTATGGTAGTAAGTGCCAGGCGCATCGGTTTGAGTGTGTCAAGAACTGCAACGTTGCTGGGTTTTTCACGCTCAACAATGTGTATCAAGAATGGTCCACCAGCCAACTTGACACAACTGTGGGAAGCATTGGAGTCAACATGGGCTTTCGACACCTTGTAGAGTCCATGCCCCGACGAATTGAGGCTGTTCTGAGGGCAAAAGGGTATGCAACTCAATATTAGGAAGGTGTTCTTAATGTTTTGTACTCTCCGTGTATATGTGGAATATATAATAATATATGTCCTATGTAGCAGAGTATTCCGTTATTATTGTATTTTATTTATGTATTTAAGTCAATGGAGAGGAAGTTCAGGAAAAAAAAAAAAAATATATATAACTATTGTAAAATTGACTGTGTCCATAAAATGTGTATAGTATGTATAAGCTGGAAGTAGAGGCCTAAGCGTTGTTGTTCACTAGTTTACGCCAATTAGGGGAGGGGTGGTGGGGTTGGAAAGTAATAAAGGAAAATACAGTGCCTTGCAAAAATATTAATCCACTTGGCGTTTTTCCTATTTTGTTGCATTACAAGCTGTAATTTAAATGGATTTTTATTTGGATTTCATGTAATGGACATACACGAAATGGTCCAAATTGGTGAAGTGGAATGAAAAAAATTACTTGTTTCCAAAAAATTCTCAAAGATAAATAATGGAAAAGTGGTGCGTACATATGTATTCACTCCCTTTGCTATGAAGCCCCTAAATAAGATCTGGTGCAACCAATTACCTTCAGAAGTCACATAATTAGTTAGATTGCACACAGGTGGACTTTATTTAAGTGTCACATGATCTCAGTATTATATACACCTGTTCTGAAAGGCCCCACAGTCTGCAACACCACTAGGCAAAGGGCACCACCAAGCAAGCGGCACCATGAAGACCAAGGAGCTCTCCAAACAGGTCAGGGACAAAGTTGTGGAGTAGTACAGATCAGGGTTGAGTTATAAAAAAATATCAGAAACTTTGAACATCCCACAGAGCACCATTAAATCCATTAATTTTTTTTAATGGAAAGAATATGGCACTACCACAAACCTGCCAAGAGAGGGCCGCCCACCAAAAGTCACGGACCAGGCACGGAGGGCATTATTGAGGCAACAAAGAGACCAAAGATAACCCTGAAGGAGCTGGAAAGCTCCACAGCGGAGATTGGAGTATCTGTCCATAGGACCACTTGAAGCCGTACACTCCACAGAGCTGGGCTTTACGGAAGAGTGGCCAGAAAAAAGCCATTGCTTAAAGAAAAAAATAAGCAAACACATTTGGTGTTTGCCAAAAGGCATGTGGGAGACTCCCCATATGGAAGATGGTACTCTGGTCAGATGAGACTAACATTAAGCTTTTTGGCCATCAAGGAAAATGCTATGTCCGGCGCAAACCCAACACCTCTCATCACCCCGAGAACACCATCCCCACAGTGAAGCATGGTGGTGGCAGCATCATGCTGTGGGGATGTTTTTCATCGGCAGGGACTGGGAAACTGGTCAGAATTGAAGGAATGATGGATGGCGCTGAATACAGGGAAATTCTTAAGGGAAACCTGTTTCAGTCTTCCAGAGATTTGAGACTGGGACGGAGGTTCACCTTCCAGCAAGACAATGACCCTAAGCATACTGCTAAAGCAACACTCGAGTGGTTTAAGGGGAAACATTTAAATGTATTGGAATGGCCTAGTCAAAGCCCAGACCTCAATCCAATTGAGAATCTGTGGTATGACTTAAAGATTGCTGTACACCAGCGGAACCCATCCAACTTGAAGGAGCTGGAGCAGTTTTGCCTTGAAGAATAGGAAGAAATCCCAGTGGCTAGATGTGCCAAGCTTATAGTGGGAAGCTTGTGGAAGGCTACCCAAAGCGTTTGACCCAAGTTAAACAATTTAAAGGCAATGCTACCAAATACTAATTGAGTGTATGTAAACTTCTGACCAACTGGGAATGTGCTGAAAGAAATAAAAGCTGAAATAAATCATTCTCTCTACTATTATTGTGACATTTCACATTCTTAAAATAAAGTGGTGATCCTAACTGACCTAAGACAGGGAATTGTTACTAGGATTAAATGTCAGGAATTGTGAAAAACTGAGTTGAAATGTATTTGGCTAAGGTGTATGTAAACTTCCGCCTTCAACTGTGTACATACACTGCTCAAAAAAATAAAGGGAACACTAAAATAACACATCCTAGATCTGAATGAATGAAATAATCTTATTAAATACTTTTTTCTTTACATAGTTGAATGTGCTGACAACAAAATCACACAAAAATGATCAATGGAAATCAAATGTATCAACCCATGGAGGTCTGGATTTGGAGTCACCCTCAAAATTAAAGTGGAAAACCACATTACAGGCTGATCCAACTTTGATGTAATGTCCTTAAAACAAGTCAAAATGAGGCTCAGTAGTGTGTGTGGCCTCCACGTGCCTGTATGACCTCCCTACAACGCCTGGGCATGCTCCTGATGAAGTGGTGGATGGTCTCCTGAGGGATCTCCTCCCAGACCTGGACTATAGCATCCGCCAACTCCTGGACAGTCTGTGGTGCAACGTGGCGTTGGTGGATGGAGCGAGACATGATGTCCCAGATGTGCTCAATTGGATTCAGGTCTGGGGAACGGGCGGGCCAGTCCATAGCATCAATGCCTTCCTCTTGCAGGAACTGCTGACACACTCCAGCCACATGAGGTCTAGCATTGTCTTGCATTAGGAGGAACCCAGGGCCAACCGCACCAGCATATGGTCTCACAAGGGGTCTGAGGATCTCATCTCGGTACCTAATGGCAGTCAGGCTACCTCTGGCGAGCACATGGAGGGCTGTGCGGCCCCCCAAAGAAATGCCACCCCACACCATGACTGACCCACCGCCAAACCGGTCATGCTGGAGGATGTTGCAGGCAGCAGAACGTTCTCCACGGCGTCTCCAGACTCTGTCACGTCTGTCACATGCTTAGTGTGAACCTGCTTTCATCTGTGAAGAGCACAGGGCGCCAGTGGTGAATTTGCCAATCTTGGTGTTCTCTGGCAAATGCCAAACATCCTGCACGGTGTTGGGCTGTAAGCACAACCCCCACCTGTGGACGTCGGGCCCTCATACCACCCTCATGGAGTCTGTTTCTGACCGTTTGAGCAGACACATGCACATTTGTGCCTGCTGGAGGTCATTTTGCAGGGCTCTGGCAGTGCTCCTCCTTGCTCAATGGCGGAGGTAGCAGTCCTGCTGCTGGGTTGTTGCCATCCTACGGCCTCCTCCACGTCTCCTGATGTACTGGCCTGTCTCCTGGGAGCGCCTCCATGCTTTGGACACTACGCTGACAGACACAGCAAACCTTCTTGCCACAGCTCGCATTGATGTGCCATCCTGGATGAGCAGCACTACCTGAGCCACTTGTGTGGGTTGTAGACTCCGTCTCATGCTACCACTAGAGTGAAAGCACCGCCAGCATTCAAAAGTGACCAAAACATCAGCCAGGAAGCATAGGAACTGAGAAGTGGTCTGTGGTCACCAACTTCAAAACCAGTCCTTTATTGGGGGTGTCTTGCTAATTGCCTATAATTTCCACATGTTGTCTATTCCATTTGCACAACAGCATGTGAAATGTATTGTCAATCAGTGTTGCTTCCTAAGTGGACAGTTTGAATTCACAGAAGTGTGATTGACTTGGAGTTACATTGTGTTGTTTAAGTGTTCCCTTTATTTTTTTGAGCTGTGTGTGTATATATATATATATATATATATCTATGTGTGTGTGTGTGTGTGTGTGTGTGTGTGTGTGTGTGTTACTTATTTTTATATATATATATATATGGGATTGGAAGTGATGCAGACAATTACATTGATGGAAGTTAGTCTATCTGCAATATTAAAGCTGATCTACCCCCCCCAAAAAAAGGCAATGGAAAGGTGTTATGCTCGGTGTTTGCCACAAGAGGTCCCCTCTCGCCTAGAATTCAGTTAGAGTCGAGCAACTGTCAAACAGACACTAGGAAGTATCTCAATTCAATACTATTTGTATCTTTATTTCAAGGTGTTTGGCTCGTTCTCTACTCCGAAAGGTGTCAATAACTCTACTGTTGTGGTGTGTATTTGCAGAAAGAGCTGGGCGACCGGCAGTCGGAGAGCCTGGAGAAGGTGCGGCAGCTGCTCCCTCTGCCCAAGCAGACCCGTGACGTCATCACGTGTGAACCTCAGGGTTCGCTCATCGACACCAAGGGCAACAAGATTGCCGGCTTTGAAAAGGAGGTGAGTACTATGAGCTTTTACCCTTGGAATTGTTGAATGTATTACTGTTTCTCTGTCACAAAGATATTGACTATTTCTAGCCCACATGGTTCTTCATAAACTCTTGTCTTTCAGCTGTTCACTAGGAATGGCTTCAATAACTTCCATAAATAGCAGACCTGGGTTCAAATACTATGTTTATTTCAAATACTTGATTGAGCTTGCCTGGCGTAATGAAACCAATTAAATAGTCCCAAATCTGTAAACCATGCCCATATGGTACTCCAGGCCCCTTCAAATGGTCAAAGTTTATTAGGGAAAACAAATAGTATTTGAACCCAGGTCTGCTAAATACTTATGCATTTAGACCTCTTAATTGTCAGGATCAATTTGGGGCAACACCAGTCTCCAATAATTGTGATCTATACCTATATAAAACCACCTCTCTCTCCTTTTCCATCAGGGCCTCCAGGTGTCGACCAAGCAGAAGATCTCTCCGTGGGACGTGTTCGAGGGCCTCAAGCACTCGGCCCCTCTCTCCTGGGGCTGGTTCGGGACGGTGCGCGTGGACCGTAAGGTCACCAAGTTCGAAGAGCAGCAGCGCTTCCTCCTCTACCACACCCACCTGAAGCCCAAGCCACGCAGCTACTACCTGGAGCCCCTCCCCCTGCCCCCTGAGGAGGAGGAGCCGCCCACGCCCGTGCCCCAGGAGCACGAGAAGAAGATTGTGGAGGCGGTGAAGCCGGAGAAGAGCGTCCCTGCAGTGTCATCCGACTCAACCAAGAAAAAGACCAAGAAGAAGAAGACTCCGTCCACCAGCAAAACTGAGGTGAGGGAGACACACTGGGACAGGTCCTGTCCAGCAAAGCTGAGGTGAGGGAGACACACTGGGACAGGTGCTGTCCAGGAACAACTACTAGCTAGGCCCTATTAGGGCTGTGGCGGTCACAAAATGTAGTCAGCATTGTGATTGTCAAGCAAATAACTGTCGGTCTCACGGTAATTGACCATTAATTAACAAACACATTTAGCATCTCCTGGCTTCCACACATAGCCTACAAGCCACTGATGCAGACCTTTGGAACATCTACATTAGAAAAAATTCTAGTAAATCCATGTAATATAGCCTACACCTTCACAATAAATCCATTATTTCTTTTAGACGGGTCTAAAGAAACATGATATGAAGAAAATGTACTCTATTTCAGAACAACAGAATAGCATACTCTGAGTTGTCCTTATGTTAGGTCGTGATCTGGCTATGCCAAATGGCTGTGGGCTACACTAGTTAATTTAGCAGACAAGATTTGCTTAGAATTCCATGGCATTATTTTATATTATTTTATAGTATGAAGAATACAGTTGAACAAAGCTGAATAAAATAGAAAGGATATTTTCTCCAAATGATTTGAGGGAGTGCGCACATGCGGCTATTCTGTGTTGAGCGGTTAACAAAGAAATAGGTATTCCTATATGCTTAATTTAGAGTTATTAATGTAACTGTAGTTGTTCTACAAACGTTGGCCTATATGTTTAGATTTTTAGTGCCTTCGGGAAGTATTCAGACCCCTTGACTTTTTCCACATTCTGTTACGTTACAGCCTTATTCTGAAATTAATTAAATAAATAAAAATCCTCAGCAATCTACAAACAACAATATCCCATAATGACAAAGCGAAAACAGGTTTTTAGACATTTTTGCAAATCTATAAAAATAACATACCTTATTTACATAAGTATTCAGCCCCTTTGCAATGAGACTCCAAATTGAGCTCAGGTGCATACTGTTTCCATTGATCATCCTTGATGTTTCTACAACTTGATTGGAGTCCACCTGTGGTAAATTCAATTGATTGGACATTATCTGGAAAGGCACACAGCTGTCTATAAGGTCCCACGGTTGACAGTGCATAGCACAAAAGCCAAGCCATGAGGTTGAAGGAATTGTCTGTAGAGCTCCGAGACTGGATTGTGTCGAGGCACAGATCTGGGGAAGGGTACCAAAAAATGTCTGTAGCATTGAAGGTCCCCAAGAACACAGTGGCCTCCTTCATTCTTAAATGGAAGATGTTTGGAACCACCAAGACTCTTCCTAGAGCTGGCCACCCGGCCAAACTGAGCAATCATGGGAGAAGGACTTTGGTCATGGGAGGTGACCAAGAACCTGATGGTCACTCTGACAGAGCTCTAGAGTTCCTCTGTGGAGATGGGAGAACCTTCCAGAAGAACAAACATCTCTGCAGCACTCCACCAATCAGGCCTTTATGGTAGAGTGGCCAGACGGAAGCATCTCCTCAGTAAAAGGCACATGACAGCCCGCTTGGGAGTTTGCCAAAAGGTACCTAAAGATCTCAGACCATGAGAAACAAGATTCTCTGGTCTGATGAAACCACGATTGAACTCTTTGGCCTGAATGCCAAGCGTCACGTCTGGAGGAAACCTGGCACAATCCCTACGGTGAAGCATGGTGGTGGCAGCATCATGCTGTGGGGATGTTTTTCAGTGGCAGAGACTATGAGACTAGTCAGGATCGAGGCAAAGATTAACGGAGCAGAGTACATAGAGATCCTTGATGAAAACCTGCTCAGGACCTCAGACTGGTGCAAAGGTTCACCTTCCAACAGGACAACGACCCTAAGCACACAGCCAAGACAACTCGGGAGTGGCTTCGGGACAAGTCTCTGAATGTCCTTGAGTGTCCCAGCCAGAGCCTGGACTTGAACCCGATCTAAAATCTCTGGAGAGACCTGAAAATAGCTGTGCAGCGACGCTCCCCATCCAACCTGACAGAGCTTGAGAGGATCTTCAGAGAAGAATGGGAGAAACTCCCCAAATACAGGTGTGCCAAGCTTGTAGCATGTTACCCAAGAAGAATCAATGCTGTAATCGCTGTCAAAGGTGCTTCAACAAAGTACTGTGTAAAGAGTCTGAATATTTGTGTAAATGTGACATTTCTAAAAAGCTGTTTTTGCTTTGTCATTATGGGGTATTGTGTTTAGATTGATAAGGGGAAAAAAGCAATGTAATACATTTTTGAATGGGTGTAACGTAACAAAATGTCGAAAAAGTCAAGGGGTCTGAATACCTTCCGAAGGCACTATGTGTGAAATACCTGTCTCGAAGCAGGGGGGAAAATACATTTCATCCAGCAAATGGAGACATTTCCCGTGGTTCATTTTCATGCCAGCCAGGTAGGCTATACTCATTTTTTACATTTGAGTCATTTAGCAGACGCTCTTATCCAGAGCGACTTACAGTTAGTGAGTGCATACATTTTTCATACTCCTGTTGTAAAGATAAGCAATGTGCTTAGTATTAGAACATTTGAGAAGTAATTATAAACTCTGCAAAAAAGAAACGTCCCTTTTACAGGACCTTGTCTTTCAAAGATAATTCGTAAACAATTAATGAACATGCATCTGTGGAAATGTCGTTAAGACACTAACAGCTTACAGACGGTAGGCAATTAAGGTCACAGTTATGAAAACTTAGGACAATAAAGAGGCCTTTCTACTGACTCTGGAAAAACACCAAAAGAAAGATGCCCAGGGTCCCTGCTCATCTGCGTGAACGTGCCTTAGGCATGCTGCAAGGAAGCATGAGGACTGCAGATGTGGCCAGGGCAATAGATTGCAATGTCCGTACTGTGAGACGCCTAAGACAGCCCTACAGCGAGACAGGGCGGACAGCTGATCGTCCTTGCAGTGGCAGACCACGTGTAACAACACCTGCACAGGATCGGTACATCCGAACATCACACCTGCGGGACAGGTACAGGATGGCAACAACAACTGCCCGAGTTACACCAGGAACGCACAATCCCTCCATCAGTGCTCAGACTGTCCGCAATATGCTGAGAGAGGCTGGACTGAGGGCTTGTAGGCCTGTTGTAAGGCAGGTCCTCACCAGACATCACTGGCAACAACGTCGCCTATGGGCACAAACCCACCGTCGCTGGACCTGACAGGACTGGCAAAAAGTGCTCTTCACTGACTAGTCGCGGTTTTGTCTCACCAGGGGTGATGGTCGGATTAGCGTTTATTGTTGAAGGAATGAG
This sequence comes from Coregonus lavaretus, assembly GCF_964263955.1. Classification (NCBI taxonomy): domain Eukaryota; kingdom Metazoa; phylum Chordata; class Actinopteri; order Salmoniformes; family Salmonidae; genus Coregonus; species Coregonus lavaretus. The sequence continues at coordinate 36,592,366 of NC_140016.1, read as the reverse complement.
CATTACACCAAGGCCTGTACTCTGGAGCGGGATCGATTTGGAGGTGGAGGGTCCTTCATGGTCTGGGGCGGTGTGTCACAGCATCATCGGACTGAGCTTGTTGTCATTGCAGGCAATCTCAACGCTGTGCGTTACAGGGAAGACATCTTCCTCCCTCATGTGGTACCCTTCCTGCAGACTCATCCTGACATGACACTCCAGCATGACAATGCCACCAGCCATACTGCTCGTTCTGTGTTCTGCCATGGCCAGCGAAGAGCCCGGATCTCCATCCCATTGAGCACATCTGGGACCTATTGGATCGGAGGGTGAGGGCTAGGGCCATTCCCCCCAGAAATGTCCAGGAACTTGCAGGTGCCTTGGTGGAAGAGTGGGGTAACATCTCACAGCAAGAACTGGCAAATATGGTGCAGTCCATGAGGAGGAGATGCACTGCAGTACTTAATGCAGCTGGTGGCCACACCAGATACTGACTGTTACTTTTTATTCTGACCCCCCCTTTGTTCGTGGACACATTATTCAATTTATGTTAGTCACATGTCTGTGGAACATGTTCAGTTTATGTCTCAGTTGTTGAATCTTATGTTCATACAAATATTTACATGTTAAGTGTGCTGAAAATAAACGCAGTTGACAGTGAGAGGATGTTTCTTTTTTTGCTGAGTTTAGTAGGCCAAGCCTATAGAAAGCTAATGGGATCCACCACTTTTTAATAGAGGCCATCACTCTGTTTTCTCGGGCAATTGCATAGCCTATAGGGTCCCCGAGTGGCGCAGTGGTCTAAGGCACTGCAGCGCAGTGCTAGCTGTGCCACTAGAGATCCTGGTTCGAATCCAGGATCTCTAGCGACCGGGAGACCCATGGGGCGGCGCACAATTGGCCCAGCGTCGTCCAGGGTAGGGGAGGGAATGGCCGGCAGGGGTGTAGCTCAGTTGGTAGAGCATGGCGTTTGCAACGCCAGGGTTGTGGGTTTGATTCCCATGGGGGGCCAGTATAAAAAATAAATAATGTATGCACTCACTAACTGTAAGTCGCTCTGGATAAGAGCGTCTGCTAAATGACTAAAATGTAAATGTATAGAAATGTTGCGCAACATGAGCTCATGGGCTCTCATTAAGTGTTTGATTCGATTTTCAAATACATTTGCATTGATGTCAGCGTGATTAGAGGGACAATAGAGTGCTGAGTAGCAGCCAGTTAGCATGTTTGGTAGGCTACTAATGACCATCAGCAGCATCAGAGCTTAATCAAGCCTAATTACCGTGACTAAGCGGTCATGTGGAATTTGACTGCCTTCATGACTCGTGACCACCGGTGTGGTGGTAATACGTTCACAGTAACAGCCCTAGGCCCTATACCCTAGGCATTTGTGCAGACCTGAAAGAATTGGATAGGTATCAAGAATGTGGCAAACATTCCACCTAGCCTATCAGAAGGCAAGACTGCGTTACAACCATATTGCCTATACCTGTCCAATCCCTTCAGATCTAGGGGAGAGGTCTTTTTGGATTAGGCTAGTTATGGTAGAAATATAAAAGTACTCATAGATTTATGGACTCTGAAATCACTGAGCACTCATGAGTGTCATCTTGAAGAGGGATTTGAAGGACAACAATGTATGCCTTGTGTAATAATATGCATTCTAAAAGTGCAAAAGCTGGATGATATTGTGGTTGCACATATTACTATTATACAGTATATGTGTAGTATGTCTCATAGAAGGTGTTTGTCCTCTCTCTCCAGGACTATGTGACCCGTTCCCAGGGTGGAGTGTCGTATGGGACGGGTTTGCCCCCAGAGATCCTCATGGGCCAGCAGACTCACCCCTACAGCAGGTTAGGCTACAGCCAGCAGCCCATGGGCATGTACGCACAGAACCAGCCTCTGCCTCCAGGTCAGTGCCAACATTATCATTGTCTAAGACCAGGGTTTTGATTTTAGGATCAGTTCTGCCTTTTAGATCGTAATGAAAACAGTTACATGGGCGGGGGGGGGGGGACCTGATCCTAGGCCAGCACTCCTACTCTGATATTGATGAATATAGGCCCTGTTTTAGTTATTACTAGTTCGTTTTTTACATTACTATCATGGAAAAACACTGGAACCTGTATTCCTCTCATGACTGTTTAAGTGTGGCGTGTTTAGCTTGTGGTCATCACCAACCCTGGTCAATCGACACCATGTTTTGTTACAGCCCAGCACTAAACACCCGATTCCGCTTATCAACCTAAATCTTCAAGACCTTGATTAGCTGAAACAGACTTTAATGCTGGGGTGGAACAAAACCCGGCAACCCCGTAGCTCCCCCCAAGACTGTTGAAGCTTTTTGTAATTTTGACTTAAATTCTCATCCTTTTCCCCTTCAGGGGGCCCTGGTTTGGACACCCCGTACCGACCAGCCCGGAACCCTCAGATGGGCAAGATGATGCCCACGCGGCCCAACTACCCGGGCATGATGCAGGGTGGCATGCCAGGCATGATGGGCATGGAAAAGCAGTATCCGATGGGCTACAAGCCCCAGCCCAACATACCGCAGGGCCAGATCCTGCGCCAGCATCTACAGGTCAGACTGGTGAGTCTGCAGTGACTAGACTCAATTGGAAGGGGACAGTAGTGAGTACAGATGCTATTCTGGACTGGACCTACCTCAGTGAGTCGTTGAGGGGTTTGCTAGATATGTTATTAACATACTCACAGAATAGGACCTTGAACCTGGATTTCACTACGCATGCCATGTTGATACATTTGAGTTGGAAAGGAAAGGGGGATACCTAGTCATTTGCACAACTGAATGCATTCAACCGAAATGTGTCTTCCGCATTTAACCCAACCCCTCTGAATCAGAGAGGTGGGGGGCTGCCTTAATCGACATCCACGTCATCGGCGCCCGGGGAGAAGTTGTTGTTGGGGGTTAACTGCCTTGCTCAAGGGCAGAACGGCAGATGTTTCCACCTTGCCAGCTCGGAGATCCGAACCAGCCCAGCGACCTTTCGGTTACTGGCCCAACACTCTTAACCGTTAAGCTCCCTGCCGCCCGTGAAAATTAAAAAAAGTTTAACTTCAGTTGTAGAAAGTAGCACATTGCTTTTTAAGAACGTTGGAGGATGACCGTTGTCTCTTGTCGTTTTCAGAACCAGAGTATGATTGGACAACAGATGCGACAGATGACGCCCAACCAACAATACAGCTCCATGCAGCAAACTCAGGCAAGTCTTTTAGATGAGACACTTTCGCCAAAATGCCATGTAATTTCTTTCCAGATGTATCTGTAAAACCAGTTTTGTTATACTTCTATTTCCTCCACCACTGAAATTGACCCCATGCATAAACTAGTGTCCTCTATTCCTGATATTCAATATTCTACCCATCTCCCTGCCTATTTGTCCTATTATTTTCATTAACATTCTGATTTCTCTCTCTCCATGTACAGAACATCTCCCCGGGCTATACCACGTACGGCTCCCACATGGGGATGCAGCCGCACCCCTCCCAGGCGGGTGGTGTAGTCCCTCCGTCGTACGGGAACCAGGGTTTCCAGGGCAGCCACCCGGGGGCCAACCCGGCCGTGGTGGACTCCCTGAGGCAGATGGGCCAGAGGCCCAGCGGCTACGTTCACCAGCAGGCACCGGGCTACTCGCACACCATGCAAAACACACAGAGGTGGGCAGGAGGGAAGTCTACTGTCCATTTATCAAGGATATTTTGGCTGCTTTTGGCTCATATTGTGTAGGGCTGTGACGATACCAGTATCGCAATATGAAAACACGAAGCAGAGCAAACTCTTTGGTCCTGGGGCGGCAGGTAGCGTAGCGGTTAAGTGTAGGGCCAGTAACCGAAAGGTTGCTGGTTCGAATCCCTGAGCCGACTAGGTGAAAAATCTGTCAGTGCCCTTGAGCAAAGCACTTAACCATAATTGCTCCTGTAAGTCGCTCTGGATAAGAGCGTCGGCTAAATGACTAAAATGACAATATTAAAACCAGCTCTATGTAAAATATTGTGTGCTATAGCTTGGAAAATGAATAAATGTGACTCTGGAAGACAACATAATGATTTTTGTTTCCAACATTAGGGCTGTTTTCATAAAGAAGTTAAATCCGTTTCGTGTTTTGTTTCCTTGCCACGATACTAACAAGTATCACGATACTGGTATCATCCCTCCCCTAATATTGTGTTCATGGAGTGCCTTTTTTCACTCCTTTTTCTTGCACATATCAAGGCTTTATGTCACATTTAGCATCACTGCCTAGTATCTGGAGACAGCGTTATCCCACCCATGAACTGCACTCTGATTTTCTTTGACGTGAATGCAAACATTTGACAGTGCAGTCACAGAACCCTTTTTTGTTTCATGCTGTAGTAATGAGCAACAGTGACCTTATTCAAGAAAAAGTGGTGTATTTGTGAAACAATGATGATGTACTGGTCCTCTGAACGTGTCTCTCTTCCACCATCTCCAGGTTTCCCCACCAGTCCATCCATCAGGCTCCCGTCATGCAGGGCCTGAGCCACATGGGAGCGCAGGGGGTCCACCCGGGCATGAGACCAAACCAGATGCTGGCCGAGCAGCAACAAGCACAGCAGCAGTACCTCAGACAGCAGGCACTCAGAGTATGCTTTGTCTATTTACTAGGTCTTCTACTAGCAATATCTAACACTACAGACCAACATGGAACAGTGGATTGATTCTATTTTAACTACACATGTACTGCTATTTCCACTCACTGTGCTCTATATCTACACATAATCACTTCCACAATTATTCAATGCTCTATGGTCTAGCACAAGGGTGGACGAACTTTTTTTGTCTCGGGCCACATTGGGATTTCTAAATTCAACAGAGGGCCCGCACATATATCATTTTTTGTATAATTATTTTCAGCGGGCCAGAAAAAGGGAAGTTATTTGAAAAAATATATTTAACCCAAAAGAATCAACCCAAATAACATCCTGTAGGCCGGATTGAATGGGCTCGCGGGACCCGCGGCCTGTAGTTTGCCCACCTGTGCTCTAGCATGACGTACTGAGTGTAAGGATTCCTGTATAGTTGTACTATGGTGTAACCCTGCTCTGTTCGTGGATTTGTCCCTGTCCCCTATAGGCTCAGCAGCAAGCTCAACAGCAACAGCAACAACAGGTTCAACAACAGCAAGTTCAACAACAACAGGTCCAGTCCCAACAAGTTCAGCAGCAGCAACAACAACAACAACAACAACAACAACAACAACAACAGCAGCAGCAGCAGGTAGCGTCGGCCCAGCCCCCCGGTGCCCAGGCTCAGAACCAGGCCCTGGGCATGCAGCCCCTGCCCCCACAGCAGCCCATGGTACGTCCCACTTAGAGGATGATACAGTCAAATTACCCAGGGGCAGTTCCAAAAAGACGGATCAAGTTAGCCAGCTAACTGTCCCAAAATATTCAGAATTAACTTTTTCTTTTCGAGAAATATAGATTTGAAATTAGCATGGTAATTGTAGTCCTCTGTAGCTCAATTGGTAGAGCATGGCGCTTGTAACGCCAGGGTAGTGGGTTCGATCCCCGGGACCACCCATACGTAAAAATGTATGCACACATGACTGTAAGTCGCTTTGGATAAAAGCGTCTGCTAAATGGCATATTATTATTATTATTATTATTATATTATTATATTATTATAATTGACTTGACAACCACCAAACACATTCAAATTTAGCTTTCAAAATGAACCATAAAATGAAGAGAGATCTGATATATGAAAGATGTGTCACTGTTAGCCGGCTAACTTAACTTAAAGATCCTGCTTGCTGGAACACCCCACAAGTCCAAAATCAAACCCTAGCCCTACCAAGCCTAGATCTATGTCCAACTATCACGCTGACCTGAACAGTTTTTTTGCGTCTCTAACTTTTCAGTGAGGATGGTTCAGTTTAAGGTTAGCACACACTGCTTTTGTCCAGCTTGGTTTAGGCAAGGCATGGCTACTATGCCACTCTGGGTTGGCACCAGCCATGTTATCGGATAGAGGTTTGGGTTGGCACGATAGATTGAAAATAGATTTTATTCATACAGTGTACAAAGCATTAGGAGCACCTTCCTAATGTTGAGTTGCAACCCCCCCCCCCCCTCCCTTTTGCCCTCAGAACAGCCTCAATTCGTTGGGGCATGGGTGTTGAAAGCGTTCCACAGGGATGCTGGCCCACGTTTACTCCAATGCTTACAACATTTATCAAGTTGGCTGGATGTCCTTTGGGTGGTGGACAATTCTTGATAAACACGGGGAAAAAACGGTGCGCCCTGGCACCTACTACCATATCCCGTTCAAAGGCACTTAAATCTTTTGTCTTGCCCATTCACCTTCTGAATGGCACAATCCATGTCTCAATCGTCTCAAGGTTTAAAAATACTTCTTTAACTTGTCTCCTCCCCTTCATCTACACTGATTTGAAGTGGATTTAACAAGTGACATCAATAAGGGAAAATTTTGTCATGGAAAGAGCAGGTGTTCTTAATGTTTTGTATACTCAGTGTAGGTAGGGATAAAGTGACTAGGCAACAGGATGGATAATAAACAGTAACATGTGATGAGTCAAAAGAGATTAGTGCAAAAAAGGGTCAATGCACTCTCACACTCAGTGTTTAAGGATAATATGTGTGTTAGTAATATGGAGGAAACTAAGATACTAAAGAGAGCTAGAGGGAACTACTTCCTCGTTGCCAGTTGTGGCCCTCTCGCGGAGTATTGATATCAGAGATTCACTAGTACGAGACGCTCAGGCCGTAGCCAGACAAAGGCATGAATATGAATTTTTATTGCATACATTGTCTGTTTTTGTCTTTCAAAAGTTAAACTCAAGTCAACTATTTTTGGGACGAGTTGCATACGCACAAAGGCCCACATTGTGCGTTTTTGGACGGGCAATCAGTCAATCTTGGATTCTAAATCTCTGTCAGACCTCTCTCTGGCCTCGTAATTATTTTTCTAAATGTTGCTAATGAAAAGGTACAATGAGTCCCAAGTCATGGTCACAGTTAGTTAATTCCTCTCAAATGAAGTATGACATGGCCCTGAGGTTATAGTCTGTCTGTTCAACGACCAAAATGTAATATTGTTTGTGTCTCAGTTCCCACGACAGGGGATGCAGCAGACTCAGATGCAACAGACTCAACAGCAGCAGCAGACCGCAGCACTGGTCAGGCAGCTCCAACAACAACTCTCAAGTAAGAAAGACACTCATCATGTCTATGTACTTTAGTGAGATCTGTTATAGCCTTGTACTAACCCCAGGGTCATGTTCATTAGGCACCAAACAGAAGACAACAGTCTGAAAAAGGGAGGTACTACCTGGATTTGTCCAATAAGAAATGCACGTTTTTGTTTTCTGTTTGGTGCCCTAATGAAACCTCTGATATTGTCAACAGTTCTGACTATCTTATGTTGCATATTGTGCTTTGTAGTCTAAATGTAATCTTATCTTTTCACCATTTCCAGTCATTTTAGGTGTGTTGATAACAAGTGTTTTATTTTATTTTCCCCAGATACACAACCTGGACAGAACACCAACTCATATTACTGATAGTGCTTGTTGTATATTAGTGTGTGTGGAAGAATAGGGAGACCCTGTGTGTGGGAGTGTCCCCAGCCAGCCCGTAGATTGGCAGATGTGTCCAATGCCCAGCAGTCCCCTGTTTTAGAGGTGGAGGCTCTTAGGAGGGAAAGGCTGCTATTGGCCAAGAAGGACAACTAGACAGATGAACCCACAACTTCAGTCTTCATTTCTGAAAATCCAAGGAGGGATTGTGCTGTGAAATATTATGATCATGGAGAATAATGGAAGAGTCTATGTAAAAAAGAAGTACAAGAAATTATAAGATTACAATTTTTTATTTTATTTCAGTTTGTAGAATTTTTCAGTTTAGTGTATTTCTCATTAAAGAATCATGTCAGTTTTTGTCTTGTATTTGTGTTTGGTGCATTCTTTTCATTTGATGAAGAAGATGTCTGAAAAGGGCCAATGTGACAATCAGGCTGTTAATAACCAGGATATTATTAATGATATTGAAAGACTATGAGTCATCATTATTTTCCACTATTGATTGTCCTTAGTATCTTTATTTTTAATTTAATCAGGGTTTGCACAGGTCAGTGATTTTCTGGAATGTCATGGTATTGTATTATATACATTCCGGACGGAAAGTAATAGAGGAATTGATGCAATCATGGTAAATCATAGAATTTTTGGAAATGAGTATTTTTCCTATTCTTTTTCCACATTGCATTTCCCTGTGAGCTTTTGGCCATTGTCATGTAAATTCTGTAAGGTTGAAGGAATGTCATGGAATATTCTAACAGTGAGAAAGAACCCTGTTAGATATACTGTACGTGTCGCTATTCGCCTAAAAATACCAATCCAATCATCAAAAAAAGCAAGATTTATTTTTTCTGCATGCGAGCTGCTGAAAGGTCTTTTGATCCAAAACCATGCCCCCGCCTCAACATCTTTATGACGATACAGACGAATGACGCTTTCATTGGACAGAGCAATACGTGGTTGAGCAGCAAATGTACTATAGGCAATTGCTTCGTCTCAAGTGGCACCCTGGTTCTGGTCAGATGTAGTGCACAATGGGAATAGGGTGCCATTTTGAATGCGCTCTATAACCACTTTCTAACTGGCCATAGGCTACCACCCTAATACCAGAGACGATGGAAACTGAATTGTCATGACCACTGATGTACCCAGTCGATGGGGTAAACTCAGTTGTGCACCTTTTTATTTTGTGAATAGGATTTACTTGGGTCAAAACAGGCTAAACTGATGAAGTAATTCATTTAGAAGAATTCAAATCATTGACGTTTCCATCTTGGCCTTCATCAGAATGGAAAAAAAAGACGGACACAAAGACAGATTTTAGGATACAAGTAGGTGTGTGTGAGTCGACTAACTTTCGACAAGTGAATGCGTTGGTGGACAGCGCCATGGTGCTGAAATGGTTTGAACCCCACAGACAGGGCAGCACCGAGTCTGGGAATACCGCTGGCTAATTAGGGGTTCAAGCAGCGAAGCCCGCCCCAGTATCTGTGCGTTTAGAAATGTAGACGATGAGTATGACGTGTCTCCTCTAACGCCCAGGAAGCTCTGATTCAAAATCCCATTAGACAGCTCTGCAAGCATTATAACGTTGAAACACGTTTGTCACTCACCAAATATGCAGTTTTGCTGAGCAACTATCTTCATTTACTCCCGTTATGGCCGGTATGTACTTCCAAAAAAGGTCAAAATACAAAATGACAAGCAACTGCCTCTTAGGCACTTCTAATGTAAATCACTCATTACTGCCATGCACAGGTCTGAAGTCTATAGCAGTTCATTACATTGGGGATGCCTGAGGCATTTTTCCTGTTGCTTGTACGTTTTTATTTCGTTTATTTTCTTATCTGTAGAAAGTCATGGAAGATTGAATGTATGAATGGGAACCGTGTTTAATATGGGTCGCTAAAGAACTGTCCACTCAAGAAAAGTGCACAGATGTATAGGGGTTCGTTAGTATCAGTATCTTTGCTGCATGTGCTCAGCTGCTGCTGGGACTTCTGGTCCAAATCTACGCCCCCATCTCAACATCTTTATGACGACACAGACGATTTCATTGGACAGCAATATGGTTGAGAAGCACGAAAGACTGGCTTGCAACCTTGCTCATGCTTAGGTAGCTTTTGCTTCAAAGTTCTGACCAAAACGGTAAGTAAGAAAATGATCGTAGGCGATATATTCAGTTTGCAAGCTAAGCATGTAAGCCATGTTCTAACTGCCCATATAATTACCAGTATGCCTACCCACCTTCTCTCTATTCCACAGGCCAGGACTGAGATATATACAAATTCATCCTTTTACCCTACCTATGCAAATTAATCAACAAAATTATTTGAATCTCCTTAATATTGCATATTGTCATGAATTTTTGTGATTTCAACTTGAATATGTTATTGTGTATGTATTGTAATATCGATGTATATATTTTCAAAGGCTACAATTCAATGTATTTGTATTAGGGGTGTGTGTGTGTGTGTGAACAGTTCGACATGTCAACGCGCCAATATTTACTAACATTATTTGATATTAGGGAATTTAATTTACGCTATCTGAATTGACCGTTTTTAGGTAGGCAAATGACCTTCAACTTAGTTTGTTTCACTTAACCATTAATTATTTTGCTAATATTAAATTCATTGAAAGGACAAAGACAAATAGAACCATAGAAATAGAATCTCTATGGATATAACTCACTCCCTGCTCAAATCAAAGAAATTGTCAGACATTGTGATGCTGCATAGTTGCCATGGTAGTACCATTGTTGCCGTGTGTATAGAACAATGAGGAAAGCAGAGAAGTTGTGAATTCAGCTGACTTTTCTGTCTCTCTGGCGGATTATTACAAAGCTTAATTGGAACAACTTCCATCCAATCAACTCTTGCCATCTCAACACAACTGGAAAATTTGAGCCTGTGATCTTCAGCATTGGCACATGGAAGAGCAAGAGTGAGTATGATTTTTATGTTGATGCCTCTCCCATGTCTCAGGAGGAGTTTTAGAAATGTGTTGTGAATTTCACCATAGCAATTACAAACATAAAATCATGTATGACAAAGAAGCCTACAAAACAACTAGATAAGTATGCCATTCCCTAAATTGCTACATTGGTGGGATGCAAAGGTGAGATGGTCCCTTGGGGGTCATTGGAGAGGTGTGCATATACAAGGGTCTTACTATAGTGAAGCGTGGCGGACACACTCTCCCAAACAGAAAATTGCACACCCTTCCCCCTCATACTCATTTCATTAAAATGAACTCAAAATAATGTTTACAACCACAAATAACAATAACTGGATATCTTATTTGCCACTTCAGCATGCTTTTGTGACACAGTCAATGCCATGCAGGGCTATGGGCCAGAAGGTCTCCCTGTGACACAGTCAATGCCACGCAGGGCAATGGGCCAGAAGGTCTCCCTGCCTGTTTCATTACACTACGATCAGAGCCAGCTGCAGGCAACGATCAGCTAGGTAGAAATCAGATTTTCAACATTTTGATGCTATATTTATAATTATAAACTGGGTGGTCGAGCCCTGAATGCTGATTGGCAGAAAGCCGTGGTATATCAGACCCTATAGCACGGGTATGTCAAAACATTTATTTTTACTGTTCTAATTACGTTGGTAACCAGTTTATAATAGCAATAAGGCACCTCGGGGGTTTGTGGTATATGGCCAATATAACACAGCTAATGGCTGTAGCCAGGCACTCCGCGTTGCGTTGTGCAGAAGAACAGCCTTAGCCGCATGCCTTATTGCTTAATTATATCAAATATATGCAATTAATTTTCCACCAACAGGTTTCTGTGCCAAAGCACCACACAACCAATAAGCAAAGTATACGGACATCGGTGCTTCAACATCATCGTTTGTGTTTTCAACACCACAATCAAATAGACTATGTCAGTCTAGACAAATATAAAATAGGCCTATATCCCTCCCTACCTTGTAGGCCTACCCAGTATCGAAGGCTTGGCTTGACAATCTCAGAATGTCATTGCACTTTTTGGTGTTTTGTAACAGATGTCTCTTTCCATTCATCAAATGGCCGCTGCACAGTTTGGATGCTGGAATTATATTTAGGATGAACATGCGCAGGTAGCCTACAGGAAACTTTTGAAGTAGCCTAATCAGTTTAAAACATTGTGACTGGTTGTGTTTATGCCACACATAAAAGGTAATACATTTTAAAAGTAAATTACAAATATTTAGGCTATATTGAAGCGTTAGGTTCTAGGAGCCCGATTCCGATGTAGGAAATTAGGACTTTCTTATGCACACCTTCCCTGCCCACTTGTTGATATTCAGACTTACCTTATTCAGTCGTGTAACGGGCTTTGCAGGCGTGATTCCCTTGAAGGCGCTGAATAGATGTAATTCAACTGCTGAAAACCCTCCCACTTGCTGGCCACAGATTTTCTCGTGGAGTTTTCATTCAATAAGGTTTTCAGGACATTTATCTTAAGCCATCCCTTTAAATACGGTGTACCTTTTAGTTTGAATTTTGTCGACAGACTCAATAGAATATATCGAGAGAACGGGTTCAGAATATTAAGGATCAATAAAAGAAAGCCATCTAAATGTATGCATATTCGTCTCTGTTTCAGCACCAATTGGTAGATAGAGAAATACTCTGATCTTGTAGATTATTTAGGTTTAGGAAAGTATTTATGAATCATAAAAAACAGGTATTGAGAGCCCTTATGCACAAAAGAAAGAAAACGGTGGTTTGATTCATTCAGTAAATTGCCACATTCAGTTCTTTAACCCATGGTAATGTTGGAAGGTTAGTGTACTTAAATTATAATAGGGAAAATAGTGTACAATAGTAAGCTATACCCTCATCTATTGCCTGCACTAACCACGGAACTGTGTAACAACACAGCCAAGTATTGCGCCATGCAATCTTTTCAAACTGTTATGCCTTGGTCTGCGCTCCACTCTACGATTTAATTAGCCTACATGTCTTTCTATGATCAATTGTTACTAATGATCCTCAGCAACAACCACATGGCAGTGACGGCATTTACAGAGGAAGCAAATGAAGGTAAACAAAACAATGTAATGAAATGGAATGATAATGTAGGCTATAACAACTGAAGGGAACTAACAGTAAATTGGTAGTTGAATATGTGTTGTTATTAGGCCAACTGACGGTCGATACTCATAGTGGCTAATATTTAACATGATAGAAATAGGAAACAGATAAAGTCGGGGTAGACTATAATTAAGACATTCGAGAGTGCCCATCCCTGCAAGTTAAAAGGTCATACAATTTAAATTATTGCATTGAATGCTATAGGCGCCATCAATGTCATACTCTTTTTGACCAGACAGCATTAGATAGATGGGCTACACATAGAGAGACAGAGGGGCGCTGTTTCGCTCGCTCGGATGCTTTCTCCTGTGAGATACATGCAGCCTCTTGCAAATTGAAGGGAAATTATGAGACACAGAGACAAAAGATACATAATTGGATGTTATTTTTTCTTGGTACATTTTTTTGCGAAGCTTCCCTTGGCATGCATGAATTCACGCCGCTGGTAGACACACCTCCGCCACACCTTCATTTATTCGATCGCCACCCAAAACGAATAGCAGGTGAATAGCACACTATTCTCACGCTTACAGGAAAGATTCACTCATTTTGAATGATATATTGTTTTTCTGCATCTCTGAGCGATGTTCTATCGATTCCCTGGGTCATTTCATGTTTTCATGTTTATCTGAGCTATTGCTATTCAAGCAGGCAGAAATTTGGCCGGTATGACTTAGCATTGCGATAAAGCCGCTCTCACTACACTGAAAGTTAATAGGAATAAGACTTTCAGATCGCAAAAACGTCTAGCATACATGTCAGATTTCAATACTGGCTGTCCCGATTGTCATAATGAGTGGACCAAGGCGCAGCGTGATATGAGTACATACTTTAATAGGTACTTTTCAAACAGCAACAAAAACAACAAAACGATACGTGAAGTCCTCGGTCAATAACACAAACCTACACGGAACAAGATCCCACAAAACACAAGTGCACAACAGGCTGCCTAAGTATGGTTCCCAATCAGAGACAACAAGCAACAGCTGATTCACGTTGCCTCTGATTGAGAACCACCCCGGCCAACATAGAAACACATAACATAGAAAACGAAACATAGACACTACACAAAGAAACTAACACCCTGGCTCAACATACAAGAGTCCCCAGAGCCAGGGCGTGACAGTATCCCCCCCAAAGGCGCGGACTGCGACCGCGCCAACATAAACCCAACAGGGGAGGGGCCGGGTGGGCATTCCACCTCGGAGGCGGATCCGGCTCCGGGCGTGACCACCACCCTCTAACAACCCCCCCGTAGCGCCCCTGGTCTGGTCCCGCTGGCTGGAGCTGGACTGGACATCGGTGGAGCGGATTGCTTAGGCTCCGGTTTGGAGCAGCTGACCGGTACCTGACCAGGCACCGGTGAAGCAGGCACGGGCTGTGCCGGACTGACGACGCGCACCACAGGCTTGGTGCGGGGAGCAGGGACGGGCCGGACCGGGCTGGCGACGCGCACCACAGGCTTGGTGCGGGGAGCAGGACCGGACCGGGCTGGCGACGCGCACCACAGGCTTGGTGCGGGGAGCAGGAACAGGCCGGGCCGGGCTGATGACGCGCACCATTGGCTTGGTGCGGGGAGCAGGAACAGGCCGGGCCGGGCCGGGCTGACGACGCGCACCATTGGCTTGGTGCGGGGAGCAGGAACAGGCCGGGCCGGGCTGGCGACGCGCACCACAGGCTTGGTGCGGGGAGCAGGAACGGGCCGGGCTGGCGACGCGCACCACAGACTTGGTGCGGGGAGCAGGAACAGGCCGGGCCGGGCTGGCGACGTGCACCACAGCCTTGGTGCGGGGAGCAGGAACAGGCCGGGCCGGGCTGGCGACGCGCACCATAGGCTTGGCGCGGGGAGCAGGAACAGGCCGGGCCGGGCTGGCGACGCGCATCACATGCTAGGTGCGAGGGGCAGGAACAGGCCGGACCGGGCTGGCGACGCGCACCACAGGCTTGGTGCGGGGACCAGGAACAGGCCAGACCGGGCTGTGGAGACAGACTGGAGGTCTGGAGCGAAGAGCTGACACAACCCGTCCTGGCTGAATGCCTATTTTTACACACTCTGTGTGAGGCATCAGCACAGGACGTACAGGGCTGTGTACTCGTACTGGCACTACAGCACGTGACACTGGCACAGGATATCCGGGACGGAGGAGGGGTACTGGAGGCCACGAGTGTTGAGCAGGCACACTCCGTCCTGGCTGCATGCCCACCTTAGCACGACACGTGCGTGGTGCTCGCACAGGACGTACCGGACTGTGCCGGACCACTCGCGGCACAGTACGCAGCTCCGCATACCTCGGAACCTGCCCAGTCTCACGCTGCCTAGCCTGAGTACGGGGAGTTGGCTCTGCTCTACATCTAGGCTCCGCCAACCTCCCTTCCAGCCCCCCAAACCCGGTGGCCTCCTCTCCTAATCCCCAAACTCGCCCCGTAGCTGCCTCCAGCAGCCCCGTCGTCCATGCCGTGTGCCCCCCCCCAAAAAATTATTGGGGTTGCCTCTTGCGTGTCCGACGTCGGCCCGGTTGGCGCCGCTGCTCCTCTCTATGGCGCGCCTCCACCGTCTCCTCCCACGGACGGCGATCCATTCCGGCCTGGATTTCCTCCCAAGTCCAGGACCCCTGCCCGTCCAAGATCTCCTCCCAAGTCCAGGCTGTCTGCTCCTGGACACGCTGGTTGGTCCTGTTTTGGTGGGATCTTCTGTCACTATCGTCATAATGAGTGGACCAAGGCGCAGCGTGATATGAGTACATACTTTAATAGGTACTTTTCAAACAGCAACAAAAACAACAAAACGATACATGAAGTCCTCGGTCAATAACACAAACCTACACGGAACAAGATCCCACAAAACACAAGTGCACAACAGGCTGCCTAAGTATGGTTCCCAATCAGAGACAACAAGCAACAGCTGATTCACGTTGCCTCTGATTGAGAACCACCCCGGCCAACATAGAAACACATAACCTAGAACAGAACATAGAAAACGAAACATAGACACTACACAAAGAAACTAACACCCTGGCTCAACATACAAGAGTCCCCAGAGCCAGGGCGTGACACTGGCCGATGTCATAACGCGGGAGGTTGTCTTCTATCGAATGAGCCATTGATCATATTTTTGCAATATTCCTACCTCGAGAAATGTGCAATTTAACAGAGGGTCTAGCACATTTCTCCAAATTGTCTACCTCTTCAGTCCAGGGTTCATTGCATGGTGCCGTTGCGGATGTCAGACTCCACTCTGTGAGGCACATGGATCTGCAGGTTGAACATGGTGAGATTGTAGACTCCTGACTCCAGTGATTGGCAGCTAACTAGCTACTTCACATGCTGATATTGACTTTGAGATTATTGTGTGTAGCTAAATTTGCTAGCTAGCTAGCTAGCCAGCCAACCCTTAGAGAGAGCATTGCATTGTGGGTTTTGTAGTCGACTTGAGCTGCAACAGATTTCCACAATGATTTTCACATGTTGCTACCAACCTTATTAATAAGGACAAAATGAAATATTTGTTCACAAAAAAAATTCTCACATATTAGTGTTATTTAACACTGTAAATTATAGGAATTAGTGGATTTTTCCTTTAAGTTCATGGTCAGAATACACATAGAGAGAAAAGTACATAAAAAGGGAATTATGTTCCATTGATGCGCACTTTTTTAACCCTAGAGTCGATGTCCGCGGCCCCTCTGAAAACTGATTTGCATAATACATAAATCCCCATCAACATCTGTCTGTTTAAACTAGAGATATCTGTTTTTTTGCATGGGCTGTTTCTCAATCCACTGCATCCGCCAATGGTCGGCCTTCCGCATGTGTGGTGGAACGTGGCCGAGCTACAGTGGTGTTTGTCAGACCATGAGATGTCCTGAAAACTGGTCTTCTCACGAAATTGGTCTTCTCACGAAAACGGTTTGGCCTACAAACTAATATGACCGCTCTATGGAAAGGTGAGACTCTGACGAACACGTGAAGATAGCCCGTCTGAAGGTAGCCCGGTACCAGTTAAAGAAATGAATGGCAGTATATATGAAAGTAGTTTATGGGTAAAAAAAAATACAAATAATTTCCTGATCTTTCTTATATCTCTCAGAAATAGGACAGACACTTTAAAACAAACTTCCTTCTGATTTATTTTTTGATTATCTGTTTTTCCATGTATGAATCTGTTATTCAATGTGTTTCTATTGGCTAATAGCAGCAAGGCCAAATTCAATGTTTCATCAAAAGAAAATGTATATCTATTTTTTGATACCTAAAGTGGGCCTAAAATTCTAAATCAAATAGCTAAATGATGATATAGGGGAGGCGCATGCAAGCAGATGAGGACATTTGGCAGGATGGAAGAAATTATATAGTAAAACCTGCAATAAGGCAATTGTAAAACAGGGGAAAAAAGCACTACCCTCCCCTGTGCCCAATAAAAAACCACACAACCATCCCCAAAGCAAAGAACTAAAGATAGACAACCCTCCCATACCTTGGACCAACCCCCCCACCCCAGTACATTTCGAACTGTCCCTTAGCAGGTCCGCCTACTGGCTGAGAAATCAGTTCAAAGAGTTCGAGATCAGCAAGGATCGTTGCACTGTCGCCATCCACTAAAATCGCTACATTGGTGGCAACAGTGGTGGCAACAGTGGGATGATACCTTGGGGGCCATTGGAGAGGTGTGCTCACGTGAGGGACTTGCTATAGTGAAGGGTGGGGACACTCTCCCAAACAGAGGGAATAGTGTAACAAACCATGCCTAGGCAGGCCTACATGCTTGGAAAGTGGAGACGTCCTAGAACATCAAAAAGTAAAAGTCAATACATACTGTAAATAACTAATAATCATTTAAAACTATTGTAACTTGAGCCAGGATTCAATCAAAGGTCTATTTTCGACAAGCACACTGCACTTGACTTTAAAGGTAACTTACACCTGAGCAGACTTCCGCAGCAATTATTGTAAATGCGATCTCCACGTACATCAGGTAAAATGCCTTTTAATAGGCGCATTGTCGACAGTACAGTGCACTCGTCGACAACGCACCTTTGATTGAATCTTGGCCTTGATAAAATAAAGGAAAATAATAAAGGTGTCCTCCGAAAAGGGTGGTGGTGGTGGCAGGGCATAAAATAGCATTTGTAACTGTAAAAAAGGTTTTACATTTTATTTCAACATAATAAATAATAAAGGTCCCCTGAAGAGGGGGGTAGTGGCGGGGTCATAAACATGGTTTTCAACTTGCTTATAAAAATAAAGAATAAACATTGTTCTCATAGGTAAGTTTGAGCCTTTGAGGGCCTCCCGAGTGACGCAGCGGTCTAAGGCACTGCATCGTAGTGCTTGAGACATCACTACAGACCCGGGTTCGATCCCAGGCTGTGTCGCAGTCAGCCGCTACCGGGAGACCCATGAGGCAGCGCACAATTGGCCCAGCGTCGTCCGGGTTAGTGGAGGGTTTGGCCTGCCGGGATGTCCTTGACCCATCGCGCTCTAGCGGGCCAGGCCAGGCGCATGCACGCTGACTTCGGTCGCCAGATGTACGGTGTTTCCTCTGACACGTTGGTGCGGCTGGCTTCCGGGTTAAGCGAGCAGTGTGTTAAGAAGCAGTGTGGCTTGGCAGGGTCGTGTTTGGAGGACGCATGGCTCTCGACCTTCGCCTCTCCCGAGTCCGTACGGGAGTTGCAGCGATGGGACAAGACTGTAACTACAAATTGGCGAGAAAAAGGGATAAAAAGTACCCCAAAAAAATAAAAAAACACTGTTCTCTGAATGAAAAGAGGTGGTCAGCTAAAAGATATTGCCTCCTATGACTGTAGTTGATTTCACCCAGTTCTGCATGATATACTCTGTCACCGCCCTGTGAATGTTGGAAGTTATACCTGAGAGTCAATGATGCAGTTACATCTCTTACATATTCAATGTGCAATAGATGATAATATAATGCTATGCAACAAGACAAATCATTACTACTAGCCTATTGGTTGTGGGTTTATATTGTTGTTAATAATATAATTTGTTGCTAAGGCTTTCTTTGTTGCTTTTTCTTTGGGTAGCGGGTAGTTTGTGAGTATTACAAACAAGCTACATCAGGGAACGATATCCCTGCCCTACGCGAGTCCCAGGCTCAACTGGCCCGGCTGTCAGTACCTGGTAAGGGCCCCTCCCTGGGTTACTTGGTCCATTCACTGCCTTGTGAGCATCTTGGAGCTCATGGTTACTACATCATAGGTACGTTTGAGCCTGTGAGGGCCTCCCAAGTGGTGCAGCTTTCTTGAAGCGTCACTATAGACCCGGGTTCGATCCCAGGCTCGCTTAACCCGGGAGATCCATGAGGTGGCGCACAATTGGCCTACTGGCGGCTGGCTTCCGGGTTAAGCGAGCAGTGTGGCTTGGCAGGGTCGTGTTTCGGAGGACGCATGGCTCTCGACCGTCACCTCTCCTGAGTCCGTAGGGGAGTTACAGCGATGGAACAAGACTGTAACGACCAATTGGATATCAGGAATCACATTTTTTTTTAGAAAATGAGCCTGTGATCTTCACTAACAGCGGTGATGAGAGCGAGGTGTGCACATGTCAGGGACTTGCTATTCTCAGAGTTTGTAGAATAGTGAAGTGTAAGGACACACTCTCCTGAACTGAGGGGATAGCAGATGGTTAGCAGATCTGCCTACAGGCTCGAAGATCTGGGTTCAAGATTAACGCACCTTGATTGAATCCTGGCCTTGATAAAATAAAGAACAATAATATCGTTGGTAATTACGTAGCTATGGGAGGTGGTGGTGGGGCATAATATACTAATACATTTCATTTCAGTCATTTAGCAGACGCTCTTATCCAGAGCGACTTACAGTTAGTGAGTGCATACATTATTTTTTTATTTTTCATACTGGGAATCAAACCCACAACCCTGGCGTTGCAAACGCCATGCTCTACCAACTGAGCTACATCCCTGCCGGCCATTCCCCCCCCTACCCTGGGCCAATTGTGCGCCGCCCTATGGGTCTCCCGGTCGCGGCCGGCTACGACAGAGCCTGGATTCGAACCAGGATCTCTAGTGGCACAGCTAGCACTGCGATGCAGTGCCTTTGACCACTGCGCCACTCGGGAGGTGGTCTACCAAACTGTAAAATGTTTTACATTTTAGTTCAACATGATCAAATAAATAACAACAATAAAGTTGTCAGCAGAAGGGGGGTGGTGACAGGATAAAATAATGATCAATTGTAAACATAAGCAGCAGTCAAGCAAGCTCAAACATGCAGGAAACATAATGCAGTACACCAGTGACATATTCAATCTAATTTATTTCCGCTCATATCACATGGACAGAAAAAACAAATAGAATGTTCATGTTTACGATTTCACTTTAGTGGCTTTCTTAGCTTCCCCTTCTCTGCAATCACTCCAGATGATTAAACAGTACTCCAGTGTCAGGACCCAGTGCTCTGCCCTCAACAGGGCAGTTCTTTCCCTTATACTTTACCAGTATATCTTCTCGGACTCCTCCTTCCAGCCAGGGTTGCCAGGTCAAGCAAATTCTAAATGACTCTAAAAACCCGCCCACAAGGCCTGGAAACTAGCCAACATTTTGTTTTTCACAGCAAGAGAGGAGTTGTCACATTTATCCAATAAACTCTTTTTCCATAACGTTATTGAGCAAATTAAGAAGGAATATCGGCGTCATTTTTAACGACATAGGCTAAGAAGCAAAATTAGGTTTTCCATCAAATTATAATTATTGCGAGTTTAAGAATATAGTTGAAGTTTACATACACCTTAGCCAAATACACTTAAACTCAGTTTTTCACAATTCCTGACATTTAATCCTAGTAAATATTCCCTCTCTTAGGTCAGTTAGGATCACTACTTTATTTTAAGAATGTGAAATGTCAGAATAATAGTAGAGAGAATGATAGAGATTTTTCCAACAATTGTTGTTTACAGTTTTCACTTATAATTAACTGTATCACAATTCCAGTGGGTCAGAAGTTTACATACACTAAGTTGACTGTGCCTTTAAACAGCTTGGAAAATTCCAGAAAATGATTTAGAAGCTTCTGATAGGCTAATTGACATCATTTGAGTCAATTGGAGGTGTACCTGTGGATGTATTTCAAGGCCTACCTTCAAACTCAGTGCCTCTTTGCTTGACATCATGGGAAAATCAAAAGAAATCAGCCAAGACCTCAGACAAAAAATTGTAGACCTCCACAAGTCTGGTTCATCCTTGGGAGGAAGTATAAACACCATGGGACCACGCAGCCATCATACCGGTCAGGAAGAAGACGTTCTGTCTCCTAGAGACACTCAAAGGACCTTGTGAAGATGCTGGAGGAAACGGGTACAAAAGTATCTATATCTACAGTAAAACGAGTCCTATATCGACATAACCTGAAATGCCGCTCTGCAAGGAAGAAGCCTCTGCTCCAAAACCGCCATAAAAAAGCAAGACTACAGTTTGCATCTGTACATGGGGACAAATATCGTACTTTTTCGAGAAATGTCCTCTGGTCTGATGAAACAAAAGTAGAACTGTTTGGCCATAATGACCATCGTTATGTTTGGAGGGAAAAGGGGGGACTTGCAAGCCGAAGAACACCATCCCAACCGTGAAGCACGGGGGTGGCAGCATCATGCTGTGGGGGTGTTTTGCTGCAGGAGGGTCTGGTGCACTTCACAAAATGGATGGCATCATGAGGAAGGAAAATTATGTGGATATATTGAAGCAACATCTCAAGACATCAGTCAGGAAGTTAAAGCTTGGTCGCAAATGGGTCTTCCAAATGGACAATGACCCCAAGCATACTTCCAAAGTTGTGGCAAAATGGCTTAAGGACAACAAAGTCAAGGTATTGGAGTGGCCTACACAAAGCCCTGACCTCAATCCTATAGAAAATGTGTGGGCAGAACTGTAAAAGCATGTGCGAGCAAGGAGGCCTACAAACCTGACTCAGTCACACCAGCCAAAATTCACCAAAGTTATTGTGGGAAGCTTGTGGAAGGCTACCCGAAACATTTGACCCAAGTTAAACAATTTAAAGGCAATGCTACCAAATACTAATTGAGTGTATGTAAATTTCTGACCCACTGGGAATGTGATGAAAGAAATAAAAGCTGAAATAAATCATTCTCTCTACTATTATTCTGACATTTCACATTCTTAAAATGAAGTGGTGATCCTAACTGACCTAAAACAGGGAATATTTACTAAGATTAAATGTCAGGAATTGTGAAAAACTGAGTTTAAATGTATTTGGCTGTATGTAAACTTCCGACTTCAACTGTATGATGATGAAAAAAACGATTTAATCAATTTTAGAATAAGGCTGTAACGTAAGAAAATGTGGAAAAAGTCAAGGGGTCTGAACACTTTCCGAATGCACTGTATAGTGAGCAATATGTTAGGAACATCAAATCACAATAAAATTGCAGTATCGAATCGCAATACCTATAGAATCGTAATACATATCATATCAGCACTTACAGTGCCTTCAGAAAGTATTCATACCCCTTGACTTATTCCACATTTTGTTGTGTTACTGCCTGAATTCAAAATGGATTACATTTATAAATTTTTCTCACCCATCTACACACAATACCCCAAAATGACAAAGTGAAAACATGTTTTTATAAATTTTTGCAAATATATTGAAAATGAAATACAGAAATATCACATTTATACTGAACAAAAATATAAACACAACATGCAACAATTTCAAGGATTTTACTGAGTTACAGTTCATATAAGGTAATCAGTCAATTGAAATAAATTAATTAGGCCCTAATCTATGGATTTCACATGACTGGGCAGGGGCGCAGCCTTCGGTGGGCCTGGGAGGGCACAGGCCCACCCACTGGGGAGCCAGGCCCAGCCAGTCAGAATTTGTTTTTCCCCACAAAAGGGCTTTATTACAGACAGAAATACTCCTCAGTTTCATCAGCTGTCCGGGTGGCTGGTCTCAGACGATCCCGCTGGTGAAGAGCCCGATGTGGAGGTCCTGGGCTGGCGTGGTCACACGTGGTCTGTGATTGTGAGGCTGGTTGGACGTACTGACAAATTCTCGAAAACAACGTATGGTAGAGAAATGAACATTACATTTTCTGGCAATAGCTTTGGTGGACCTTCCTGCAGTCAGAATGCCAATTGCACACTCCCTCAAAACTTGAGACATCTGTGGCATTGTGTTGTGTGACAAAACTGCACATTTTAGAGTGGTCTTTTATTGTCCCCAGCAGAAGGTGCACCTGTGTAATGATCATGCTGTTTAATCAGCTTCTTGATATGCCACAGCTGTCAGGTGGATGGATTATTTTGGCAAAGGAGAAATGCTCACTAACAGGGATGTAAACAAATTTGTGCACCAAATTGGAGAGAAGTAAGCCTTTTGTGCGTATGAAACATTTCTGGGATCTTTTGTTTCAGCTCATGAAACATGGGACCAACACTTCACATGTTGCAGTTATATTTTTGTTCAGTATACATAAGTATTCATACCCCTGAGTCAATAATTTGTAGAACCACCTTTGACGGCGATTACAGCTTTGAGTCATCTTGGCTATGTCTGTATCAGCTTTGCACATCTTGATTTGGGGATTTTCTCCCATTCTTCCTTGCAGATTTTCTCAAGCTCTGTTAAGTTAGATGGGGAGCGGCGGTGAACAGCAATCTTCAAGTCTTTCCACAGATGTTCAATGGGATTCAAGTCTCTTTATTGGCTGAGCCACTCAAGGACTTTCACATTCTTATTCTGAAGCCATTCCAGCGTTGCTTTGGCTGTAAGCCAAATCTGAAATTAGCCCGCCCAACTACCTCATCCCTATATTGTTATTTATTTTGCTCATTTGTACCCCAGTATCTCTATTTGCACATCATCTCTTGCACATCTATCATTCCAGTGTTAATACTAATTGTAATTATTTTGCACTATAGCCTATTTATTGCCTTACCTCCATAACTTGCTACATTTGCACACACTGTATATATATGTATTTCTGTTGTATTTTTGACTTTGTTTTGTTTTACCCCATATGTAACTGTGTTGTTGTTTTTATCACACTGCTTTGCTTTATCTTGGCCAGGTCGCAGTTGTAAATGAGAACTTGTTCTCAACTGGTTTACCTGGTTAAATAAAATAAATAAAAATAAAAGTAAGCTTGGGGTCATTGTCCTGTTGGAACGTAAATCTTCTCCCCCAGTCTAAGGTCGTTTGCACTCTGAAGCAGGTTCTCATTAAGGATTTGCCTGTATTTGGCACCGTTCATTGTTCCCTCCTAGTCACTGCCACTGAAAAGCATCCCCATACCATGCTTCACGGTAAGGATGGCGTTAACCAGGCACAGCTCATTATCTGTCTTTCTCCAGACATAGCGGTTTGCATTCAGGCCAAATAGTAACATTTGTGTCATCAGTCCACAGAATCTTTTGCCTTTTTCTCAAGCGTCCGTCTGGCCACTCTCCCACAAAGCCCCAGGTTGGTGAAGTGCTGTAGAGACTGTTGTCCTTCTGGCAGGTTCTCCCATCTCAGCCAAGGAACACTGTAGTTCTGTCAGAGTGGTTCTTGGTTACCTCCCTGACCAAGGTCCTTCTTGTCTGGTTGCTCAGTTTGGTCGGACGGCCAGCTCTAGGCAGAGTCTGGGTAGTTCCATATTCTTTAAATTTCCCAATGATGGAGACCACTGTGCTCTTGGAAACTTTCAACACTCTAGAAATTGTTTTATTCCCTTCCCCAGATCTGTGCCTCATCACAATTCTATCTCTGAGACATACGGACAGTTCCTTGGACTTCATGGTATAGTTTCTGCTCTGACATACACTGTCAACTGTGGGACCTTATAGAGACAAGTGTGTTTTTTTCGAACGATTTCTTTGGCCACAGGTGGACTCCAAGATGTAGTGACATCTCAAGGATGATCAAAGGAAATTGGATGCACCTGAGCTCAATTTGGAGTGTCATAGCAAAGGGGTGTGAATACTTTTATAAATGAGATATTTCTGTATTTAATTTTCAATACATTTGCTAAAATGTCTAAAAACATGTTTTCACTTTGTCAATATATGGGGTATTGTGTGTAGATGAGTGAGACAAAAAATCTATTTAATCCATTTTAAATTCAGGCTGTAACACAACAAAATGTGGAATAAGTCACGGGGTATTAATACTTTCTGAAGGCACTGTAGGTCAATGGTCCCAATCCTACTCCTTGTGTAAGATTTGCTATTTAGTTACGTTTTTTTAGACTCTGCATCATTGGGAAGGGCTCGTAAGCAAGCATTTCACGGTAAAGTCTAGACCCGTTGTATTTGGCGCGTGTGACAATTTGTATTTTATTTTATTTTATTACGATTAGTAAATATATACAGCGCCTTCTTTAGACCAATCCCCTTGAATGCGCTGACATTCTTTTTGGACCAGCATGCTATGAACTAAGATTATAATTTGAGAAACATACTACATCAGTCATATCAACATCTCATAGTGACCTATGCTAAATCACTCATCATCGGTTAAGAGCCACTGATCCATAAAAGCATTGGCAAGAATATAAACTATTGCATCATGCTCCCAGAATGTACTCATTCAAACGTTCCGACTGTGGTCTCTCCCAGGATTCATTGTGTTTGCCGTGTCTGTCGTGGCGAGCAGCCTGATCCTCATCTGGCTAAGGCCAGAAGAACGTGCTGATCTACATCCTGATCTGCTCCGTGATTGGCTCCCTGTCGGTGTCCTGCGTCAAGGGCCTGGGCCTGGGCATCAAGGAGCTATTCACTGGCACCGCTGTCCTAAAGGAACCCCTGTTCTGGTGTCTACTCATCTGCCTGGTGATCTGCATCAGCTATCTCAATAAAGCCTTGGACATTTACAACACGTCCATCGTCACGCCTATCTATTACGTGTTCTTCACCACCTCCGTAATAGCATGTTCGGCCATCCTCTTCAAGGAGTGGCTGAGCATGACCACGGACGGAGCTGTGGGGGCCGTCAGTGGGTTCCTCATAATCATACTGGGTATTTTCCTCCTTCATGCGTTTAAAGACATCACATTCAGCTGGGACTCACTGCCACTGTACCTGTGGAAGGGGCCTCAGGGGTCCCCCTGGGGCCAGCAGCCTTACGTGGCCCTGCCCAGCCAGGAGAGCCAGGCGGAGGGGCCATGGGAGGAAAAGCTGGCCAGAGAGGGGAGCTCAAAAGCTGGGTATTTGCCAGAGGGCTCCATGAGGAGGAACAAAAGCTTTGTCACCACTTAGCACCCGGGTAGGGGTCAATTCAGTATGATTGAAGCTCAACTCATTACTTGAAAAATCCTCTCAGAAAACAATGGGCAATTTAAGTCATTAATTGAATTTCCTGAATTAAACTGAATTGACCTCAATCCTGCTTACACAAAGGCCAAATGTTCAGAGACCAATCGCCCATTGCCAAGCTTTACATTTCAGTTTATTTGATATTTAAACACCTGCGTAGACAAGTGAAAAATATGTTTACTAAATCTGTATTGAGTTAGATCTTATAATGCAATAACCACTGGAAGGATAGTTTGCCTTGCTATAATGGTCATGCACTGCAATCCAGTGAGCACGCTGGATTTCTATAATGACAAAGATGTACACAGTATGTTTAGCTATTAGCAACGTCCAATAGCATTTTCTTTTCACTGAAGGGTATGCCTAAACCACTCAACTGGTTGAAAGTATTAGTCCTACAGGTTTCCCCTTTATCTCTGGATGTTGTTCCTACGGTATAAAAAACAGGTTTATGTATGTAGTGCTATAAATGAGTTAAAGGTACACACTTTAAAATATGAAGTCATGGACAGTGTGATCAAATTGAATGTATTGATATTAGTTTTGAGATCAAATAGTTCACTGAACTGACTTTGTTTTTCACACTGAACTGTAACTTATTGATAGGCCTATTTTTGTCTTATTCCTGTATTTTAATGTCTTTAAAAATGCCACAAGACCTACTGTGAATCAAGGCAACGCAGCTTTTACCTTCATGTAGGCAGTTCAATCATCTGTGTCTCTTTCAAGAAGTTACTGATTGTGTGAAGATTGAACAAAATCTGACTGACACGTTACTGTAATATCTCAATTGTATTATTTCATTGATCATGCATATGAACAACAGTATTAACTGAGGCACTTTCCTAGACCCTTTTGAAATGCATTCCTACTGCATGTGCCAAACGACTTAGTATTTCTTAAACATTGATTTGTAAAATACTGCTGATTCTTTAGTTGAGTATTTGAATAAAGAATTATCTTCAACCTTTTATGCAGCAAGACCCTAATATTGGGACATTTATATTTTAGTCATTTAGCAGACGCTCTTATCCAGAGCGACTTACAGTTAGTGAGTGCATACATTATTTTTCATACTGGCCCCCCGTGGGAATCGAACCCACAACCCTGGCGTTGCAAACGCCATGCTCTACCAACTGAGCTACATCCCTGCCGGCCATTCCCTCCCCTTCCCTGGACGACGCTGGGCCAATTGTGCACCGCCCCATGGGTCTCCTGGTCGCGGCCGGCTACGACAGAGCCTGGATTCGAACCGGGATCTCTAGTGGCACAGCTAGCACTGCGATGCAGTGCCTTAGACCACTGCGCCAATCGGGAGGTGGACCACACTGTATTCAAGTCTAAAGGCCAACGATGACAATATTAGATTTTTGTTTATTGCAAATGTACACTGGAACACTTGTTTCAGCCATAGATCGTGCCCTTTTCCCAACAAGAAATTGTTCATACTCTGACTTGATACTGAATGCAGAGTTCCAGTGGCTTTCCGAGGCAGTGGCAAATTGAATGTGCCATTTATTTGGCCCTTCTCTTCAATGCCCCAGGACACAACCTCAACAGCTGGTCAAGATTGTTATAAAATCAGACGAATTAAGATCTCCCAGCTCAGTTTTCATGATATGATCAACATGCGACATGCTCTCTCATTCAATTTACGACACAGTTTCAGAAAAACATAAATACGAAGATATTTGCTACCAACCAGAATGTTGATATGCTGCATTCAAATACTAGTCGGAACTAGGAAACTCGGAAAATGTCCAACTTGCTAATTAGTTGAACGCGGAACGTGTATAACTACAACCAGTTAGCAGGTCGGAAATTTCAGAGTTTCCTAGTTCCGACTAGCACGTGAACGCGGCATTAATCTTGTGTCCTGCTAGGTGAGAGATAAATTGGCCAAGACTCTTTATTCGTCTCGGTGACATGATACAAGGTGCAAAACCAAGGCACTTTTATCACAACGTCATGTTTCTTCCCCACCCTGGTTATTGGACAGTGTTCTCATTGCACCATATAGAAAGCTGGTATTGCTGTAAGCCACATCTTGATTGGCTGTTCTGCATCTTGTCAGTACATCCAGTCGAGGAGGTTGTTGCTAGACTATTCAGACATGGATTCTGAGAAGGAGCCCCTACTCCTCTGTGTCTGCTCCAGTCTGTTCAGGATGAATTGGCTAGTGTCAATGAAGCGCTCTACACAGTTCACAAAGCAGATCTCTGTCCTGGAGTCCAGCTTTGGCCCAGGTTTGTCCATGCATTTCTCCTGTAGGGAACCAGAGCAGACAGGTGTTCAATCATTGGTTGGATCACGTCATTGCATGGAGTGGAGGACATTGCATCATGCATGAATAACTTGTTCACATTTAAAACACTATTTTACGGTTCGTGTTATCCGGAATCTTTGGGGCGTCCCTAACCTTAACCGTTTGAAACGTCAACTTCAATGGGGTGACGTCAGAGTTGGGACGTCCCAATGATGCTGTAACTAACCGGCATTACCAACTAACTAGCTACTAAACACAAACTAGTTAGTACAATCAAGGAGTCTACAAGCCCATTGTACTATTGGCTAACTGTCCATGTCTATGCATTCATTCACTTGGTGTTCAAGTAGCTAGTTAGCTCACCTAGCTAGCATGCTAGATATCATTGCAGAAACGTTTCTTACCCAACACACTTCAGTCATCTGATGGACCAACTGCTGAAACCTTTGTTTTTGGGACTCGATTTCGATGAATTGCTGAAGCTGAGGGTCTGCTGTTGCTCCTTGGTTCTCCATGTTCATGCACAAATCGCTAAAAAAACGAGACAGAAATGTACACTGACCTTCACGTGTGTGGATAGGCTAGGCGCATCACAGGAAACGGAAGAGAGCTCGACCAATCAGAAAGTGCGCCCCTAATATTTCTTCTTCTTCTTCTTCTTCTTCTTCTTCAGTGGGGTTTATCGGCGGTTGGCATCCAATGTTATGGTGCCTTACCGCCACCTACCGTACTGGAGTGTAGGCCAGAGACAGGGACAAACTAAATCCTACCTGCCAACCCAGTTTCTCTTTAAAAAGACAACAAAATATGTGATACTATATCTAATGACGTTCTACTCAATATACTCTTTAAACTAATTTCCTGTATCCCCTTCTCCCTCATACTTAATCTCATCGTCTCTCTTTCCCTCTGATACTGCCCACACTGTAGCAATACATGCTCCACAGTCTCTATTTCCTGACAATAATCACATTTTCCTGATGGATGCTTTCCTATCATGCTTAATGTCTTATTCAACTAGCCTCCTCTCTTCTGTCCCTTCCTGCCGTCCTCCCCTCCCCGACTTTCCTCTGTACTTGAAATAAATGCCTTCCCTTAATATTGATATTCCACTGCTCCTGCCATCTCTGCACCATCACTGTATATATCAGTCTTTTAGCCTTTGCCTTGCTCATTGACACTTCAACATCAACATCCCCACTACTAAGTGCTTGTTTAGCCTGTGCATCTACTGCCTCGTTCCCCTCCACCCCCACATGGGCTGGAACCCAAATAAATCTTATCTGAATACCCATTGCTTCCTGCACCTTCCTGACTATGTATGGCACATTTCGTCCCCTCTTCCATAAGGCACCATCATCTGCAAATAACGACCTCCCTATATCCGGCTGTACTTGAGAGTAAACATCATTGATCATGATTGAGAACAACAGAGGACTAATCACGCTCCCCTGCGGTGTACCATTATCCACCAAGTAGCTGCCTGATAAAGATTTCCCCACCCTCACCTGGATAGATCTTCCAAACAGGAAATCCTTTATCCAGTTGTACAGTCTTCCTCCTACCCCCATAATATCTAGCTTGATTAACAACTCCTTCTTCCACATCATATCATACGCCTTCTCCACATCAAAAAAGACAGCTACAACAGTCTCCTTGTTCACCTGAGCCTTCCTGACCTCTGCTTCTAAGCAGAGCACTGGATCCATAGTTCCCCTACCCTTCCTGAACCCACTCTGATGTGGCGTTACTAGCCCTCTGCTCTCCGGGAAGTAAGTTAGCCTCTCCGTGATCATACGTTCTATAATCTTACATACATGTGATGTTAAAGCTATTGGCTGATAGCTTGTTGGCTTCGTTGGATCCTTCCCGGGCTTCCGGATTGGTACCACTACTGCCTCCTTCCAACTGCCTGGTAGTTTCCCCTCCTCCCACACTCTGTTGTACAACACCAATACCTTATCCAGTGCCTCATCACTAAGATGGGCCAACATAACATAGCACACCTCATCTTTCCCAGTTGAAGTTAACCCTCCCTTACCTATTGCTCTATTCACCTCTGCCCTGGTAAATGGTGCACTCAACGCGTCATTTACATCCTCCCTCCTTTCCAGCACTCCAGGATGCTCCTCTCTCGTGTTCTCTCTCCCCTTCTGCCCCTCCTCTGACAGATTTGCTGAGCTATGCACTTGAACAAATGCTTTGACCATCATCTCTGCTTTCTCCTCATCTGTTACTGCCACATCCTCCCCACTCGTCAACACTGGATAATCCCACTCCCTTCTGATCCCACTCATCCTCTTAATCATCCCCCACAATTCTCCCACAGGTGTCGCCCTTCCAATGGTGTCACAGTCCCGATGCCAACATGACATCTTTACCTGATGGATAGTTCTCCTCACCATGGCCTGGGCCTGCTTATGAATCAGATGTTGGAAATTATGCGTCCTTTTCAGTACTCTAAATGCCCTGTTTTCCTACTCCTCACCATTGCCCCACATTCCTCCGTCCACCATGGGACTGCTTTCCTCCTCCTCCTCCCTGAACTCTTAGGTATAGCCTCAGTAGCTGCCCCCACTAACGTTGTTCTCACCCAGTTATTCATACTATCTACATCCCCTGTCATATCCGCCCGAGCCATCACCTGCTCACTCAGCTCCTGAAATTGATCCCACTTTGCCCTTCCAAACACCCACCTGCCTACTCCCTCCACTAACAGCTCCTCCTCCCTTCGGCCTACTGTGCATAGAATGGGGTAATGATCACTCCCTACTGTCGACTCCTCCCATACCTCCCACTCACATATTCCTCCCATCCCCCCCCCCCCCCCCCCCCAAAGCATGTTGTGGGCGTTAAAATCCCCACACCACATTACCTTACTTCTTTCCTGGCCCTCCACCCTCTTCAGCACTTCCACGTCCAATATCTGACACGGATGATAGTAATTCACTACCACTAGCACCCCTCCTCTCAGCCACACCTCCACCACCACATACTCCTGTTCAATACCTTTGCCTATCATCTTGTAGGGAATTCTTTGCTTTATGAAGGTGGCATCCCCCCCCTCCCCCTATATCTCGGTCCCTACGAACCACTACATATCCCTGTATAATAAACTCCACATTCGGTTTGAGCCATGTTTCCTGCACACAAATAATATCCGGCTTAGCTAGCATATCAACAATGAACTGCTTGAACTCCTGCCCATTAGCCAACAGGCTTCGAGCATTCCATTGTAGTACTACTACCATAACTAAGATCCAGTAATACATGACTCCACCATCGGCTGATTGAGGTAATCTCGAACCTCTTCCCATGTCAACCCTGTCACTCAAATGTCTCCCAGCAGCTTTCACTATTAGCTGAATCCTCTCTGTTTTAGACTCTACTTTATCGGTGCTATTGATAGCTCCTGCTATAAACAGCAGCTTTCTATTTTCTATGTATACCATATCGCTGCCCACCTGCCCCGTAATCCCTGGTCTAGATGCTCCTACCCTTCTCTCCCTTGAACCTGTATCTCCCTGGACCTGGACCACCCTCACTGCCTCAGCATATGACACCCTTCTCTCCTGGACCACCCTCACTGCCTCAGCATATGATACCCTTCTCTCCACTCTCACTTGTTGCACCTCCACTGCCTGCTTCATAGCCTCACACCCACTATATGCCACACTATGAGCACCCCCACAGTTGCAGCACTTTGGTTGTACACCATCTCCACACTTCCCATACTCATGCTCTCCTCCACACCTGGCACCTCTTTTTCTCTTTACAGACTGTTGCCACATGCCCAAACCTCTGGCATTTATAACATCTTAAAGCAGGGGTGTCAAACTCATTTTAGCTCAGGGGCCACATGGAGGAAAATCTATTCCCAAGTGGGCCGGACCGGAAAAATCATGGTATATATAACTTAAAAACAACAACTTCAGATTGTTTTCTTTGTTTTAATACGATCAACATACAACATAAAGCTGGAGCCTGAGGACAGTGTGTCCAAAATAGTACAAGCACAACATCACTATTAATCATAAAACATGTCAAGTTTATTTGAAAATTCTAAAGAAAAAGAACACACAAACACACAATGCCTCAGTGATTAACAGAACTGTTTCACAGATCACAGAACTATATCAGGGTGTCATTTCTCAGGCAGAAATGTAGATAAAAATAATGAAATCCTGTTCCCCAAACAAGTGCAAGAACCACAGAGTCAAGAATAGGTTAAATATACAAATAAAATAAAATCAATTAAAAACAATAGCACATCAACATAAAAACATATAAACATAAAGCTGGAGCCTGAGGACAGTGTCCAAAAGCACAACATCACTATTAATCATAAAACACCTCAAGTTATTTGAAAGTTCTGAGGACAAAGAACACACAAACACACAATGCCTCAGTGATTCACAGAAGTATATCACAGATCACAGAACTATATCAGGGTGTCATTTCTCAGGCAGAAATGTAGATAAAAATAATGAAATCCTGTTCCCCAAACAAGTGCAAGAACCACAGAGTCAAGAATAGGTTAAATATACAAATAAAATAAAATCAATTAAAAACAATAGCACATCAACATAAAAACATATAAACATAAATCTGAAAGCGTTGCTCAAACTCCCGTAACAGTCCCGTTATTTTATCTTTGAACCGCTTCATGTCTGCCACATGTTGGGTCGCGCACACATTTTTCAGACAGGGGAAGTGAGCTGCATCACCACCGGCAAGTTGCGTCTCCCACAATGACAGCTTCAACTTGAAAGAACGTATGCTGTCATAATACTGCGTGACAACTTTGTTGCGCCCTTGCAGCTGTTTGTTCAAGTTATTCAGGTGCTCTGTAACATCCACCATAAATGCAAGGTCCTGCATCCATTCTGCGGAATGAAATTCTAACACTGGTTTGCCCTTTTCTTCCATTAACTGTTCAATTTCTTCTCGTAAATCAAAGAAACGCCTCAGCACAGCACCTCGGCTTAACCATCTTACCTCAGTGTGGTATGGCAGGCCATAGATGTGGTCTTTCTCTCTGAGAAGGCTGTCAAACTGACGGTGATTCAGACTTCTGGATCGGATGAAATTAACAGTTTGGATGACCACCTTCATGACGTTATCCATCTTTAATGACTTGCAACACAAAGCCTCCTGGTGCAAAATACAGTGAAAAGTCAAAAAATCACATCCTCCATTTGCAGATTGCACTTTCTCTCTGAACTTTGTCACAACGCCTGCTTTTTTCCCGATCATTGAGGGCGCACCATCTGTAGCCAGGCTGACAGCGCGGGACCAGTCCACTCCGACCCTGTCCAGCGTGCCGACGAGTGCGGTAAAAATACCAGCTGCTGTCGTTGTATCTGTCATCGGCACCAACTCCACAAACTCCTCGGTGACGGTCAATGTGTCATCAACTCCGCGGATGAAAATGGCCAGTTGTGCAACATCTGTAATGTCCGTGCTTTCATCAATTGCAACCGAAAACGCAATAAATGACTTTACTTTTTGCTTCAACTGGCTGTCCAAATCCACTGAAAGATCGGAAATCCTGTCTGCAACTGTGTTTCTTGTCAGGCTGATATTTGCAAAAGCCTGCCGCTTTTCAGGGCACACAATCTCCGCTGCCTTCATCATGCATGTTTTTACAAATTCACCCTCACTAAATGGTTTTGAAGCCACTGCGATTTCATTAGCAATGAGGTAGCTAGCTTTCACTGCAGCGTCACTGATGTCTCGGCTGTGAGTAAACACAGACTGCTGTTTCTTCAGACCCGCCAACAGTTCATTCACCTTCTCTCATCTCCGCTGTCCTTGAAAGTTGTCATATTTGTCGGCATGAAGACTCACATAGTGGCGACGAAGGTTATATTCTTTCAGCACTGCAACATGCTCTAAACACACCAAACATACAGCTTTCCCATTCAATTCCGTGAATAAATAGGATGACCATTTTTCTTGGAACACTCTGCGTCCACTTTTCTATTTTTTGACAGAGACATATTGGGGCAATGAGGGTGCCAAAGCACATAATGTTAAAAGTAGGAGCCGTAATAAATATTGCGGGCAAAACAAAGTAGCTCATTGGCTGCACGTGCTTGACCTACTTGCTCTGCCCCGGTATAAACAGTTTGCTTGCTTAACACAATTGCTATTGTGCCATCCAGTGGACGCAATTGGAACAGCAGTTTATTTTATTGAAAAATTGCAGCGCATTTTTATACTTTACAAAATTATTTTTTATTTTTTTATCATCTCGCGGGCCAGATTAAACCCGTTTGCGGGCCTGATCCGGCCCGCGGGCCGGACGTTTGACACCCCTGTCTTAAAGGCTTCGGTACATAAGCCCTCACATAGTAACTCATATATCCTATTGTTACCTTATTTGGCATTACCCGGTCCTTAAAATTTAACAGAATAGACGTGCTATCTACCCTATCTCCACCCCTTGTTGCTTGCAATCTTTCTGCATTCACTAGAACGCCTCCTCTCAAATTTTCCCTTATCTCTTTCGTGCTAACACGCACAGGCACTCCTGGTATCACCCCTTTACTCCACTGCTTCCCTACTTGGTCAGACCAGCTGCTCGACTCCACCTTACACTTCCCTATTTGCTTCACTCCGAGAGCTTTTCCCCCCTGCGCCATGTCCTTACAGAACACCAACAAGCTCCCATCTCTTAACACTTTAGCATTAACATTGTCCCCAATCAACTCTTTTATCACAGCTGTCAACCTTATCGGACTCATCGCCCCAACTCCCCCTTCCTCCCTAAACTTCATAATCACTTTATGCTCCTCCTCACCTCCATGTTCCTCTTGTGTCTTATATTGCCCTTCCTCTGCACTTTCTGCCTCCGAACTTCCACTATCATTGGAATCTAGGTTGCTCTCCTCAAACGTCCTTTTCTGCCTCCTCTCTACCTCCATAGAACTCTCGCTCCCCTTCATACCCCTACTCCCTTTCTCTCCCGCTTTCTTTTTCTCTTTCTTACTCCCTCCTTTATCTGTACCACTATGTTCCATACTCGCTTCCCTTTCCTCTCCATCACTATCTCTTACCATCTCTGACCCATTCACACCACGGCCGTGCCGAACCTCCGCCACACCGAGTAAAGTTTGTTTGTTTCTCAACGATTTCAAAAATCCCTCTCCTCAACAAAGTTCCCGCGAAAATCATACCAGACTGCGTGCACCCAATAACAGTACATTTCATTGGATGTGGGTCCTACAAAAAAGACGTGCCTAATACATTTTATCAAGCTTTATCAACTTGATCTCAGATACTGAATCGCCCTTTCTGACTATCCATATTGTCATTATGTGCATTATGTTTCTCTGAGATACTGGGGCTCAGACACAGCAAGGTAGGCTACTGTTCTTTCTCAATAATTTAATAAAACCACATAACTACATTTTCAGTTGATAAAAGGTATTTCTACTTAGTATACATTTCAGTGGATAGACAGAAAAGAAATATGACATCTTACAGAAACAGATAGTCCTATTTAATATATTTTATTGAATGCAGTTTACCAATGATAGTAATAAAGGAAAACATAATAAATAAATAAGGAAAAACATTTAATATCTAGCATGTTCTCAATTACCAACGGTTACATTCCTCAAATAATAGTCCTGTGTAGCTCAATTGGTAGAGCATGGCGCTTGCAACGCCAGGGTTGTGAGTTTGATTCCCACGGGGGGCCAGTATGGGAAAAAAACAATGTATGCACTCACTAACTGTAAGTCGCTCTGGATAAGAGCGTCTGCTAAATGACTAAAATGAAAATATTTTATTTATCTACTGGAGTTCATCATGGGAGTCCCATGTTCAACCATAAAGCATCTCTCAGCTCTCTCACAGGACTTCTTTAACAGTTTGATCTACTTCTCCAATGGATGATGCCCAGAATGGATGAGGCCCTGAGGCGATGAAGACTTCAGTCTTCTCTGCATGAGGAAGTGTATCTGCCAGAGGGATGAGTCTGTGAACTGTGTTTCAATCTCAGAATGTGGTGGTTGGATCTACTGGAGCTCATACAGCAAGTCCTGAACAGTCACCGACAGCTCCTGAAAGGTGGGTCTCTCGTCTGCCTTCTGCCAGTCAACGCAAGAGGAGATACAATACATGAGGGTGGGGCAAACAATTAGATTACAAGTTGTCAAGCTGACATTTATGTCCATTTCTCTGACAATTATCTTTGACCCCCACATAGCTAGCCTTATCCCAGAACTGTGCTGTTTGGCTTGACAATGACCATAAAAGTTGGCAAGACAGAATTCACAGATCTGGGACCAGGCATTATTCTGGCTACTTTATACTGTACGTACATCCAGCCAACAGCTGGTCATGATGGCGAAGACTCTGTCATTGGCCAGCTGGGGGCGATAGAGACGATGGCCTCGGGACACCTGGTCCACTATCTCATTGTTGTTTAACCGTTCGTAGGGCAGCTTTCCCAAGGTGTAGACCTCCCACATTAAGACCCCTGTGGAGAGCGAGGTAACCTTGTCAATATGTATTCAATTATCAGCAGAGGAATAAAATAGTTAGTGAATAAAGACTGGATAGGTGTAGCCTGTTCCCAGATCTGTGTGCTCTAGCTAAGTCCTATGTTCATTGGTGTTATAATGACCATACAGAGTTGACAAGACAGCACAAACAGATCTGGGACCCGGCTAAGATAGGTGGCCTTTACTAACCATAAGCCCAGATGTCGGACTTGCTGCTGAATTTACAGAAGAGCAGGACCTCAGGAGGCGACCAGCGCACAGGGAACTTGGACCCTGCAGAGCTGGTGTACTCATCATCCAGGACATACCTGAAATAACAGGGAGAGTTGTCAATTTGTCATAGAAGTAGCTCGAATTACATAATATTGCTGTAAGAATCAACTGTAGATTTGATTTATTGGTCAAGTATTTCTGCAGTGTGTGATTATTTGTAAAAGCTGCCAGAATCAAGCACAACATTCAGCCTTTACCTTGACAGTCCAAAGTCAGTGACTTTAATGGTCCCATTGGTATCTACCAAGCAGTTTCTGGCTGCCTGAGAAGAACACATTATTTATTATTTGAGCCCAGTATTGTATAGTGTAGTATAGTATAGTACAGTACCAAATCAGTATCAAACCTGCTGATTTAGTTTGAAATGAATGGAGTCAGTGGAATAGTCCCAAAAGTTCAAACTGCAAAACCCAGGCTATTTGACTCATATCTTATAAGTACATCTCTTACCAGGTCTCTGTGGATGTACTGCTGAGCCTCCAGGTAGGCCATGCCCTCTGTGACGTCCTTACACATTTCCAGGAGCTGGATAGGGGACATGTGCTGCTTTAGGCCTTCCCGCAGGTAGCTGAGCAGGCAGCCGTTGGAGAGGAACTCTGTGACAATGTAGATGGGCCTTTGTTTGGTGCACACGCCATACAGCTGAACCAAGTTCTCGTGGCGGAGCTTCCTGGTTCAAGCGAAAAGAGACGAGGTTGAACATGTGTTGTAGGCCTATGTGGGTTAAACTGAGCAACACTGTTGCCCTATATGGTGAGACTTTCAGCAGAGGATAAGGTGGAGGTGTTACCATATATACAGTATATTGTACCTCTGGATATATCTCTATCTATGGCTCTGAATGTATATTCCCAGTCCTTTCGGATCAACATAAGTGCCTACAGTAGGAGGAGCTAGGGGTTGATTTGGAATTGGGCACTCATTCAGTACATTTGACCCCTTAGTCCACTGACTGCATCCCTGTGAGATAGAGAGAGCTGTGCTTACATCATGACTTTGGCCTCCTCTATGAAGTCGTCTTCCGACATGGAGCCCTCCTTGATCATCTTGATGGCCACGTCATGCTGGCCCTGCCACTTCCCATACTTCACCACTCCAAACTGCCCGTTGCCCAGCTCCTTGATGAAGGTGAGGTGGCGTGGGTCAATTTCCCATACCCCTGCAGGATGAAACAACAAATTGAAGGAACATTTACAACGTAATCAAGTTAGTAGCTACAGCTAGCGTTCTCAAAATCAGTCATAACTGTTTATGTTACTGCACTAGTGTCACGGTTTCGGCCGAGGCTGCTCCTTCTCCTTGTTCGGGCAGGCTTCGGCGGTCGTCGTCTCCGGAGTACTAGCTGCCACCGTTCTATGTTTCTATGTTTGATTGGTTTTGTCTGTTTTGCTACACCTGTTCCTTATTAGTGTTTAATTAGGCGTCCTATTTAGTTCTCTTGTGTTTGGTCAGGTGTTGTGTGTAATTGTTCCTCGTCACATTGTGTGTTAGTTCGTTTATTCTGTTCTCTCTGACTTTTGTGTTTTGAGAGAGAGTTCCGCACTTTGTGCGCCTTAGCTTACTTTACTGTTGTGCGTAAAGTCGCATGTAGCCTGTTGCCGTGTGTGGCTCGTTTTTTGGACTTTACTAAAGACGCTGTTCGAAACCTCTGTGTGTCCTGCGCCTGATTCTACACCACCTCTACACTCAACCCTGACAACTAGCCTGGTCCCACACTGTATGTGCCATAGCCAACTATTTTATTGTTGTCAAGTTGTACAGTTATATATCTTCGGCCTGCCAAAACACAAACAGACCGGACCACCAGGCTACAAAGATAATTCCCTCTCAATAGGAATGTATTTAAAGAACACACTCACCATACCCAAGCCCTGCTGTGGAAGGGGCATTTTGTGCACGACTTGACACAATGTATTTCAGCCTGCTGACCATACCTGGAATGGGAGATGATGGACAATATAGTGCCTTCAGAAAGTATTCACACCCCTTGACTTTTTCCACATTTTGTTGTGTTACAGCCTGAATTTAAAATTGATTAAATTGAGATTTTTTTTGTCACTGGCCTACACACAATACCCCATAATATCAAAGTGAAATTATGTTTCTTTGAAATGTTTACTAATTAATTATAAAATGAAAAGCTGAAAGTTCAGGAGTAAATATTTGCTTAACAAGTCACATAAGTTGCATAATAGTGTTTAACATGATTTTTGAATGACTACCTCATCTTTGTACCCCACACATACAATTATCTGTAAGGTCCCTCAGTCGAGCAGTGTATTTCAAACACAGATTCAACCACAAAGACCAGGGAGCTTTTCCAATGCCTCGCAAAGAAGGGCACCTATTGCAGACATTGAATATCCCTTTGATCATGGTGAAGTTATTAATTACACTTTGGATGGTGTATCCATACACCCAGTCACTACAAAGATACAGGCATCCTTCCTAATTCAGTTGCTGGAGAGGAAGAAAACCACTCAGGGATTTCACCATGAGGCCAATGGTGACTTTAAAACAGTTAAAGAGTTTAACGGCTGTGAAAACTGAGGATGGATCAACAACAGTGTAGTTACTCCACAATACTATCCTAATTGACGGAGTGAAAAGAAGGAAGCCTGTACATAATAAACATATTCCAAAACATGCATCCTATTTGCAACAAGGCACTAAAGTAATGCAAAGAATGTGGCAAAGCAATTAACTTTTTGTCCTGAATATTAAGTGTTATGTTTGGGGAAAATCCAATACATGACATTACTGAGTATCACTCTCCATATTTTCAAGCATAGCGGTGGCTGCATCATGTTATGGGTATGCTTGTAATCGTTAAGGACTGATTGAGTTTTTCAGGATAAAAAAAGAAACGGAATGGAGGTAAGCACAGGCAAAATCCTAGAGGAAAACCTGGTTGTCTGCTTTCCACCATCAGCAGGACAATAACCTAAAACACAAGGCCAAATCTACACTGGAGTTGTTTACCAAGAAGAGTGAATGTTCCTGAGTGGCCGAGTTCAAATGTTGACTTAAATCTACGGCAAGGATCAAGAACCAATTTGACAGAGCTTGAAGATTATTTTTGTACTTTTACCCTTTTTCTTGATATCCAATTGGTAGTTACAGTCTTGTCCCATCGCTGCAACTCCCCTACGGATTCGGGAGAGGCGAAGGTCAAGAGCCATCCGTCCTCCGAAACACGACCCTGCCAAGCCGCACTGCTTCTTGACACACTGCTCGCTTAACCCGGAAGCCAGCCACACCAATGTGTCGGAGGAAACATCATCCAGCTGGCGACCAATGTCAGCTTGCTGATGCCCGGCCTGCCACAAGGAGTCGCTAGAGCGCGATGGGACAAGGAAATCCTGGCCGGCCAAACCCTTCCCTAACCCGGACGACACTGGGCCAATTGTGCGCCGTTTCATGGGTCTCCTGGTCACGGCCGGCTGTAACACAGCCTGGGATCGAACCTGGGTCTATAGTGCCTTAGACCGCTGCACCACTCGGGAGGCCAGAGCTTGCAGAATTTTGAAAAGAATAATGGGCAAATGTTGCACAATCTAGGTATGGAACGCTCTTAGAGACTTACCCAGAAAGCCTGTAATTTCTGCCAAAGGTGCTTCTACAACGTATTGACTCAGGGGTGTGAATACGTATGTAAATGAGATATTTCAGTATTTAATTTTCAATAAATGTGCTAAAAATTCTAAAAACATGTTTTCACTTTGTCATTATGATGTATTGTGTTTAGATGGGTGAGAAAAAATATATATTGAATCCATATTGAATTCAGGCTGTAAGGGGTATGGATACTTTCTGAAGGTACATTATGATGAACCTGTACTGTTACACAGATGCATATGAAGTGATGTGTTTCCGATTAGTTTCCCAAAATGTCCTGGTTTTCCAGAAATCCAAGGTGGAAGATTCCCTGAATCAGTAGGGGATAAAAAGGAAATCTGGAATCCTCCAACCAGGATTTCTGGTAAATTGGACAATTCTGCAAAAGTTGGAGTTGTACCTGCTGCATTGTGCTGGTGGTAGTTAATGAGGTCTGGGATGCTGCTGAAATGGTGCTTCTCTGCCAAGTAGAACTGGCCTTGTTGGGTGGTGCAAATGTTGTAGTGTCTGCAACTACCTGCAGTCTCCCTAATGGGGAACAGTGAATAGAGTTAGGTTTGGTTTGATTGAGTAGAGTTACTAGGTTGTGTTAAATGGATAGACATAACACTCCAAAATCAAGGTTTGTCAGATGTTTTCAGACCTCAAAAGTAGCCTAATGTCAAGATGAGTCCACATCCCACGCCATCAGTTGTGTAGATCTAGCTATATGCCTCAACCCCAAATGAATGTAAAAGATAAGCACTGCAAATCTAGAAAATACATAGTTATTATCTCTTCTGTTCATTTTGGATTATGGTGTAGAGCTGAATCTTTGATTTTGGAGTGTAATGTCCCTTAAAAAAATGAGTTTATTTTCATGGGCTGAGAATATAAAAGTAACAACAAGGTGCTCAGTTCACCGACACCTTGGTTGCATCCCAAATGGCACCCTATTCCCTATATCCCTCAAATTCAAATCTGGAGCTCGAAGCCAGTTCCACTGCCTTTTCTCATTCTTCCCCTCTAGTCAGGGACTGATTTAGACCTGGGACACCAGCTGTATCAGGTAGAAAAGAAAACCTGCAGTATTCCAGATTTGAATACCCCTGCCCCATATAGTGTGATACTTTTGACCAGAGCCCATCAGCCATTTAGGACGCAGGCTAAGACCTATGAAAAGGTAGTGCAGAAAGAATAATCCTGGTTTACATCTCTCTTCCTCTGCAGGCGACTGTTTCCGCTTTCATTATCTACTGCTGAGCAGTTCTTCTCTTGACTGTCCATTCATGGTCTGCATATGACATTGCATCCAATTCCTATGTAGTGCACTACTTTTGACCAGAGCCCTATGGTCAAAAGTAGTGCACTACATAGAGAATAGCGTACCATTTTGGACGCATTCACAGTTTTGGCTAGTGGATAGACCTACACACAGGATGCGTCCCAAATGGCACCCCAGGTCAAAGGTAGTGGACTATAAAGGGAATAGGGTGCCATTTAGGATGCTGTACACAGTACACAGTCTGCCCTCAATGAAAGGGAAAGGGAAAATAAACTCACCCGCCCTTGGTGAACACAGAAACGGTGTACTTCCCAGCTTTGCTTGAGTCTCGTACTAAGAAACCACCATCTTTGTTCTTGGAAAATACAACATTATACATATTTTAGTCACAAACCTCAATTAGAGGAGATACATACAAAGCAGAAGTAGTATTGCTCGGTCGTTCAGCAGCATCAGTATTCAATAGCAATGTTTTGTCATTCTAAGCTATTTTACAGATGATGCCACAAGGAAGATTGGTGCCCTGATAGCTACAGTAGAAAGACCACAGCTCAGAGGACCACAATGAAATTAACTTGTTTATGTTATCCTCAATTATTTCAAATGCAGTGTATGCTCTTGTGTGGCTGGTGTAAGCATAGGAGAAGAACAGTATGACAACTGTTTTTTCATTGGCATTACCTCGGTCTTCAACAGATTCTCTGCCTGGCTGCGGTTCATGCTCTTGCAGTACCAGCTGGGAAATAGAGAAGGTGAAAAGTGCATGCTTTAAACCCACTATGGTTGACCTGACCTCATAGCAACGGGTATTAAAGCAGGTCCCATGAGGCAGTATTCTGCTGAGTCATGTTAATTAGGCACTAAATGGAAGAAAACTGGGAGGGACCACCTCGATTTGTCCGATAAGTTGAAAAAAAAATCTAACGTTTTCTGTTGAGCGCTCCTACTGAACACGGCCCTGGTGCAGGGATTTCATGTGTTCGGAAGGTTAGGTGACTTGGTTCCTCATTCTTTGGTTCCCACAAGATTAGAGAGGTTTAGGGTTTCAGATTTAATCCTATCATGTTAATGCAATGTTTAACAGCAAGATAATTCCATACTCACTCAAACCTTTCCAGTTCATTTCCAGCCTCCACAACGTAGTTACTGGGAATGTATCCCTCCTTCCTGCAAATGAAGGCCACACAGAAAATCTCCTGATAAATCAATGTGCATTTAGTAGATTAAAGACATAGGGTGACATCTTCATGCTGCAAAACAGTTCACATCTGTGCAAAACATACCGTAAACGTAGAATTTTAATCCAAATTATAATCTAGCTGTGTGATTCAATTTAACACTTTTCCTCAACAATATGCATTATATACATAGGATTATTTAACTGAGTTTAGTAAACTCAGTAATGTATAAATGGTGCCTTTTTATGACGCACATTTGAACATCTGGTGAAGGAAAACGTCAAATTAAATCACACTGCCAGATTAAAATGAGTTTTACTGTACATTTTTACACAGATTTGAACTATTTTGCATCATGAAAATGTAGCATGTTAAAATGCTAAAACAGCACATATATCATGCAAACAGTTTGAATGCATCAGTGACTTTAAAATGACAATACCCCTTAACCTAGATCTACTGATCATCTCACCAGTCCTCAACTCTATTCTTGGGAGTGTGGTATTGCTTAGTTACCGGGCCAAGGGTTGGTTAGGGCTTTTTAATGTGGTTTTCTTGTGCTTCTTGGTGATAGGGCTATATTGTGTTATGTTTTAGAAGTGCTCTTCCAGCACACACACACAGCAGGTAACATTTGTCATTCTACATCATAATGGTATAATTTTCCTGTTGAAATCGGGTTTTCTGTCACATAACCAGATTACAACCAGGTAAAACAACCAATTTTTGAGCACCTACACACATACACATACTACATGCATTGCGTGCACGCACAACCCTTTCCCGCATCTGTGTCTTTGCAATCTCCTCTCTGACCCGTTTTTGTCCCTGGCCCTCCACCAGTTGGCATCAGACATCTCCAGAATGGTGTACTCCTCATCCTTCCTCAGCTCCAGATCCTGGGGTGTGGAAGGCGTGTACTCATACTCAGCAACCACCGTCATGCCTGCAGAGAGCGCAGGCTGCTCGGGAGGCTGCGGAGGTAAAGGCCTCAAAGGTTTCTCCTGACAAAATGGGAGACAAAATTGAGAAAGACAGTTCATATATCCTTCCTGTATCAATCAGCAGTAGAGATACTGTAACTGGATTTAAGTGTAAGGAGAACATGTAAGACTGACCTCTTCTGGCGTAGGCGGAAGTGGTTTTCTGGACGGCCTCCGAGAACTATTTGAAAGCCCTATAAAGGAAAGGGAATCTTCAAGTTTTGTTCTCTGTGACTACAGATGATGCTTGTCTGCAGTTACTGTACCTATAGTAGTTATTTCCTCATCTACTTGTTATCACTTTACTTAAAGCCTGCAGGTACAAGCTTTACATTGTTGTAAGCATGTCTCTCTAGGTATCAACATTTATACTGATTAAAAATGGCTGGTATTAGTCTGGGTCATTATGAGATGATTATATGACATTAAACGGGGGTCATACATGCATAAGACATGTTTTACAATGCATCAGAGCCATATACTGAGGTTAATCTCAATATATGGTTCTGTGATGCATATAACCGCATCATGGTGCAT
This sequence comes from Coregonus lavaretus, assembly GCF_964263955.1. Classification (NCBI taxonomy): domain Eukaryota; kingdom Metazoa; phylum Chordata; class Actinopteri; order Salmoniformes; family Salmonidae; genus Coregonus; species Coregonus lavaretus. The sequence goes on along the minus strand of NC_140016.1, from coordinate 36,547,778 downwards.
TATACCCGCAGGCTTAAGTAAAATGTTCCCATTTACTTCCTCATTACATAAAGTGGTAGAGAACACATTCTGTTTTTACCGAACAGTTTTATGGGAGGCTTTCCCACCACATCACTGACCTACATTCTTGGCCTCCAGCACCCTGCAGCCCATGGCTTGCTTGACTTCCTGCTGGCAGCACTGCCACATGCCGTCCATCCAGAAGCACGGGTGGTACTTCTGCATCAGGTCCTTGTTGAAGCGCATCACTTAACAAGGGGGCACAGAAAGTGGGATGACATTTACATTGGATCAACATTGGCAATTTACATAGACACCGAGATCTGACTAGACAATGGGGATGGTAGATTATGGGCCATTAGGAAATGTTTGTATCTCACGTCTCTCTTTGTCTATTATTTGTCGGGCACTTTAGTGTTAGGTGTATGATGATGCTGTATACTGACCATGCTTCAGCTGGTGGATCCATTGTTTTCGGACCTCGTCGCTCTTGGCGAATATGTAGAGGGGGCCCTCATCGTAGATTATCTGTGGTAAATTGTGGGGGTTTGGGCACATAGCTGTTTCTGTAATTGGTGAAGTGTAGTACCAGGGAAGGCCATACACTTGAAAGCAATACAATAGTGTAGAAGTGTCTATTTTAGGGATGAACATACTATTCCCTAAACCTGGCCCCAGATCTGAATTATACAGCACAAACACATCTGGAACCACGTTACTGCTTTCTACATATTTGGAGATAAACTAATCAGGAATTTATTTATTGTGCTTCTCAGCCTTGTGGCCCATATCGCATAAAAATATATTGGGTATTTCCTGTCTTTATAGATGCTTTAATATAATTTGCTGCTTCGTCACCATGTCTACTGTGGTGACACCTGCGCTGTTTTTGAAACCCTCAGTTCACCTCGGTCTGCACTGTATAGAGAGTCGGTTTAACTTCTTATTCTTTTAGCATGTTAACCATTTCTACACTGCTGGTTAAATGAGTTTCTCTCTTGAGATAGACGCAGTATATCCCCTTTCACATCTATGCTACCTGAATGGTGTCTATTGGCTTTTCACACTGCATCTTTTTACCCCAGGGCTAATTGGAATCTCAACTAAGACTGAGCAAAAAGCCAGGAGAATACTGTCAGAGAGTTAAAGGAAGCACACCACATATGCTTAATTAAACATCCACAGTATATGTAGGATATACATTCTGATGTCACTCAACTGGAACAACAGTGATTGAGTGCTTCTCTTTTTATTGTAACAGGACATGAGAAGAAGAAAGAGTCAACTAAAACATCCACAGGTCTGAGATCTGTGGTTGTGCTCGTCCCATTGGTAAGAGACACTGAGCTACAGTATGTTAACTGATCTAGGACCAGCAGGTGCTCACCTGGAATGGGTACTGGCGCTCTGCGGGGGCACTGGGCTCCGGCTGTACTGTCCCCACACACTTGATCTTATCGATGCCCACGGTGCCTTTCAACCCCTTCTTTTTCTGCAGAGGATAGGGATTACAGTAAGTGGGGAAAGCAGCAGGACTAAGGGACAGGTCAAAATTTACTGGGGGGAAGGGGCTGGTCCAACTCAAGGTATAATTTTTTTTATGCACCCCCCTCCCCAAAGTTACAAATATTTTCACATACTGTTTAATAAATTGATCTACCTCCCCCCTCATAGAATGAACTCAAAATAGTGTTTACAACCACAAATAACAATAACAGCACACTTTTGTGGCACAGTCCATGCCATGCAGGGGTACGGGCCAGACGGTTGAGGGTTCGCCTACCAAAAACCAAGCCATGCGGTCGAAAGAATTGATCGTAGAGCTCCGGCCAAACTGAGCAATCGGGGGAGAAGGGCCTTGGTCAGGGAGGTGACCAAGAACCCGATGGTCACTCTGACAGAGCTCCAGAGCTCCTCTATGGAGATGGGAGAACCTTCCAGAAGGACAACCATCTCTGCAGCACTCCACCAATCAGGCCTTTATGGTAGAGAGGCCAGACGGAAGCCACTCCTCAGTAAAACGCACATGATAGCCCGCTTGGAGTTTGCCAAAAGGCACCTAAAGGACTCTCAAACCATGAGAAACAAGATTGAACTCTTTGGCCTGAATGACAAGCGTCACATCTGGAGGAAACCTGGCACCATCCCTACGGTGAAGCATGGTGGTGGAAGCATCATGCTGTGGGGATGTTTTTCAGCGGCAGGGACTGGAAGACTATTTAGGATCGAGGGAAAGATTAACGGAGCAAAGTACAGAGAGATCCTTGATGAAAACTTGCTCCAGAGCGCTCAGGACCTCAGACTGGGGAGAAGGTTCACCTTCCAACAGGAGAACAACCCTAAGCACACAGCCAACACAACGCAGGAGTGGCTTCGGTGCAAGTCTCTGAATGTCCTTGAGTGGCCCAGCCAGAGCCCTGACTTGAACCCGATTGAACATCTCTGGAGAGACCTGAAAATAGCTGTGCCGTGACGCTCCCCATCCAACCTGACAGAGCTTGAGAGGATCTGCAGAGAAGAATGGGAGAAATTCCCCAAATACAGGTGTGCCAAGCTTGTAGCGTCATACCCAAGAAGACTCGAGGCTGTAATCGCTGCCAAAGGTGCTTCAACAAAGTACTGAGTAAAGGGTCTGAATACTTTTCTTTCAACTTACTCTTGAAAGTTGTAATAGTAGAATGCACAAGGAGCAATTTCGAAATTGGATAGTGCATCATCAGTTTTCCTCTTGTCATGTCAGTCATTGCAGGCCTTAGAGAGCCATTTATAACTTGTCAGAAATGTCCAGATCAACTAGCCCATGTCAGCTAACGTTTTTTGCTAGGTTTTTTAGCCCATAGATTTTGTTGTAATGTTTGAGTCACTCAAATATCACGTCAATACACATTAGACATGGCAAAATGTATAGAGGGGGGCAGGATGTTCCCCAATACTGGAATGGGGGCCTGAGTGAAACAGTTTGTGAACCCCTGGCCTATAGTAGGGGGTTGGGCAACCTTTTTCATGTGGAGTGCCAATTTACAATTTATCCTACCATTTCGAAAGATCTGCGTGTCAGTTATGATTGCATATACGCATTGTAGTCTACCTACCTGTGCCCAAAACATTTCTAACTGCCCACAAACTAAATAATTGTATTGCTGGCTACTAGACAGAGGCGCTGTCCATTCAGCACCACGCCACGGAGCTCCACTATACCTACCTGTACGGAGGCTCTGTCCATTCAGCGGTTCTGAATCATTTGTAGGCCTAAGCAAGTCCATTGATGTAGGCTATGTTTTTTATTTGAATGCATGTGTAGGATTTATCTGGCATCTGTTATATGCAACGGTTACTTTCACATTGATGTCGGCATTTGAAGTCGGCCTTGTTGTGACTTGATAGCGTGCATTATGCATCTATTTCATGTTCACTGTATGCGCCGTTCCACAAGTAAATTGATGATGAGGTTGAGTAGTGGTTGATATTGTAGCCTACACGCAGTTCCACAGACCTTTAAACATAATATTGCAGTGATAATTAATGGCTGGGATCATTATAGTTAGTTTTTGCTGTTCTCCAAAATAGCATTCTTGAGTTTTTAAATTATGTAGAAATGCAGTAAATTAGCTTCAACCTTCTAAAAAAAAGTATACTTTGCCATACCCTAGGTTTAGCTGAACTGACGCCACTGAATACCAGTAGTTAAAAAAGGTACTGCAGTCTATATTTGTGGGAGCATGGCTAATGTAGTGTAGTATTATAGTATTGTTATAGTATTAAACTGCTGATCTTAAAGTTAGACGGTTGGGTCATGGTAAATGTATATCATGTAAAACATACAGTACATTAGCCTGGTCCCAGATCTGTTTGTGCTGTCTTGCCAACTATGTTCATTGCCAGATCCGGGACCAGGCTAAGAGTGCATACCGCTTTGTCCAGATCATAGTCGTAGTAGGCGATCTTGTCCGGCGTGAGGATGAACAGCCTCTCCTTGAAGTTTAAAGGGGAGGTCTTCTTCTTCTGCTGGGAGCGTTTTATAAAGATCTCTTCCAGGGGATTGTCTGACATGGTCTGATCAGATGTTATCTCCCTACCTGGAGACAAGACAAATTAATATAACAGCTACAGTCAGAGATGGAACTTAACGGACAATGATATGTACCAAACATTATGACTGTTTTCCTATTTCATTCAGTCATATTTTGGTCCCATAAATTCAAGGCCTGATGGAGTATAAACAGACCAGTGGCTTCAAACACATCAAGTGCTGTAGCAAACCTTGCTAGAGACCGTAGCTACTGAAGGAAACGTATGGTTGACTGTTCTACATCGGAAAGTCATTAATGGTGTACTCTACATGTATTTTACTCATAGTATGCACGGGTTTCCCTGAAACACAGCGAATCACATGCACCCAGGCTGTTTTCACATCTGAGAACTGTGAATGGGCGAAACCAGTTCCCACAGTGCTTAACAGAGTATGGCGAAGTTGCCCTCTAGAAACACATTGTCACCCCTCATGGTTAAGGTTAGGATTTTGGGACGGTAAAGCTGATCCTAGATCTGTGCCTATAAGACCAACTAATACCCAGTCCTTATACTACTAACTACTTACCCACTCTTCATGAACTCTGCGCTGTGCCACTACAGCATAGATCTACAGCATAGATCTGAAAGCATTTGGAAAAGATAGTAACAGAAGCGATTCGGAGCAGGTATCAGTGTATGACTAACCCCTGGTTTGCATGAGCGCTCCTTCTAATGTCAATGACACTCTTTGTTGCCAGTATTTCCTCCTTCGCTGTGGCACAACTGTTTCCTTTACCGACCTCTTCCTGCTTCTCTGTGTTCCATACCACATTGACCCACTTTTTCCCTCACACGATGTCTGATATGGTTAAAGGGAAAGTTCACTGAAGATTTGGGTTTGTTGACTTAGTGCAAAACAATGTGGATTTCTGTTGGCATGCTGGCATACACTATCCCTTTATTTTGATAAATGTCCACAAACTCAATTTTTGGTAATGCAGTTCTATTGAAGTGACAATACTTTGTTGAACGAATATGAAATATGGGGAGAAATAGGTCCCTTTTGTACTTTGTTGAAAGCATAAGACACAGAGACTAAAGCAATCCTATGCTCTCTGTATCTACCCCAAGGAGGCACATTGCACCTTGCAGGGTTCGCCAACCACACCATTATAGCTGTGAACCTCCCACACAAGGCCTCTATTGTTTCGTTACAGCATCAGACGGAACTGGAGCAAGTTTGACAGATAGAGAGAGATAGCGACAGACATTTGTTAATTATTTAGGGATCAGGATAATGGCTCCACTATGGATAGTGGTGGGGGGTGTCACCTCAGCTGATCCCATAGGCCACAAATGCACAGAGGATGATCAACTGATAACGTCAAACATAAAGCATGAAAATACCATTGTTCACCATTCAGCTGACCTGGGTCCAAATTCATACATATATCAAATGCTTTGTATTTGAGGTACTCTTGATTTACTGGTATTTTGGGGTTTGCACTTTTGGGACTATTCCATTGGATACACTGCACACTTTGGCAAACTAAATCAAGCACACCTCAATTATTCAAAGTATTTGACATCTGTATTTGATCTGTTTACCATGCAATTCACAAAATCAACAACGTGTTTGAGGAATTGAGGAAATCTGTCCAACAACCATGTATAAATTCCCTGTCTGCATCATCAACACAACCCTCTAGTTCTCTCCTAATATAAGCAGTGTCCTAAAATGAACACAGCACTCAAAAAGGAATACTTCAATGTCACAGACATTGTAATGGCAGAGCAACTCCAATTCACCAATGTTCCTATGGGCCTCTCATACCGTAGCTATATTCAAAGGTGCTGAATCTTCTGCTTGCTGTCTCCATGATAGAAGTTCACTCAGCTCAGCTCAGCCTATTTTAAACACCCTCCTCACTTCCTGGTTGCATCTGCTGCTGATACCCCCTCTCCTTTCACACCACTAGACAACCGTCACATCCAACTAACAATGAGTGTCATCTTTTTTTCACACTAGCTAGCTGACTTGCAGTAACCTCTCTCCTTTTGATAATGTGCAGTATGTTAACAACAGTATTATCATTCCCCGTAATGTTACAAATAATGATCTTTGACACACACATAATCACACCACTTACCTCTGCTGCAAGCGCATATACTGTACAGTCCACAAAATATGTCAAATGTAGGTCGTTAACATGCAGATATAAGTCTGGGGAAAACACTGACCTAAAGCTGCTTGGTGGAGCAAGTACCAATTTTTCTCTTTATTGGCTGCAGCTGTCCTATCAATCAAACTATCTTGTATTACAACAGTCGTGTTTAGCTTGTCAGCCACACAAGTGTTAGGTTTTTTTTCTAAAGGGTTTGAGTCACTTGGGCTGACACAGTAGAATTTATAAGGAAGTTGCAACAGTGTTGCACTACAATGTAAAAGGAAAATAGACTTGGTTTGAAAGGATCAGTGGTGCCACAGTGGTTCAACGTGTCACAGTTACATACCATAGTGTCCCTCTCTTGACCCTGTCATAATACAAATAATACATAGTCTGTTACTATCTTACAAATAATACATAGTCTGTTACTATCTTATAGGATGCAACATACCACCACAGTATTTATTTGTTTGATACAAACCTTGTGCCAATTTTGGCCAATAACGAGGGACAACAAAATGCCAGGGACACAGCATCCAATCAATGACACTGAGGATGTGTCTCTTATTTCTACCAACCAATGGGGAGGAGGAATACAGACTTTGTGCTCAATAACATATATTGGTTCAGTATCATTTTATGAAGTACTTTGACTTACTTCAGTACGCATTTCTCTTCTTTTCAATGACACACTCTCTTCCAATGAAAGTGTTGGTTTGTTGATACAAAAACCTTGCAAAAATGCTCTCTGGACGTTTCCTGTCTGATAAGTGTGTTTGTGTGTGTCGCATGTACTCTTCATAATAATACACACACACACTGGGGGGGGGGGGGGGGGGGTGTATGTGTGTGTGTGTGTGTGTGTGTGTGTATTATTATGAAGAGTACATGCGACACACACAAACACACTTATCAGACAGGAAACGTTTTTGTATCAAGGTTTTTGTATCAACAAAAAAATAGAGCCACTTTACAAATTATTACTAACCCAAACACAGTGGGGAACAATGGGCCTTCTACGCCTTTAGAGAAGGGCTAAGAATGTATAAAATAATGATTATAATAATAACGATAATTGTATTATTATTATTTTCAATGATGTTCTGATTTAATCTCTTCAGTTGTTGGAAAGGAAAGGGTTAACACTGAAGAGAAAAAAAGATCCAATCAGGACTTTTCTTTGCTGCTCACTGGGGAGATACATCTAGCTAGCTAGGCCATCAGAAGCTAGATAAAGGCATCTGCCATTCAACTGTATTAGGGCCACATTTTGGAGTGACAGTGGAATCAACCAATCACATTTTGACTTAATGAGTTGGACAGTTTTTACAAAAACATATGGAAACTTCTGCCTTCTTCTTGAAGGCCAACAGGTTACTGCACATTAGTGAGCCATAGTTTTCCCACGGTCTAGCTAGCTAGCTTTTGATGCTAATTTGTTAGCTTCTCCCTTTTCAAGAATAACTTTCAACAAGAAGTTAAGTTTCAAATGATCATCATCTGGTGAGTGGAACTGTGTTTTTTACTGCAGTGCGCTTGCTGTTGTTAGCCATCTCTTTTAAAAGAACTTATGTGTGTGAAACATTGTTGCATAAAAAGTGGAACTGACAGCATTTTAGCAACATGAAATCTTATAAAAATATTTTCATATACACCCCCAGGAAGAATATGACACTTTTGTAAAACATTTCTGACAAGCGACCACTTAGATGGTCAATAGATGGTCATTTTCACGTTTTCATAAATTCTTAAAATTTTGGGGAATTAAATATTCTATAGCAATATAGAGTGGGAAAGGCCGCGCATTTGGACAATTTATAGACACTGCAGTAAATAAAACCAAATAAAAACATCTGTCTTGTCTAGGACAGGAGTCTACACAGACCGGTGTGCTATAGCCAATCAGAGCTACAGTATACCTTTATTCAAACAAGCCATTTGCCACAAGGGCCTGCCATCATTCACTTTGAACTGGACTGTGTGTTTACAGGTAGTTGCAACAGCGTGACTTTAGATCATTAGAACGCATTGACCAAAAGCCACAAAATACACCTGAATGGATTTCTGCAGATATGTAAACACCACAGGAGTCCTCTTACATTTGGAACTTTACAGTCCTATTGATCAAACAACCATGAAAATGTAGGCTCTCTCTCACTCAGTTATGCACATCAACAAAATCAACAACTAATGCTAGCCAGAGCCAGATGAGCGAATATCAACGAAGGAACATAAAATAAACCCTCTCAAACTGTTTCAGCTAGTTGGCCGTCAAATTTGCACTGATAAACGATGGGGAATTGTTGCCTCCTCGTCCTTCTGCAGATTGCCTGCCAATGCATGCTTGTCCCAACCAAACACCCAAGCAAACTTGCTAGCTAGCTACTTCCAAACATAAATGAGAGAACACCTCACTCTGACCATTTTACTCGCCGTAGCAGAGATGGTTAGGCTGTTTACATGTTATCTAGAGCGTATTTGACTAACTATTACTGACACCGGTCATATTCAGCAGGTGTTGCCCATTCGTAAATTCATCACTTGTTCTGTGCTCTGAAATCGGAGTGGATAGCCAGAGTGAATTTGTGAACACAACAGATATGCTTACTGTATAACAGGTGTTCAAGTTCTTGCTAGCTAACCAAATGACACCTGCAACTCTAGCTGTGTATAGCCACCGAAAAACGATATGAGGGGAAAAGTCAGTCACTCACCCACTCCTCCAATGGCATGACATCCTCCTAGCAGCTAGCTAGCTAGTTAACGTTAGGCTCCATGTTTTTAGCTGCTACATAAATAGATACACTAGCCTATTAGCCACGTAATGACTGACTTGTGATCATTGCTCTTGCTAGTTTGATTGTATTGACATTCCAAGCCTTAGTTACATTCGTGTGTTTTTGTCCAGAATATTGAGTCATTGAAACTGAAACACTGCATCCAGCTGTGATTTACAACCCGATAGCAATATATTTTGGACTTCCAAGAAATGTATTGGTGAATTATATTAATCATGCATTGAACTGCATCCATCTATTCTGCCAACAATGCCTTAGTCATGGAACGTTGAGTCAAATATAACACATTTTTAAAACCTCTTATAAAGTTGGTTTTGTAGCATAAACTGGATATATTTTTATTTTTGATTGATATTATTATTGTCTGTTTGTTTAATATCTGCAAAGTAGCTAAAACACAGTCAGTTCCACTTTAAACTTTAGGTCACCGGTTACTTTGTGTGCTAAACGTGAAATGTTTTTTGCAATGGGAAGTAATAGTTATACATTTCGATTGGGAAATGCTTAATGGTTGTGTTTTTGTATTCTTATGATTGGAACCTACTGGCTTATTATGTCTGAGATTATGGACTGCTTATCCTTTAACATCATGCTGTGTGTGACTGATGTCTTTCCATCGGCCCTATGCAGTGGTGTAGTGGTGTCTGAAGAAGTATGTATGCTCAAATTCAAAATCACACCAATTTGATGGTCTAAGTCCACAACAATGCTTAAACCACATCAATCTGATTGTGTGGGCCTGTCAGGACCTGGCTCCGAAGTGGGTGGGCCTTGGACCGACATTTTCGGACTACTAAACAACTATTGATTTAGAACCACTGAGAGTTACCGCAAGTCGCAAAGAAAACAGGAGCTGCCTCCACTATTCCAGCACCATTGCTTAGTCTAATACAGAGACAACTAAAAGATACCAAAAACGATTTAGTCCAATCAACTTAAACTAAATATGATGTGGCTGTCCATGGTACTGATTTATGTGTGTGTGTGTGTGTTGACTCACCCTACTTGTCATACAGTACACACTTTTAGTTTTTGTTGTCCTAGGATACCTGGCTAAAATGCTTGCTCCTAGCCTAACTTCCTTTCATGGGCAACGATGCGCCTGGCCAGCTACTAAACATTAGCATACTACATCTAGCTACATGTTGAACTTCCATCCTCTCAGTCCAGGGGCACAATGTATGAATTTTTGGGTATTTTACCCAATTTTTCTCCCCAATTGGTAGTTACAGTCTTGTAACTACTGCGAAGGTCGAGAGTCGTGCGTCCTCCGAAACACAACCCAACCGAGCCGCACTGCTTCTTGACACAGTGCCCACTTAACCCGGAAGCCAGCCGCACCAATGTGTTGGAGGAAACACCTGGCGACCGAGTCAGCGTGCACTGTGCCCGGCCCGCCACAGGAGTCGCTAGTGCGCAATGGGACAAGAACATCCCTGCCGGCCAAACCCTTCCATACCCTGGACGACGCTGGGCCAATTGTGCGTCGCCCCATGGGTCTCCCGGTCGCGGCCGGCTGCGACAGAGCCTGGACTTGAACCAGGATCTCTAGTGGCACAGCTAGCACTGCAATGCAGTGCCTTAGACCACTGCGCCACTCGGGAGGCCCTCAATGTATGAATTTATGGTTGGATCAGAATCGCCGTTATAATCATTGGCCAGTACGGAGAAATAAGTAATACCACAAGTCCAAATCCTTATCTCAATCCATGGCTAATTTATGAAAGGGACGATTGTAGCTAGCTAGCTAGCCACCGGAGGACAACAACACAACGAGATGCAACAATTCAAGTTTTTTTTTATAGTGAATGACGTTTGGCTTCTGAGGTGATGTGATTGGTCTGAAGCCAAATCCAAACTGGCTTCCCTTGACACTTTTTTTGGGTGCGCCAGGACCATTCACAGCTGAGCTCACTCAGTTTAGCTCAATGCTGATTGGCTATTATTTTATTATTTTTTTTATCAAGGGAGGCCAAATGCTCGCTGGCATCCCTTGCATTGAAGGAGTGAACAAGGTATAACATATTTTGGCCCCGCGCCATAAGGGGATTTGGGCTCGCTGAAGAATGGTACTGAATTGAGGAAATGGATGCAAGGCCTGGTATTACAGCTAGGAAGGTGGGGCTTCCGAAAGCGGGCTCGGCATCCATTGGCCCGTTAGGCGTGATTTCAGTTTTCTTCAGGTGAATATGATTGGTCATTGACTCCCCATAGTATGTTATACCACTTTCCCTCCTTCAGGGAACAGTAGTTATATTCATAGCTGTATGTTCTCCTATGGGGACGGCCAAATAACAATTTTTTTTACTAAGAATGTAGGGGATTTTTCTTCAGATATTGCTGAAATTGCACAGACCAACATATGTAATCAAATTAATATTAAGACATTAATGTTGAATATTCACTGTGACTGTGAAATGTAAATGTCAAATTGATGTAAAAGCATGGACAGTGGACAACTTACAATGGAGTTTAGGGATGAACATGATAGTGTTTGTTTTCTATTTCCAATCATTCCACTGCTATCCAACATTCTTTGGCACTCATTAATTGACCAAATATTGTACATATTGGATTGGGGGCAATGTCTGTAAAAAAAATTGGGAACCATCCAACATACGATATGTCCAAGTCAAGCCTGGACAATGAACAGCTAACTAACTTTAGAGATGTTTAGGAATGATAGGCTGTAGTTTGTTATGATGTTTCCATCACTAAGAGAACATTTGCATGAACAAGCAATTTGGTTTAACAGTGTTGCTGCTTTGCATATGAAGTCCAGAAACATCAAGCTTGCTTCATTGTTGGAGCTTTCAATGTCCTCCCAATGTAGCCTACCATCATTCATTATATACTGTCCCCTCTCTTTCAAACCTAAAAAAACCAGACCAAATTGATGACTCTGCTAATTCATTTCAAGATATATGGTGGTAATGTCAACTGTCTGACTATCCTTTTCAATATATCTATTTAAACCTTTATTTACCCAGGTAAGTCTTAGAGAACAAGCTCTCTTTTACAATGACCACCTGGTTCTCTCTTAAGGAATGAAGACCTGCATACTCAATAGTAGCCTCTTTTTAATACATAGCCTACATATAACTTTTATCTATCCCCAACAGCTACCAAAGACATCATCACTTACCTTGACTCTCACACTCAGCTAGGCCTATAGACAGACCACTCTCTTCAGACTATAATGTGAAGTATTGAGGTTATGGAGCATGGACAAAGACCTCTGCTATGGCTGCTCTTATTCCATGTACTGACAGTGTGTAGCAGCGGGAGACTAAACCCCTCCCTGTGAGAGGAATTGACTTCACTCAGTTCCCCTTTTGCTTCCTGCTCATTTTCATATCAGCTTTCTGAGGCAGATTTGGTGTGAAGTGAAAAGAGGGGCCAACTAACCATTAACATGCCAGTATCCGTACAGTAGCATTAGACTGTTTTCAAACTTGACTGCCTTTGTGAAATGATAGCTTACTTGAGGCCTTTTTGAACCAATGATTATAAGGAAAACAGCTTGAGCAGGGGCGCAACTTTAGTTTTAGAAGTGTGGGGAACATATATATATATATATATATATATATATATATATATATATATATATATATATATATTTTTTTTTATCCAGTCGGATAAACACTCCAAACAGCCTACCCAACGCTCGGAGGGGTCCGCATGGTCCTAAAGCACACCGTTGCCTCGTTTTGTATCACATTCCAATGATAAAACTGGGGGGGACAAAACTGCAATTTCAGAATGTGGGGGGGACATGTCCCCCCTGTCCCCAGTGAAAGTTGCGCCCCTGAGCTTGATTATTTATGGTGGTTATCTGCAATTAATATATGTTTAGCCTCATTCATCACATCACTTGCATCACCTGATCTAAATGATGATCGAGTCAAGTTCTCACACTTGACTCTTTTCCTTCTTACTAGCTCTGGCTTTGCTGATAGTAGGTACATTTTTCCTCAATAAAGTAGCTATGACTGATATGTGGTTGCCCACCTAGCTATCTTAAGATGGATGCACTAACTGTAAGTCACTCTGGATAAGAGTGTCTGCTAAATGACAAAAATGTAAATGATAAGTTATAAGTAACCCGAAATTCTGAAGAAATGGGCTGACTTCATTGATCCTCATATGATTAATCATACACACCAGTAGCCTTGTCATTTTACCAATATACTTAGTGCTTAATTTGTAAATCGGGAGGTGCCGGGACAAAAAGTGAGCGGGAGAGGGGTGTGACCTAGGCAGTGGTGGAAAAAGTACCCAATTGTCATACTTGACTAAAAGTAAAGATACACAGTTTTAATGTCTTAATGTAGTCTGAAATTGAAGCATATAACAAATAAACAATTGGAGACAAAAACAAAATAATGGAATCGTTTTGTTTAACAAAATGTAATCTAAATGTTTGACTCAAAGTAGCCACCTTTTGCAGACATAATAGCCGAACACACTCGTGGCATTCTTTCTACAATGGAAATCAAAAATTGGTCGGAATGTTCTTCCCAACACTGTTGCAGAAGTTCCCACAAATGTCTTGCACTTGTAGGTTGCTTTGCTTTCACCCTTCTGCCCAGTTCATCCCAAACCAGCTCGATGGGGTTTAAGTCTGGAGACTGTTCTGGCCATTCCATGATTTGAAGTCTACCATCTTGTTCTTTTCTTCTAAGGTAGTTCTGACAGCCTGGAGGTGTGTTTTGGGTCATTATCTTGCTGTAGGAACCCCTGACCAACTAGGCGTACACTAGATGGTATTGCATGGCGCTGCCAAAATGCTGTGGTGCCGTTTTGGTTCAGGGTGCCACTCACTCTGTGCAAGTCGCCGACTCTGGATCCAGCAAAAGAGCCCCAGACCATCACGCTTCCTCCTCCATGTTTGACAGTTGGTGTCACACACTGAGGAACCATCTTTTCAAAAACCCTGCGTGATGAACCGACGATTTCACAGTTTTATTAATCGGTCCATAAGACCTTCTTCCAGTCTTCAGTAGTCCACTGACTGTGCGTCATGGCCCAGGCAAGCCTCTTTTTCTTATTTTGCCATCTTAGCAATGGCTTTCTTATTGCCACTCGACCTGTCAAACCTGCAGCTCGAAGTCTTCTCTTCACAGTTGAAACTGAGACTTGCTTACTTCGACCAGTGTTAAGCTATGCTTGAAGCTGTTGTCCTGTGAGCCGCCTATCACGCAAGCTGTTGACTCTCAGAAACTTGTCATCTGATTCTGTTGTGGCTCTGGGTCTGCCAGACCTCTTCTTGTCAGAGTTACCTCCAGATTGATGGTGTAGGAAACTGTACTCACTGACACCTTGGCTTTCTTTGCAATTTCCCTAAAGGAAATACCTACACTTTTAAGGGTTATAATGGTCTGTCTATCTTCCTTTGTTAATTGCCTTTTTCTCGCCATTATGATAGCAATATACTACTTCCTGCAGTACAATACTGTCCAAATAATGCTTTAGAGCAGGGGTGTCAAACGTCCGGCCCGCGGGCCGGATCAGGCCCGCAAACGGGTTTAATCCGGCCCGCGAGATGATTTTTTTTTTAAAAATGGAAGAAAATGAAAAAAAATATAACATTTTTTTGTAAAGTATAAAAATGCGCTGCAATTTTTCTATAAAATAAACTGCTGTTCCAATTGCGTCCACTGGATGGCGCAATAGCAATTGTGTTAAGCAAGCAAACTGTTTATACCGGGGCAGAGCAAGTAGGTCAAGCACGTGCAGCCAATGAGCTACATTGTTTTGCCTGCGATATTTATTACGGCTTCTACTTTTAACATTATGTGCTTTGGCACCCTCATTGCCCCAATATGTCTCTGTCAAAAAAGAGAAAAGTGGACGCAGAGTGCAGAGTGTTCCAAGAAAAATGGTCATCCTCCTATTTATTCACGGAATTGAATGGGAAAGCTGTATGTTTGGTGTGTTCAGAGCATGTTGCAGTGCTGAAAGAATATAACCTTCGTCACCACTATGTGAGTCTTCATGCCGACAAATATGACAACTTTCAAGGACAGCGGAGATGAGAGAAGGTGAATGAACTGTTGGCGGGTCTGAAGAAACAGCAGTCTGTGTTTACTCACAGCCGAGACATCAGTGACGCTGCAGTGAAAGCTAGCTGCCTCATTGCTAATGAAATCGCAGTGGCTTCAAAACCATTTAGTGAGGGTGAATTTGTAAAAACATGCATGATGAAGGCAGCGGAGATTGTGTGCCCTGAAAAGCGGCAGGCTTTTGCAAATATCAGCCTGACAAGAAACACAGTTGCAGACAGGATTTCCGATCTTTCAGTGGATTTGGACAGCCAGTTGAAGCAAAAAGTAAAGTCATTTATTGCGTTTTCGGTTGCAATTGATGAAAGCACGGACATTACAGATGTTGCACAACTGGCCATTTTCATCCGCGGAGTTGATGACACATTGACCGTCACCGAGGAGTTCGTGGAGTTGGTGCCGATGACAGATACAACGACAGCAGCTGATATTTTTACCGCACTCGTCGGCGCGCTGGACAGGGTCGGAGTGGACTGGTCCCGCGCTGTCAGCCTGGCTACAGATGGTGCGCCCTCAATGATTGGGAAAAAAGCAGGCGTTGTGACAAAGTTCAGAGAGAAAGTGCAATCTGCAAATGGAGGACGTGATTTTTTGACTTTTCACTGTATTTTGCACCAGGAGGCTTTGTGTTGCAAGTCATTAAAGATGGATAACGTCATGAAGGTGGTCATCCAAACTGTTAATTTCATCCGATCCAGAAGCCTGAATCACCGTCAGTTTGACAGCCTTCTCAGAGAGAATGACCACATCTATGGCCTGCCATACCACACTGAGGTAAGATGGTTAAGCCGAGGTGCTGTGCTGAGGCGTTTCTTTGATTTACGAGAAGAAATTGAACAGTTCATGGAAGAAAAGGGCAAACCAGTGTTAGAATTTCATTCCGCAGAATGGATGCAGGACCTTGCATTTATGGTGGATGTTACAGAGCACCTGAATAACTTGAACAAACAGCTGCAAGGGCGCAACAAAGTTGTCACGCAGGATTATGACAGCATACGTTCTTTCAAGTTGAAGCTGTCATTTTGGGAGACGCAACTTGCCGGTGGTTATGCAGCTCACTTCCCCTGTCTGAAAAATGTGAGCGCGACCCAACATGTGGCAGACATGAAGCGGTTCAAAGATAAAATAACTGGTCTGTTACGGGAGTTTGAGCAACGCTTTCAGATTTATGTTTATATGTTTTTATGCTGATGTGCTATTGTTTTTAATTGATTTTATTTTATTTATATATTTAACTTATTCTTGACTCTGTGGTTCTTGCACTTGTTTGGGGAACAGGATTTCATTATTTTTATCTACATTTCTGCCTGAGAAATGACACCCTGATATAGTTCTGTGATCTGTGAAACAGTTCTGTTAATCACTGAGGCATTGTGTGTTTGTGTGTTCTTTTTCTTTAGAATTTTCAAATAAACTTGACGTGTTTTATGATTAATAGTGATGTTGTGCTTGTACTATTTTGGACACACTGTCCTCAGGCTCCAGCTTTATGTTGTATGTTGATCGTATTAAAACAAAGAAAACAATCTGAAGTTGTTGTTTTTAAGTTATATATACCATGATTTTTCCGGTCCGGCCCACTTGGGAATAGATTTTCCTCCATGTGGCCCCTGAGCTAAAATGAGTTTGACACCCCTGCTTTAGAGGGTGTAGTAACACAGTGTGTTCCAACACTGCTTTTATACAGACAGAGGGTTTGGAAGTAATCAACAAAAGTTGGGACACCTGTAGGAATTGTTAGTGTCAACTTTCAAGCCTTAATTTACTTCGATTGCTGCAGAACAGCTGTAAGTTGTTAACCCATCACTTGAAAAATGCCTTTTTTATAACTCTGAAATGTACATTATTTTCCATTTTTGGTAACCGAAACCTTTTTTTTTAACCTCTGGTAGTTTTCCGCTTACCTTTGTCCATTTCAGGTTATTCACTGGACTTGAACTGCTTAAATTTCAATAAAAACTGGAAAAATGGGGGTGTTCTAAAACTTTTGATCGGTAGTGTGTATGTATATATATAGAAAAGTATGTGGACACCCCTTCAAATGAGTGTGTTCGGATTTTTCGTTATTTAGCCCTCCGAAAAGGCTCACCAGGAAGCACACAATGTCATGACTCGTGTTTTGCCCTTAATTTTATTTTAAATCAAATGACCACAGGTCATAAACCTGAAATACAACAAATAAATAATGACAATATATTATTCAAATATATAATGTAAATATATTATTCAAATAATATAATATAATAATAATGTAAATAATGAAAATCAAATAAGCCTGCAACACCATCAAAAATGTGGCAAATCTGGCTTAAAACAACATTGACTACATTACCCAGAATGCCTAGCGACAGAGGAGGATGCGCACAGTGACTCTGCCGTAACTGGTTGCTATGGACGCTGTCACAGGACATAAAACCAATGCCACCACATGCCTCGTCCAAAGGATTTACACACGCACAAACGCAACATAACGTAACACTCCACCATGGATCACCGAACCAAACCACCGCTATCACCACCGCCACCAGAAACCAGCAGAGTGCTCCGAACAATCAGCACAACGCCAATGGCTGATAGCCTAATGCTATACAGCATCTGGGTCGCTGAGCTACCGCACCCAGCGAGCTACAAGTTACTCTCGGCCAACTAACACTGACACAGTGAGGTAAACGTTCAGTGCTCAAACATATAAGACACTTAAACATTAATGCTAGACTGTGAGTAGTTCGCAGTTACATACCAACGGGCTGTGTGCTCCTGATGATTGTCTGCGGTGAAATGATTACCAGCTGCCATAATTTAAGTCTCATTTGCTTCTCTTTTATCTATTTATAAATATGTTTTTTTCTTTTCCTGAGTGAGCTAGAAGTCTCAACACCTCCCACTTGGCCGACCGATCGAAGATCCAAGGAGGGCACAGTCTCTTGAGTCTCTCAGTGAGAATTTCAAACTAAAGTCCAGTCTTTACAAACAAACATGTATTAACTAAGGAGGTAGGCTCCACCACCTTTCCTCCTACTGAGTGTAGGTTTGCCCTTGAAGCACTCAGTTGCCTCCCAGGGTTACCCGCTAGCTAAGCAAAGAACACAGAGTCACAGTCTTTGGGTACCCATGGCGAGGACTTATCTTACCTCCTCTTGGTCTTCAGCAGGAATCAAGATCACCAACCTCCGCACATCCCTGCGAATGACGATTGTCGTGTGCATGGTAGAGTCCTTTCTCCAGGCCCTGGGAACCATGGGAGCAGGAAGACCCATGCAGGTTGTTATGTCCGCATCCCGGACAACCCCCTTCTCGTCTGGATATGTTGTAGCAACCCGGCCGAGCGGGAACTGCCCCCTTAGAGCGTTCTGGTCCGCAATCCAGACTACGTCTCCAACCTTGATACTTCTCTCTGCTCGGTGCCACTTGTGTCGTATGAACAAGTTTGGTCCTGCCAGTTCACTCAATTTCTTCCAGAACCTGTCGACTCCAGCCTGGACAGCCCTCAGTCTGCGCCAAGAGCGGGTTTCCATGTCGATTCCGATAAGGGAGTTGGGGGTCAAGTACTCCACTGAGTCCTCTTGTTCCTGTGCCCTGGCGTCGATGGGTTGCTCATTAGTCAAGTTGGCTGCAGAGTAGAGAAGGGTCTGGAACTCCCCCCAGGTGTAGCAGCCAATTGTTCCGCCAAGACTGTTAAGAGCTCTTTTAAGGAGCTTGATAGCTGCCTCTGCTGCTCCATTCCTGTGTGGCAAGTCTGCAGGATGAAAGTCCCATTGCCACTCGGTGCTATTTCTGGCAGCCTTTTCTTCAACGGATGCCTTCTGCAAACAGGCCAGGTGCTTGTGTAGCTCTCTCAGAGCAGGCCTGGCGCCCAATAAGTTTGTGCCTCTGTCTGACCATAGCTTTTTGGGATGCCCCCTCAGAGCAGTGAACCGGGAGTAGGCCTGAAGAAAGCTCTCAGAAGACTGGTCGTCGACGAGATCAGCATGGACGGCTCTGGAAGTCATGCAGCAATACACGACTCCCCAGACCTTTTTCTTGGTTATTTTCTTAACAGCGTCCCTCACTTCAAAGGGTCCAAAGAGGTCTAGTGTAGTATACTCGAATTGGTTCGCTCTACTGGTACGTTCCTGAGGAAGAGCGCTCATCACTTGCTGGCACAGCCGGGCTCTTTGCTTCTTGCAAGTGATGCACCTGTTGACCACCTTCTTCACTGTCCTCCGACCTTGCACAACCCAGGCCTTTCTTTTAGTGTGCATCATTGTGGCAGCCACCCCTTCATGATTCACTTCGTGAGCTTCCCTCGCAAGCAAGGCCCCCAGCCACGACCGGAACGGGATTAAAGGTACAGCGGTTCCGTCTTCATTCCAAGACTGGACTCTACCACCACAAAGTAAGAGTCCATTGTTGTCATCTTTAATCACAACAATGCAGTTTAAGGTCGTATCCTGAAAGTTCACGCCGTCTTGGGCCGCAAGGGCTAGGTCTTGGAAAGCCGCCGTTCTCTCTCCCACAGACAGCCTGGGGCCCCTCACCTCCCACTTTGCTGAGCTCGAGGCTTGGTAGCTTGTCCTCAGCCAGGATTCTGCAGTTCTTCTAACCCAGGCGATTGTTCCACACAATTTAGACAAGCTACTGAATCGTTCGGGCCCAACAAGGCGCACTAGAGCTACACCCCAGGGCTTCCTCTTTGGCCTCTCTACTGCTGGAGTTGGACCTTGGTCTTTCATCTGCGGTCGCGGTGCGCAGTCTTGCAAGTCTGCCCCAACATCAGTATTGCTGGGGCCTGAGAATCTTTCTGCCTGAGACCTGGTGACTACAGCTGAGAACGCTCTTCTCTGCAACCTTTTAACGTCATCAGCCACGCTGGTCACTATCTCACTGGCCGTCTTCACAGGCCACTCAGCCTCAGGCCAACTCAGGAAATTTGGGCCTTGTTGCCACTCTGACCCTTCATCGAGTTCCTCAGGAGTTGCTCCCCTTGTGATGATGTCCTGGTTCAGGTTGCCCTCAATCCACCTCCAGTCTTCCAGCGAAGAAAGTTTGGTAGCCATAGCTATCCTTGTGAATTGCTCCCAGGATTGTTTGGCTATCCACGAAGTGGACCCAGCGTGCGACCTTGATGCGGCAGTGCTTTACAAGGTATTTTCTCAGACGGATCGAAAAGACAGCACCACATACCTCTGCCTTAATCAAGTCTCCTTTCTGGTTGAGAGGGGTAAGCTTTGCTTTTGACTCAACCAGCCTCACTACGACCCCATTCTGCGTCTCCCAACGGAGATAGAGCACCACGCCGTAGGAAGCCTTACTCCCATCTGAAAACGTGACTCCCATTGGATGGCCTATGGCTCCAGTTGGTGTGAGGCTTCTTTTGAACCTGATCTGGGCAAGTCTCACATATTCTTCGAGGAGTCTTATGGAAGCCTCCCGTAGTTTTGGTGAGAGTGGGTCATCCCAAGTGTCCTTAACTGGACTGCTTATACTCGCTTCTTGGTAAGCTTCTCTCACAAGCATCACCCCTTTCTGCTTTGCGGGTGTGGCAAGACCAATGGGGTCGTAGAATCCAGCGATCTGGCTTAGCAGCATCCGACGGGTCAATGGGTTTGGAGTTTTACCTCTGACTTCCTCTTCGCGCAAATCGACTCCTGTCCTCATCTTTCCTCTCTTCTTTGAGAAATTTACGGAGGTCAACACACGAAGTTTGTCAGTCTCTGGTTCATAGCCGACTCCAAGTGCTTTGCTTTCTTCGTCCCGCATCTGGTTGGGTAACACCAGCGTTTTGCGCACACTCACAGTTTTCTTACTGATACTGGCATCAGTTGTGGTTGTGGACCTCCCACTTTGGCCTGATAAGACCCATGGCTTAAGGGAGAAGCCTCCAGCCTTTAATATCTTTTCCACTCCTTTGGTGATTTTCTCCAGTATCCGCAAGTCATTGTGGGACGTCAAGATGTCATCCACATAACTATCTTCTACCACAACTCTGCGCTCCTCAACCATGGCTGCAAACTGGGGCAGGTTGGCTGTTTCTCTCATTGCCACCTGGGTGATACAACCAGCAGGTTTATTGCCAATGTTGACCCTGACGACAGCAAAGACTTCGACCACCTCCTCAGGATTGTCTCTCCAGAGGAATCGATGGTGGTGTACTTCTTTGTCTTCTAGCCAGACAGAGTTGTAAAAAAAAATCACATCGCCCAGTGCGGCGTACAACCCAGTCCTGAATCTCAGAAGCACGCCCCTTATCTGATTTAGGACGTCAGGACCCTTGTACAGTAGGTCATTTAAACTTATTCCCATGAATTCTTGGCTACTGTTCCAGACAATTCTTACAGGGGTAGTGGTTGAGTGAGGATTAGGAGCAACTAAATGACTGATATACCACTTAGGTCCCTTCCAGCTCTCAATTTCCTCTTGGGTGACATTAACAGCAGCCCCTCTTGAGACCATATCGTGGATTTGCTCTCTGTACGCAGCCTTCCATTCCGGCTCCCTCTCAGGTCGTTTCTCAGTGTTTAAAAAGGTCGCTTCCACTGCACGTCGATTGTCAGGCAGCGTTGCGGGGTCTCCTTTCCACGGGGAAGCTGCGTCCCAGTGAGGGGATTCGCTGTGCTTGTCAGCTTGCACGTAGGTGAGACATTCCTTTATTTTCTCCAAGTCTCTTTCCTCTCCTAGGGTCATTTCCTTGCCTCCAGGGGGGCACCTACCGCATCTGCAGCCACCACACTGAGGATCACAGGCGGCGCCAATACTGTCCCACTTGAACCATTCAAAAATGTCTTTGTTGGTAGTTGCAGTGTTTCGGAGGATTGCGTCTTCTTCCACCGAAACTCCACTGGGTCCTTCCGTCTTCACGAGAATCTCTTTGTACGCCCTTGAAGCTGTTCTCATTGACCTATCGAAATGTGTTTCAGACCTGTGCACTGCTAGGTCTATCACTTCAAAGAGGTCAGGATGCGTTCCACCAACAGTCTTCCCAAGGGGGCCATCCCAGAGGACGAGGTCTCCAACTACACTGACTGGCTGTGGGACCAGGCAACCCTCCCTGTGGCTAATCAACAGGTCGATATTTTCGGGGCGGACCAAGTCCTTGAGTGGAACATTTGGAAAGAACTTCTGCAGTTGCTGTGGCGTGACAGCTTGGTTCACCTTCGCAACATCTTCCAAGCCGTAACAAAGGAGTTTGTGCTCTGCTACTGTACCTTTGGGAGTTTTTACTCTCAGCCTCAGGGTGTACTTCTTGGTAGTAATGGTTTTCTCCATCCCTCCAACACCTTGGACAATCAACTTAATGTTCTCACCATTTAGCTTGAGACGCTCTGCTGCATTATTATAGATATAATTAGTATCTGAAGCGAGATCAATCAACGTACCGACTAGCTGGCCAGAGTTTGTCGTCACATCCAACAGCATCATTATGACAGGGCACTCTTTTGGCTCACAACCAGTGCTAGCACACACTATTGTCGTGATCTTCTTTGAACTCTGCCCGCAGCTCTGGAGAAAGTTTGGCAAGGAGCTCCTCCTGTTTGTTGGTTAGTCCAAGCCCCCTTTTCCCCAATTTTGCATCGCTATGCTCTCCGCTCTTTTCCTCTTTCTTCTTGATCTGTGGCTTTGGACAGAGCAAGTAATTGTGGTCTGAAGAGCCCTCTTTCTGACAGTCATCCTTTGAGCATAGATACTTTTGTGTGCAGCCGCCATCGTCACCATGAAGGCGCAAGCACTTAAAGCATGCTCCTACTCTCCTAAGCTGAGCCTTCTTGCCTGTCAGATTGAGCTTCTTGAAGACCTTGCAGGCGAACAGCCTACCTCCGTGCTCGTTGTCTCCACATGTGATGCATGAGCTTGGTTGAGAGCCCTTTAGGGTGTTTCCTCATGTGGCTCTGGTAAATGCCCTCCTTTCTTTTTTCTTTTCGCTTGACCTCTCGGTATTGTCCGCCGGGCTAGGCTGTAGCTGGTCTAGCTCCTCGAGAATGTCCTCCTGCTTTTTCAAGTATTGCAGTAGACAGTCGAAGTGGTTGCGTGGTGAAAACCCGCTTCCAGGGTCATTTTTGTGTGTTAACCACTTTTCTTTCAGGGAGTCAGGAAGCTTACTTTCAATCGACTGCACAACCACTCTGTACTTTATGGTTTCCCTTGATGGGAAAGCACTTCTTGTGCAATCAGCAGCACTATTTTCGGCTTATTTCCGTACTTGTTGTCCAGGAGCCTGAACACGTCGTTGGCGGATCCACAGCTGGACAATACGAGGTCCCTCTTGACTTTTTCATCTAGGCTTCCCAAGAAATTGAATTTCCTCACATTTTCCAATCCATGAGGGTTTCCCAGACATTGCAAGTCCTCCCATTCAGCTTTCCAGCGGTAGTAATCCCTCATATTACCAGCAAACATGGGCAAGCGTGCACGTTCTAGGCTGATCTGGGGCCTGTAGTTGTAAGCCCCAACTGGCTCCTCCTGCTCCACAATTTTCACTTTTCCCAGTTTCTATTCGTCGTCGGATTGAGAACCGCCTTTCCATGCCCACTCCACTCATCCCACAGTTTTGCACGCCTTTTCTTCAACTTCCGGATCTGGTCCTTTGACTCTGTTGCCTTGGACCGAGGGATCAAATCTTTCCACTCATCCAATCCTCGTTCGAAGTTGTAGACCTCCCGTTCCAGGTTCCTATGAATCAATTCACATTCCCTCCTGGTCATATGGTGGTGATCGGTTGCCTCGGCCTGGTCCATGGCTGATCCAGCCTCTTCAGTGAGGGTGGTAATTTCCACCTCAGCGAACCTTGTCCAGAAGCTGATCAGGATGATTTGTTCAGTTTCATCAAACTTACAGTCACATTCTGTTGGTTTTCCGTCAATGTTTTCCGCCTTCTTTTTGACTTCATCGTCGTCCACTTCTCTCAGGGCCGTGGCATACTCAAACCCTGCATCTCTGACTCTGGAGTGATCCACTTTAAAGTTCCTCCTCTCACTTCTCATTTCACTTTCCCCCAGTGCACTAGCTCTGGAGGCGAGGTAATTGGCTCTTCTAGTGAACGCAGTCTTGGCTGCTGACCGCTTCTGTTTTAGCCTCTCCAGCTCCTCCTCTGATGCTGCCATCTTGCCAACTTTTCTAGCGTTTAACTCAAGTTCAAGTGTTTTCCACCAACTGGAAAACACTTGAACTTCCTCTTCTTGGCTTTCACTCATTAATGATTTGCCTAGTAAGTCAGCAGATGAGCAGACAGCTTTATGGGTGGACTGTTAGCTTATCAGAAGTTAGTCTCATGACGAATGTTCTAGACCTTGCATTATCCATGTAAAAGGAGAACCATGGTTTATGACTGTTCGGATTTTTCGTTATTTAGCCCTCCGAAAAGGCTCACCAGGAAGCACACAATGTCATGACTCGTGTTTTGTCCTTAATTTTATTTTAAATCAAATGACCACAGGTCATAAACCTGAAATACAACAAACAAATAATGACAATATATTATTCAAATATATAATGTAAATATATTATTCAAATAATATTCAAGTAATATATTCAGCCACACCCCTTGCTGACAGGTGTATAAAATTGAGCACACAGCCATGCAATCTCCATAGACAAACATTGGCAGTAGAATGGCCTTACTGAAGAGCTCAGTGACTTTCAACGTGGCACCGTCATAGGATGCCACCTTTCCAACAAGTTAGTTTGTCAAATTTCTGCCATGCTAGAGCTGCCCCGGTCAACTGTAAGTACTGTTATTGTGAAGTGGAAACGTCTAGGAGCAACAACGGCTCAGCCGCGAAGTGGTAGGCCACACAAGCTCACAGAACGGGACCGCTGAGTGTTGTAGCGCGTAAAAATCTTCTGTTCTCAGTTGCAACACTCACTACAGAGTTCCAAACTGCCTCTGGAAGCAACGTCAGCACAATTATTCGCTTTTACAGGGGAAATCAGCAGTTTCTACATCCGTCTTTTGACTTTTAATGATATGTACACATTGATTCTTGAATATATAACTTATAAATGCATTATGAGCTTAGTTCAACTGTCATACCCCACCAGACCCTCAAATAAAAGCTTGTTTTACTCCAATGTTTGTAAACAAAGTAAATGTAAACAAACACTGTATAGCCTCAAGCTATATCATGGATGGTCAGTCCTTGCATCCATAGCTCTGGCTATGAATTTGAGAGTGGTAACATTTCTCCAGCCCCTTCCCATAGCTTTTTACCCAAACAGGAACATGGAAGATGCTTTATTGTTTCTACTGCTGATTGCCGCTTGAAGTGCTTTTCATTTGCTTCACATTGTAACCTGCAGTAGGCTCTCTATGTGAGTGCAGTATAATGAAAAGACGGGCTCCTATTACCCTGACCAAGGGCTTTTGGTCTTGCTGGCAAAGGCTAATTACCTTTCAGTTAGACCAAAAGGCCTGAAGGCTCTTGTTCAAAAACTTAAATTTAATATTGAATATATCTTTGTTGTTGTTGTTGTTGTTGTAGGAAGACACCTCATAACGGCTAACATCAGGGGCACCCTTGTGTCTTATCATGAACGGGGTATGAAAAGGAGGTCCTCAGCCCTGGTGACGGAGGCTGCTGCAGCTACAGGACTACCCGTGTCTGTAGTTAAGGTATGAAATGGAGGGAAGGGGTGGGTGGTGGGTGAGAGGGAGGTGGAATTAGGGACATGTGACTACAAGGTTGGTGGATTTTGAGGGGTTAGTGGCAAGAGGGATTGGGGGGACAAATTGATTTTGGGGAGAGTGGGGAAAGAAATAGGCTGTGTTCTGATACCCTGCATCCAGAAGTGTTCACGCTTTCATTTCACCTCATGCATTTAAAAGCATTGGATTGGTGCAAGCGTAATGGGGAGATATTCCACCAGAGCACAAGCCCACTGAACGACCCCAGGCCAAGTGTTTGCTTTTCTAACCCCCTGTATTATTAGAATATTGTGAAATAAAGAAGAAACAATCCATCACCTAAAACACAGCGGATTAGGCAGGATCAGGCAACTGTAAAATCATGTTTAATTACAGTACTGTAAACAGCATTTTATCAACACAGAAGTTATACAGTGTTATGCTTGAATGTTTCTAGCGACAATGCTTTCTTTTCAAATTACAGAACTGGATTGGTAACTATGGGTGTTCACTCCTGCAACACCCCGCACCGCAAAGCTGCTGGTTATAAGCGCAGTGTGTCAGCCTGCGCAGAGGTGCTGAAGGGAAAGGTATGTATTCTCAGATGAATGTTTATTCCAACATAAAAAATGCAGTCCTACATTCTGATGTGAAATGTTGAGAATTGCTCTATCACTTTCACCTCTCCATTCCATAATGCGTCTTTCCACAGTGGGGCGGCAGGTATCTTAGTGGGTAAGAGTGTTGTGCCAGTAACCGAAAGGTCGCTGGTTCTAATCCCCGAGCCAACTAGGTGAAAAATCTGTCGATGTGCCCTTAAGCAAGGCACTTAACCCTAATTGCTCTGGATAAGAGCGTCTGCTAAAATGTAAATGTAATCGTTTTTTTGTCCGAAAAATAGGATATATTCCTCATTTCAAATAAGACTGTTTCCTGCTGGATTATTTTTTAAAGTAGGATATATTATTTAAAAAATGATATTAACTGTCCAATTGCATCTTTTTTGGGGGTGTTTTTTCCACGATTCACTACTACTACTACTACTACTACTAATAATAATAATAATAATTCTTTTTAATTTGGCGGATGCCTTTCAGGACACTCAAGGACATCTTACATTAAAAGTAGGCCTACATAAAATGAAGTGTGATACATCAAGTCATAAAATCAAGCGCATCAATCAACAGCAATAAAAAATCGAAACAATCTCAAATCAAAGAACCAGACAAAATAGGACAGATATAAAAGGAGGGAGGGGATGGGAAGAGGATACCTTAGAGCAGGGGTGTCAAACGTACGGCCCGTGGGCCGGATCAGGCCCGCAAACGGGTTTAATCCGGCCCGCGAGATGATAAAAAATAAAAAAATAATTTTTTTTTGTAAAGTATAAAAATGCACTGCAATTTTTCAATAAAATAAACTGCTGTTCCAATTGCGTCCACTGGATGGCGCAATAGCAATTGTGTTAAGCAAGCAAACTGTTTATACCGGGGCAGAGCAAGTAGGTCAAGCACGTGCAGCCAATGAGCTACTTTGTTTTGCCCGCGATATTTATTACGGCTTCTACTTTTAACATTATGTGCTTTGGCACCCTCATTGCCCCAATATGTCTCTGTCAAAAAAGAGAAAAGTGGACGCAGAGTACAGAGTGTTCCAAGAAAAATGGTCATCCTATTTAATCACGGAATTGAATGGGAAAGCTGTATGTTTGGTGTGTTCAGAGCATGTTGCAGTGCTGAAATAATATAACCTTCGTCGCCACTATGTGAGTCTTCATGCCGACAAATATGACAACTTTCAAGGACAGCGGAGATGAGAGAAGGTGAATGAACTGTTGGCGGGTCTGAAGAAACAGCAGTCTGTGTTTACTCACAGCCGAGACATCAGTGACGCTGCAGTGAAAGCTAGCTACCTCATTGCTAATGAAATCACAGTGGCTTCAAAACCATTTAGTGAGGGTGAATTTGTAAAAACATGCATGATGAAGGCAGCGGAGATTGTGTGCCCTGAAAAGCGGCAGGCTTTTGCAAATATCAGCCTGACAAGAAACACAGTTGCAGACAGGATTTCCGATCTTTCAGTGGATTTGGACAGCCAGTTGAAGCAAAAAGTAAAGTCATTTATTGCGTTTTCGGTTGCAATTGATGAAAGCACGGACATTACAGATGTTGCACAACTGGCCATTTTCATCCGCGGAGTTGATGACACATTGACCGTCACCGAGGAGTTCGTGGAGTTGGTGCCGATGACAGATACAACGACAGCAGCTGATATTTTTACCACACTCGTCGGCGCGCTGGACAGGGTCGGAGTGGACTGGTCCCGCGCTGTCAGCCTGGCTACAGATGGTGCGCCCTCAATGATCGGGAAAAAAGCAGGCTTTGTGACAAAGTTCAGAGAGAAAGTGCAATCTGCAAATGGAGGACGTGATTTTTTGACTTTTCACTGTATTTTGCACCAGGAGGCTTTGTGTTGCAAGTCATTAAAGATGGATAACGTCATGAAGGTGGTCATCCAAACTGTTAATTTAATCCGATCCAGAAGCCTGAATCACCGTCAGTTTGACAGCCTTCTCATAGAGAAAGACCACATCTATGGCCTGCCATACCACACTGAGGTAAGATGGTTAAGCCGAGGTGCTGTGCTGAGGTGTTTCTTTGATTTACGAGAAGAAATTGAACAGTTCATGGAAGAAAAGGGCAAACCAGTGTTAGAATTTCATTCCGCAGAATGGATGCAGGACCTTGCATTTATGGTGGATGTTACAGAGCACCTGAATAACTTGAACAAACAGCTGCAAGGGCGCAACAAAGTTGTCACGCAGTATTATGACAGCATACGTTCTTTCAAGTTGAAGCTGTCATTGTGGGAGACGCAACTTGCCGGTGGTTATGCAGCTCACTTCCCCTGTCTGAAAAATGTGTGCGCGACCCAACATGTGGCAGACATGAAGCGGTTCAAAGATAAAATAACGGGACTGTTACGGGAGTTTGAGCAACGCTTTCAGATTTATGTTTACATGTTTTTATGTTGATGTGCTATTGTTTTTAATTGATTTAATTTTATTTGTATATTTAACCTATTCTTGACTCTGTGGTTCTTGCACTTGTTTGGGGAACAGGATTTCATTATTTTTATCTACATTTCTGCCTGAGAAATGACACCCTGATATAGTTCTGTGATCTGTGATATACTTCTGTGAATCACTGAGGCATTGTGTGTTTGTGTGTTCTTTGTCCTCAGAACTTTCAAATAACTTGAGGTGTTTTATGATTAATAGTGATGTTGTGCTTTTGGACACTGTCCTCAGGCTCAAGCTTCATGTTTATATGTTTTTATGTTGATGTGCTATTGTTTTTAATTGATTTTATTTTATTTGTATATTTAACCTATTCTTGACTCTGTGGTTCTTGCACTTGTTTGGGGAACAGGATTTCATTATTTTTATCTACATTTCTGCCTGAGAAATGACACCCTGATATAGTTCTGTGATCTGTGAAACAGTTCTGTTAATCACTGAGGCATTGTGTGTTTGTGTGTTCTTTTTCTTTAGAATTTTCAAATAAACTTGACGTGTTTTATGATTAATAGTGATGTTGTGCTTGTACTATTTTGGACACACTGTCCTCAGGCTCCAGCTTTATGTGGTATGTTGATCGTATTAAAACAAAGAAAACAATCTGAAGTTGTTGTTTTTAAGTTATATATACCATGATTTTTCCGGTCCGGCCCACTTTGGAATAGATTTTCCTCCATGTGGCACCTGAGCTAAAATGAGTTTGACACCCCTGCCTTAGAGTATGAAAAAAGTGAATGCACTCACTAACTGTTAGTCGCTCTGGATAAGAGCGTCTGCTAAATGACTAAAATGTAAAAAATTGTAAGGGTTTGGTTTAAGGTGGTAGGGTACCTGGTTTAGGGTAAGGGTTTGGTTTAAGGTGGTAGGGTACCTGATTTAGGGTAAGGGTTTGGTTTAAGGTGGTAGGCTACCTGGTTTAGGGTAAGGGTTTGGTTTAAGGTGGTAGGGTACCCGGTTTAGGGTAAGGGTTTGGTTTAAGGTGGTAGGCTACCTGGTTTAGGGTAAGGGTTTGGTTTAAGGTGGTAGGCTTCCTGGTTTAGGGTAAGGGTTTGGTTTAAGGTGGTAGGGTACCCGGTTTAGGGTAAGGGTTTGGTTTAAGGTGGTAGGCTACCTGGTTTAGGGTAAGGGTTTGGTTTAAGGTGGTAGGCTTCCTGGTTTAGGGTAAGGGTTTGGTTTAAGGTGGTAGGGTTGGCAATAGGAGCTAAAGGCCCGGGCACCCATGGTGGAGAGGTGGAATGGGGGGGAGACAAGGAGACCAGCAGAGGAGGAGCGGAGGGAGCGGGAGGGGGCATAGACTGGGAGAAGATCAGAGAGGTAGGTGGGTGCCAGGTTGTGGAGGGCTTTGTAGGTGAGGAGGAGTATTTTAAAGTTAATACAGGATTGCACAGGGAGCCAGGATTGGTTTGATGTGTTCAGTTGATCCGGTGCTGGTGTGGAGTCTGGCAGCAGTTCAGAACCAGTTGGAGTCTATTAATGACTTTGGTGGGGATCTGGTGAGGAGGAGGTTACAGTATTCTAGACAGGAAGTATCCAAGGCATCTGGTGAGGAGAGTGTTACAGTAGTCTAGTCAGGAAGTAACCAAGGCATGGATGAGGGTTTCAGTGCTGGAGTGTGACAGAGAGGGGTGGAGCCTGGAGATATTGCGAAGGTGGAAGAACGCTGTCCGGGTGCTGGTTTTTATGTGAGGTTGAAAAGAGAGGGAACTATCCAGGGAGACACCGAGGCTTTTGACTTGTGTTTACAGAGGGTCCGGGAAACCATCTATGGTGATGCTTGAAGAGAGTGGATTTGGAGCCGATGAGCATGACCTCTGTCTTGTTGCTGTTGAGTTTGAGGAGGTTCATGCTCATCCAGCTCTGGATGTCATGAAGGCAGCTGATGAGGGAGGGGAGTGGTGGGTTTGGTGGAGAGGTACAGCTGGGTGTCATCAGCATAGCAGTGGAAGTGAACTTTGTGATGTTGCATGATCTCGCCCAGGGGTAGATGGAATATGAATTCTTCTGACAATGAGCATTCATGGTTGAGGAAGGTTTTTGCACAATAATGAGTGATTTACAGGAATGAGGTCCATGGTTTGAATCATAAGTGAAATCTATTCAGAAATGTATTACTTAAAACTATGTGGTGCACTACTTATCAAACCATTATCATTCAGAAGCTGTGAGATGGATGCCTATGTAAGTAGTAATGACAGTGTACCTAGTCAAGCTGCCCTCAAATATGTAGAACTAGTACACAGTAATAAATGCAGTATAAGCATTGTTCTGAAACATGTTGGCTGGAGTTGTGCTGTTATCTAACAACCAATACCGCTAGACTGTAATTACATAGCAGTTACATAGCAGTTATTATGGAAGTGATGCCATGTTTCCTAATTCGTTTCCAAGTGAACAGTAATCCAAGTTTATCATTTTATAAGCCCTTTTGCAATTATGTTAGCACAGCTGAAAACTGTTGTGCTGATTAAAGAAGCAATAAAACTGGCCTTCTTGAGACTAGTTGAGTATCTGGAGCATCAGCAATTGTGGGTCCGATTACAGGATCAAAATGGGCAGAAACAAATAACTTTCTTCTGAAACTCGTCAGTCTATTCTTGTTCTGAGAAATGAAGGCTATTCCATGCGAGAAATTGCCAAGAAACTGAAGATCTCGTACAACGCTGTGTACTACTCCCTTCACAGAACAGCGCAAACTGGCTCTAACCAGAATAGAAAGAGGAGTGGGAGGCCCCGGTGCACAACTGAGCAAGAGGACAAATACATTAGAGTGTCTGTCTAGTTTGAGAAACAGAAGCCTCACAGGTCCTCAACTGGCAGCTTCATTAAATAGTACCCACAAAACACCAGTCTCAACATCAACATTGAAGAGGCGACTCAGGGATGCTGACCTTCTAGGCAGAGTTGCAAAGAAAAAGTCCATTGTCTGTGTTCTTTTGCCCATCTTTTCTTTTTATTGGCCAGTCTGAGATATGGCTTTTTCTTTGCAACTCTGCTTAGATGGTCAGCATCCCGGAGTCGCCTCTTCACTGTTGACGTTGAGACTGGTGTTTTGCGGTACTATTTAATGACTCTTAACAACTGTATGCAAGAGGTTTTATTGGGTGAAAAATAAGTAATGGAAGCGCAGCACAATAATAGATTTTTGTAGATAGAAGTTGCTCTTTTGTCTCTCTCCCTCTCTGATCATGTGTAGAATAATGCCTTATTAATGGCAGTAATGTCCTGTAACTTATGGTTTTGCCTTGTTATTCAATGTTCACCTTTGATATTAATCTTTCAGATCTTTCTTGATAGCCTATTAGTGTAACTTAACAATAGTCCTTTTGCACATTGCTCCAGTCCCCCCCCCCCCCCCCCCCCCCCCCCCAGACGTGGCGAGGGCCAGCCGGGCCCCAGTGGACCTCCAGTGCCCCTCAGACGTGGTGAGGAACAGTCTGGCCTCAGCGGACCTCCGGGGCCCACCAGACCCCTTGTTGCATCCTCACCTGATCAGCCGGTGGGTCTACATTCTCCCCAATTATTTGATGGCCATTTTCAAAAGTCTGTCCAAAATATGTTTCTGCAACCACATTGCAACTAGCGAAGACCCTGAAGCAACAACAAAAACAGGGTTGTTGACACCAAAATGTTCAGTTGAGCCCAATCATATTTCAGCTACATTACTATAGGGGAGGTGTTGAGGGGGCTGAACTATAAAGTAGTAGCGCCTACCTGTTTGTGAATGCAGGGGAAAGGCAATGGACCATATAACTTCTATGATGTAGAATTATCAATTTCACATTCTTCGTTTCAGACCTTTGTGGTTTCTCCTGGGTATCCTGGATACTGGATACTTTTCTGGTGGGTCCACTTCTCTTCACTCCACTGATAACCAAAAGGCCATATATTTCCTCATCATCCTTGCTGGTTCAGCTAGTAGTCCACTACACCTGTCACTCGTATAAACAACCCTGAACCCATTACAGATGTTTGTATTCAAGACCAAACCTTGACTGAAGTAGCCCACAGTGTCCGAATCTCCAAGTGGAATACAATTTGCACTTGAAGTCGTGTAAACAATTTGCAAATGTCGAGCTGAACACATTCCTAGCTGTATTTTGTCTAATCTAGGAATTGATATGTTCCTTTTCAGCTATGTTGTCCTTTATGACATCTTTCATCAGTTTAAATGTCTTTATTGGGCCTTCTTTTACCAAGCAAGTTGACTGAAAACACAAACTGTATTACAGCAACAAACTGGGGACCAGTTGCATGCATGGGAAGGTGAGGGGTAGAATGGGCCAAAATGAAGTGTACAAAAATCAAGATGTCTTCTCTTGTGTTTTTTGTGGGGTAGGGGCTGCCTGCATAGCAGTACATGTTAGTATTTTAGTCAATTTCATAACTATACATTATATATGCAGTTGGTTATAATAAGTCCTAATACATACATGTGTGTTACAGACATTGGACATCTCCCAACTGTATGAACATTCCAAATAGAACAAATCTTCCTCTGTGTGTTGTGGTGGTTAATATAGGGCAGACAGACAACTTCTCTACTTTCTCCCCTTGTCACTTGCACCCTCCTTTTTTTGCAGTAATGCTGAAATCAGTTGTTTTTATGTATGTATACATCCTAACATCCTATTCATAATATTGTTAATACCATTTTAAAACAATCTGCCCATTCTTTGTTTTTGTTGGCATATACAGTCGTGGTCCAAAGTTTTGAGAATGACACAAATATTAATTTTCACAAAGTCTGCTGCCTCAGTTTTTATGATGTCAATTTGCATATACTCCAGAATGTTATGAAGAGTGATCAGATGAATTGCAATTAATTGCGAAGTCCCTCTTTGCCATGAAAATGAACTTAATCCCCCCAAAAACATTTGCACCGCATTTCAGCCCTGCCACAAAAGGACG
Organism: Coregonus lavaretus; assembly: GCF_964263955.1. Lineage (NCBI taxonomy): Eukaryota > Metazoa > Chordata > Actinopteri > Salmoniformes > Salmonidae > Coregonus > Coregonus lavaretus. The sequence continues at coordinate 36,514,152 of NC_140016.1, read as the reverse complement.
AGCTGACATCATGTCAGTGATTCTCTCGTTAACACAGCTGAGAGTGTTGACGAGGACAAGGCTGGAGATCACTCCGTCATGCTGATTGAATTAGAATAACAGACTGGAAGCTTTAAAAGGAGGGTGGTGCTTGAAATCATTGTTCTTCCTCTGTTTACCATGGTTACCTGCAAGGAAACACATGCCGTCGTCATTGCTTTGCACAAAAAGGGCTTCACAGGCAAGGATATTGCTGCTAGTAAGATTGCACCTAAATCACCCATTTATTGGATCATCAAGAACTTCAAGGAGAGAGGTTCAATTGTTGTGAAGAAGGCTTCAGGGCACCCAAGAAAGTCCAGCATGCGCCAGGACCGTCTCCTAAAGTTGATTCAGCTGCTGGATTGGGGCACCACCAGTGCAGAGCTTGCTCAGGAATGGCAGCAGGCAGGTGTGAGTGCATCTGCACGCACAGTGAGGCAAAGACTTTTGGAGGATGGCCTGGTGTCAAGAAGGGCAGCGAGGAAGCCACTTCTCTCCAGGAAAAACATCAGGGACAGACTGATATTCTGCAAAAGGTACAGGGATTGGACTGCTGAGGACTGGGGTAAAGTCATTTTCTCTGATGAATCCCCTTTCCGATTGTTTGAGGCATCCGGCAACCACCTTGTCCGGAGAAGACAAGATGAGCGCTACCATCAGTCCTGTGTCATGCCAACAGTAAAGCATCCTGAGACCATTCATGTGTGGGGTTGCTTCTCAGCCAAGGGAGTGGGCTCACTCACAATTCTGCCTAAGAACACAGCCATGAATAAAGAATGGTACCAACACATCTTCCGAGAGCAACTTCTCCCAACCATCGAAGAACAGTTTGGTGACGAACAATGCCTTTTCCAGCATGATGGAGCACCTTGCCATAAGGCAAAAGTGATAACTAAGTGGCTCAAAACATCGACATTTTGGGTCCATGGCCAGGAAACTCCCCAGACCGTAATCCCATTGAGAATTTGTGGTCAATCCTCAAGAGGCGGGTGGACAAACAAAACCCCACAAATTCTGACAAACTCTAAGCATTGATTATGCAAGAATGGGCAGCCATCAGTCAGGATGTGGCCCAGAAGTTAATTGACAGCATGCCAGGGCAGATTGCAGAGGTCTTGAAAAACACTGCAAATATTGACTCTTTGCATAAACTTAATGTAATTGTCAATAAAAGCCTTTGACACTTATGGAATGCTTGTAATTATACTTCAGTATACCATAGTAACATCTGAAAAAAAATATTTAAAAACACTGAAGCAGCAAACGTTGTGAAGACCAATACATCAAAACTTTTGACCATGACTGTAGGTATTGGTATTGCTCATACGAACTGAGCCATATGTTTAAAACTGTCAGCTCTGTCATCCATGGTCCAGAGAATGTAGCACACATGCATACTACCTTTACTCCGGTCACTGTCCTTATTGTCATTACTTAAAGGGCTGTGAAAACAATGAAAATGTCACAATATATTTAGGGATGCAAAACCCAGTTAGGAATCATGTGTTGATCTATTGCCATGGACGTAGCATCTTCCTTTCCCAATCCATTGGCAAATGACTTTAAACTGCATGTTTCTCAAATGATGATTTAGGACAGGGTTCCCCAACTGGCGGCCCGTGTGCCGAATTTGGCCCGTGGGTGGTTTTATTTGGCCCCTCAGGTTTTCTGAGCAACAAAATTATTATTATTATTATTATTATTTATTTTTTCATACATTTACATTCTTATACATAAAATACCGTAAAAACACCAGGAAATTAGCTCCAAGTGATTTTTATTTAAGAAATCTGTTCCCAAGTATTCCCACACATAATAGAGAGACGTGATTGTATACAAATATAAGCAAGGTTTGAAATGATTGTGTTTTAGTCAAACATATCTGTTTGGGCTTTTTGCAGTCAATATGCAGTCTGCAAATGATTTCTAATTATAAACTGGGTGGTTCAGCCGCGGTATATCAGTCCGTATACCATGGGTATGACAAAACATGTATTTTTACTGCTCTAATTACGTTGGTAACCACTTTATAATAGCAATAGCACCTTGGGGGTTTGTGGTCTATGGCCAATATACCATGGCTAAGGGCTGTATCCAGGCACTTCGCGTTGCGTCGTGCATAAGAACATCCCTTAGCCAAGGTATATTGGCCATATACCACACCCCCTCAGCCCTTATTGCTTAATTATGTTCCGCCTCCCGACCATCTGCTCAAGAAAAAAATTGTGAGCAGATCTAGTTGATGATCCCTGATTTAGGATGTTAATTTATGGGCTGTAGATGATGATTGACAATATCTCACATCTCACCAGATAAAGCAAAGGGTGTGATGGAGTGTGCTTCAGGGTTACAATGCCTCCATGTAGGTAAGTAAGAAGCCTTGCAGGAGCCTTGGGTCTGCGAGCCAGAACGGCTCATAGGAGCAGCAGGAAAAATGCCTCTCACTAAGTAGTAGAAGCAGATCATTCAGTCAACTTTCATACCGGTCCTAGACTATGGAAACATCATCCACATAAGCAAGTGTGTGTAAATTATTTTGCTGTATAAAGACATTTCTGCCCATTGCAACACCGTACAATAACACCTTTTTAAAATGTGACTTTCCAAATCCAACACTAGTAAGGCCTATCCAACTGTTTCACTCCTACAGTGGAATGTTACCCAACATTTAGATTTAAGCAGTGCATTATAGGTACACTACACCACCATTTCGAACACATTAGGTACCCTTTCCATTTGTCCTATTAAAACACACAGAAAAACGGGTATTTAGCCTAAAGCGGCATACGATTTTACAGTAGACTATATATGTAGGCTACTGTATAGTGACATGGCACGATGTTAAAAATGTTAGAGCAGCACATTGGTCTGAACAACTTATAGCCTCTTAGTGAATGTCTCTTAATGAGAAAAAAATCATCAACATGTATGAGAATATTGCATTTTGAAATGCAAATACTATTGAATCTGTAGGCAAATTGAAATAGTGATTCCGACTATTGTGTGTCAGATGAATTCGGGCGTTTTGGAGGGGCTGAATGTTGCACCATTTAGGCCTAGGCTACAGACGGGAGCCTCCCGTGGGCCTACTTTCTCCTGATGAATTTGCATGGGTATGACAGACAGGAAGTCAGAGAAATATACAGTCAGTAAGCAACGTCAATAAAGGATGACAAAGACTAGTTATCGGCCTGACATCCAAAACATGCAGCTGCACAACAGTATGAACCACTGGTAGTCCACTTTCCATTATATTAGCCGACTTGTAGAAATTGTAGTCTACTTAACCTAGGATGCATACGCAGTGTCAAAATGACCCGGCCTAATGTTTTTTTTTGCTGTATTGATCCCCCCCAAAAATGTCATCATCTAATATTCCAGTAATTCCTTAAATAATGTGTCTTTAATGTTCCAACATCCTAGTTTTGTTGTTTAATTTCTTATTTGTTAAGTAAAAATCGTTTTTGCATCACTACCCCAAGTTTTCATATGTGGGTCAAATATGACCCGTATGTATTTCATATGGAATTCACTGCATTGCACTCGTCAAACTGACCTTTCTTTTTGCTACAACAATAAAATCAATGTATTTAATAAAGTTTTTATTAAATCTCTTGTTTTTAATGTTAATTAATCACCGTTTTCATTTCTCCTTTTTAACTCATTGAGTAAAAGGAGTTTCATAAGGAGGCTCATAAGAATGTTGCCAGATATACAACCAAAATGGTTTTACGGATGCTGGATGAGGAAGCCATTGGTGCCTCTGACTCAGAATCTGAGGTATCCAATTCAGATGACACAGACTGTGTGCCTGTGGGTCAAGTTGGAGATGTGGATGCACCTGGTAGTCCAGCTGTTCTAGATGATTCTACAGATGGGGAGGACTCCTCTGAGGAGAGTGAAAACCAGTCAAATAGACTGAGTAAAAAGGGGTCTTACTGGAGTTAACATCCCTCCCACTAAAGGCATGACTAGAAGCCATAACATCCTGAGGAGCTGCCCAGGGCCTGTGCCCGGGTCAACAGTTGTGTCACCAAAAGATGCTTGGGAGCTGTTCATTAGTGACAACGTCATTGAGGAGGTCCTAAAGTGTACAAATTTAGAAGGACGGAGAACAGCGACAGCAAAAGGGAAAGGGTGGAGAGAGGTCAACAAAGAGGAACTAAAGGCCTTTATTTGTTTAACCCTCCTCGCCGGCGTGGAGAAAAGCTGGGATGTCTCCACATGGGAGCTATTTTTGGATCCACTGCGGAATCCAATGTATAAGGCCACCATGTTGGTCGGAAGATATGAGGATATCCGTCGCTACCTGAGGCTTGACAAGAGGACCAGAGTGTTCAGAGAGACAACGGACCACCTGGCAGCCTTCCGGTATGTGTGTTCTCAGTGCAACACACCCGTCTGCAAAGAGCACAGTTGTTTGTAACAAATGCATGAACTAAGACAGCATAAGTAAGCATGACACACACATGCACACACACTTTATTCCTTTTAGTGTGTTTTTTAAATTCACAATTGTTAGTGTTTTCGTTTATATTGATGATGAGCTTTGGATTTTCAAATAAATGTTTTGAAATATTATAAAACATGTTTAAGGTAGTTTTATTCCTTGGAAAGCTTCAAGTTCCTTGGCGTACACATCACTGACAAATTGAAATGGACCACCCACACAGACAGTGTGGTGAAGAAGGCGAAACAGAGCCTCTTCAACCTCAGGAGGCTAAAGAAATGTGGCTTGGCACCTAAAACCCTCACAAACTTTTACAGATGCACAATTGAGAGCATTCTGTCGGGCTGTATCACTGCCTGGTACTGCAACTGCACTGCCCACAACCACAAGGCTCTCCAGAGGGTGGTGCGGTCTGCACAACGCTCTACCGGGGGCAAACTACCCTCCCTCCAGGACACCTACAGCACCCGATGTCACAGGAAGGCCAAAAAGATCATCAAGGACATCAACCACCCGAGCCATTACCTGTTCACCCCTCTATCATCCAGAAGGCGAGGTCAGTACAGGTGCATCACAGCTGGGACCGAGAGACTAAAAAACTGCTTCTATCTCAAAGCCATCAGACTGTTAAACAGCCATCAATAGCACATTAGAGGCTGCTGCCTATAGACATAGACTAGAAATCACTGGCCACTTTAGGAAATGGAACACCAGCCACTTTAGTAATGTTTACATATCTTGCATTACTCATCTCACGTACGGTTGAAGTCGGAAGTTTACATACACTTAGGTTGGAGTCATTAAAACTCGTTTTTCAACCACTCCACAAATTTCTTGTTAACAAACTATAGTTTTGGCAAGTCGGTTAGGACATCTACTTTGTGCATGACACAAGTAATTTTTCCAACAATTGTTTACAGAAAGATTATTTCACTAATAATTCACTGTATCACAATTCCAGTGGGTCAGAAGTTTACATACACTAAGTTGACTGTGCCTTTAAACAGTTTGGAAAATTCCAGAAAATGATGTCTTGGCTTTAGAAGCTTCTGATAGGCTAATTGACATCATTTGAGTCAATTGGAGGTGTACCTGTAGATGTATTTCAAGCAGTGGCGGCTCCTGAAAAAATTCTCAGGAGGGGCAATTTTTCTGATGATTTAGGTGACCTACACACATTTTAAAAAAGATATGTCCAGCAACAACATGAAGACAGGGGCAGCATATAAGTCAATACCAGAAGCATTTATTGACTGATCTGGGGAGATGGATTCCAGTTTCTGTGACAGATTATAAATAATCTCTGATGCCTTTGTTATATTAGCTTTTGGTTGAATGTACTGTCGTAGTAAATATATAATGTTATAGCTTGGTCTGACTAAAATCTTGTGCATGACCCATTTTGTGTTGGGCCTTTGTATTCAATACAATGAACAAGAGTCCTATCTTGTCAGCCTTGTCAGCAGGTGGCTAAGGATAACACCCACGCCATAGGTCTCTCAGTTCTTCCAACTCACGAGTTCTTGCCCTGAGGACACACACACACACACCCACACACACACACACACACACACACACACACACACATCATCACTGATAAACACACACACACACACACACACATCATCACTGATAACAAACACACACACACACACACACACACACACACACTGATAACAAACACACACACACACACACAAATCCTCTTCTCTTAGGCTGAACATCTGAAGACAGAGAACCCGACTCAGAGCCAATGCAACAGTGACACTAGCCTGGAGGTGACCTCGCCCAACTCATCAGGACCAATCAGAAGATCAGAACTACTAGATTCAACCTACTTCATTTTATTGTATAAAATGTCAGCACACAATGTTTAGGGGCTCTTCTGATAAACTCCCTACGAGTTTGACGAACGGGTCCATGCACGCGATTCCAGATATCTTTACCTCTGAATAAACTGCCTTATATTATACAATTATCCACCTTGTCCAAAAGTCTCTACTTGGTCTCCGTTCTCCAGTAAACTTGTTTTATCAACAATAGTAAGGTTCAATGACACAGAAAGCAGTTCAATGTCGGGGTACAGAGTCGCTCTCTTACCAGGATCGCGGTCCGCTCTGACCAGGGTGAAGCCGGCCGGCTCCACCTCTCTGTCCGGGACTCTGTCATCCAGCCAAGTCTCCCAGCTGTATTGGGATTCCGCTGCCAGCAGCGTTTTCATTATTTAGTCCGTTCGTAGCGGGTATGTACACGATCAACAAGATCAGTCCAAAACCGAAGATCAGTCCAAAGCAGAATGTTTGCAGAATGTTTGTAAACTAAGTCTACAAATTAAAAACATAAAATAACGCCACACTGCAGGTCGCAACAGAGACGCTGCTAGCCGCCATTGTCTTAGTTACGTTCAACGTTACGTCACGTATGACGAAAGCGCGTAAGTGCAAGCCCACAGACACCCATAGAGAATGTATTGAAAGCTTTGAAATGTGAAAAAAATAGATTTTACATGACAGGCTATGAGAGACTTCTGGGCGATTTTCAACCTGACTGAAATCGCCCAAAAAACGGGCGGGGCCATTTGAAGCACGACTTTAGCCTGATTTGACATTTAGTGGCTGGCAGATCAGACGTGAACACTGATAACTGCTGTTGCCGTGATATAATTGATTAGAAAAAAAATCCCTTCCTTTTCCCGTTTGGCAGTGCGTCGCCCATATCGCCCTATTGAACAAGCCGTCCCTGATTTCAAGGCCTACCTTCAAACTCAGTGCCTCTTTGCTTGACATCATGGGAAAATCAAAAGAAATCAGCCAAGACATCAGAAAAGAAATTGTAGACCTCCACAAGTCTGGTTCATCCTTGGGAGCAATTTCCAAATGCCTGAAGGTACCACGTTCATCTGTACAAACAATCGTACGCAAGTATAAACACCATGGGACCACGCAGCCGTCATACTGCTCAGGAAGGAGACGCGTTCTGTCTCCTAGAGATGAACATACTTTGGTGCGAAAAGTGCAAATCAATCCCAGAACAACAGCAAATGACCTTGTGAAGATGCTGGAGGAAACAGGTACAAAAGTATCTATATCCACAGTAAAACGAGTCATATATCGACACTACCTGAAAGGCCGCTCAGCAAGGAAGAAGCCACTGCTCCAAAACCACCATAAAAAAGCCAGACTACTGTTTGCAACTGCAGATGGGGACAAAGATCGTACTTTTTTGAGAAATGTCCTCTGGTCTGATGAAACAAAAATAGAACTGTTTGGCCATAATGACCATCGTTATGTTTGGAGGAAAAAGGGGAACGCTTGCAAGCCGAAGAACATCATCCCAACCATGAAGCACGGGGGTGGCAGCATCATGCTGTGGGGGTGCTTTGCTGCAGGAGGGGCTGGTGCACTTCACAAAATAGATGGCATCATGAGGAAAATTACGTGGATATATTGAAGCAACATCTCAAGACATCAGTCAGGAAGTTAAAGCTTGGTCGCAAATGGGTCTTCCAAATGGACAATGACCCCAAGCATACTTCCAAAGTTGTGGCAAAATGGCTTAAGGACAACAAAGTCAAGGTATTGGAGTTGCGATCACAAAGCCCTGACCTCAATCCTATAGAACATTTGTGGGCAGAACTGAAAAAGCGTGTGCGAGCAAGGAGGCCTACAAACCTGACTCAGTTACACCAGCTCTGTCAGGAGGAATGGGCCAAAATTCACCCAACTTATTGTGAGAAGCTTGTGGAAGGCTACCCGAAACGTTTGCCCAAGTTAAACAATTTAAAGGCAATATTACCAAATACTAATTGAGTGTATGTAAACTTCTGACCCACTGGGAATGTGATGAAAGAAATAAAAGCTGAAATAAATCATTCTCTCTACTATTATTCTGACATTTCACATTCTTAAAATAAAGTGGTGATCCTAACTGACCTAAGACAGGGAATTTTTACTACGATTAAATGTCAGGAATTGTGAACAACTGAGTTTAAATGTATTTGGCTAAGGTGTATGTAAACTTCAGACTTCAACTGTATATACTGTATTCTATAGTATTCTACGGTATCTTAGTCACTTTAATAATGTTTACCTATCTTGCATTACTCATCTCATATGTGTATACTGTATTCTATGCTATTCTACTGTATCTTAGTCCATGCCGCTCTGACATCGCTCGTCCATATATGTATATATTCTTAATTCATTCCTTACTTAGATTTGTGTGTAGCTCCGACAGTGCAGTGTTACTGCACTGTCGGAGCTAGAAACACAAGCATTTCACTACACCCACAATAACATCTGCTTAACACGTGTATGTGACCAATAAAATTTGATTTGATTTATTTTGTTCTTCACACTAAAAGGTTGAATGTGAAACTTTGATTGTAAGATTGATTGTAAGAAAAATATGCTCATATTTTCAATAGCCGTTATGAATTTTCATAATATGTTATCATTTAAATATCTATCAAACTGTTGAAGAGCAACTAAAAACATTTAAAACAATAAAATAATGATTGAAAGGTCGAAATCGTCACTCAAAATAATTATGTTCCACAAAATGGATAATATTTTAGACCCATATAAATAAAACACAGATATTACATTATCGGGTCATTTTGACCCGACATATGAATTCTTGGGGTGTCATGTTTACTATGCATCCTAGGGTTAACAATATGTATAATCGATTCGTAACAGGGAACAACAGTCAATGTTATTACATGGCCGACTTTCCTTCAAATAGCCTACGCAATAGCCTAACGGCCTATGCAATAATAAGCACATCTTTATATATAAGCACAAATACATCTTTGGGATGATTCTGAGATAATTTTCTAACCCCATAACCCTGGTGCACATGGGGGGTGTCACACCCTGGTTCTGGGACTCATTATTGTTGAGCCAGGGTGTGTGCAGTCTATGTGTTTTGGTTCTATGTTGGGTGTAGAGTGTTGTATTTCTATGTTTGGGCAATGACTCCCAATCGGAGGTAACGAGTGTCAGCTGTTCGGCTCGTTATCTCTGATTGGGAGCCATATTTATCTGTATGTTTTTCCTGTGGGGTTTGTGGGTTTTTGTTTCCTTGTTGCTGTCTGTATCAGTAGTGGAACTTCACGTATCGTATTTTGTTGTTTTCTCGTGTTGCACTTTAATTTAATAAAGTCATCATGTTTATCGGTACACGCGCTGCGCGTTGGTCTCATCCTTCACACGATCGTGACAGAAAAACCCACCACAACAAGACCAAGCAGCGTGTGAAGCGGCAACAGGACCCAGCCATAAAGGATTCATGGACATGGGAGGAGATTCTGGATGGTAAGGGGCCTTGGGCACAACCGGGAGAGTATCGCCGTCCTCGTGAAGAGCTGGAGGCAGCTAAAGCCGAGAGGCGGCGATATGAGGAGGCAGCACGGAGGCAAGACTGGAAGCCTGTGGGTACTACCCAAGAATTTCTTGGGGGGGGGCTAAGAGGGAGTGTGGCGAAGTCAGGTAGGAGACCTGCGCCTACTCCCTGGACTGACCGTGGAGAGCGAGAGTACGGGCAGACACCGTGTTACGCAGTTGAGCGCATGGTGTCTCCTGTACGCAGGCATAGCCCGGTTCGGTACAGTCCAGCTCCACGTATCGGCCGGGCCAGATTGAGTGTTGAGCCGGATGTCATGAAGCCGGTCCCACGCATCAGACCACCAGTGCGTCTTCTCGGGCCGGCGTACATGGCACCAGCCTTACGCATGGTGTTCCCGGTTCGCCCACATAGGCCGGTGCGGGTTAGTCCACCTCCCCGTACTGGTCGGGCGACGGGGAGCATCAAGCCGGGTAAGGTTGGGCAGGCTCAGTGCTCAAGGGGGCCAGTACGCCTGCACGGTCCGGTGTTTCCGGCGCCACCTCCCCGCTCCAGCCCAGTACCACCAGTACCTACACCACGCACCAGGTTTCCAGTGCGTCTTCAGAGCCCTGTGTCTCCTCCACGCACTGGCTCTATGGTGCGTGTCTCCAGCCCTTTACCACCAGTGCAGACACCACGCACCAAGCCTCCTGTGTGTTCCCCGAGTCCTGTGCGTCCTGTTGTTGCTCTCCGCACTAGCCCTGAGATGCGTGTCCTCAGCCCGGTACCTCCAGTTCCGGCACCACGCATCAGGCCTACGGTGCGTCCCCAGGGCCAAGCATGCCCTGTTGCTTCTCCCCGCACTAGCCCTGTGATGCGTGTCCTCAGCCCGGTACCTCCAGTTCCGGCACCACGCAACAGGCCTACGATGCGCCTCAGACGGCCAGAGTCTGCCGTCTGCCCAACGGGGTCTGAACTGTCCGTCTGCCCAACGCCGTCTGAACTGCCCGTCTGCCCAACGGCGCCTGAACTGCCCGTCTGCCCAACGCCGTCTGAACTGTCCGTCTGCCAAGCGCCGCAGGAGCTGCCCGTCTGCCATGAGCCTGCAAAGCCGCCCGTCTGCCATGAGCCTACAGAGCCGTCCGCCAGACCGGAGCCGCTAGAGCTCTCCGCCAGACAGGAGCAGCCAGAGCCTTCCGCCAGACAGGATCCGCCAGAGCCGTCCAGCCGGGATCCGCCAGAGCCGTCCAGCCGGGATCCGCCAGAGCCGTCCAGCCGGGATCCGCCAGAGCCGTCCAGCCGGGATCCGCCAGAGCCGTCCAGCCGGGATCCGCCAGAGCCGACCAGCCAGGATTCGCCATTCAGCCTGGTACTGCCCCTTAGTCCGGTACTGCCCCTTAGTCCGGTACTGCCCCTTAGTCCGGTACTGCCCCTTAGTCAGGTGCTGCCCCTTAAACCGGTGGGGGTCATTTGGAGGAGGCTACATAAGCGGGAAGTGACTATGGTGTGGTGGTGGTCTAGGCCGGAGCCAGAACCGCCACCGAGGAGGTATGCCCGCCCAGCCCTCCCCTGTTTGGGGGTTTTGAGGCGCGGTCGCAGTCCGCGCCTTTAGGGGGGGGTACTGTCACACCCTGGTTCTGGGACTCATTATTGTTGAGCCAGGGTGTGTGCAGTCTATGTGTTTTGGTTCTATGTTGGGTGTAGAGTGTTGTATTTCTATGTTTGGGCAATGACTCCCAATCGGAGGTAACGAGTGTCAGCTGTTCGGCTCGTTATCTCTGATTGGGAGCCATATTTATCTGTATGTTTTTCCTGTGGGGTTTGTGGGTTTTTGTTTCCTTGTTGCTGTCTGTATCAGTAGTGGAACTTCACGTATCGTATTTTGTTGTTTTCTCGTGTTGCACTTTAATTTAATAAAGTCATCATGTTTATCGGTACACGCGCTGCGCGTTGGTCTCATCCTTCACACGATCGTGACAGGGGGCTTTCTAAATCATGAATAGATTGACATATCATAACGTAGCTACACATGAAGGTTCACTAAGGGACACTTATTAAATCATGTCAGCCCCACATTTCAAGCTTGAATTTTAATGACCGAAAAAGTGCACCACTTAAAACATTGAAATGGCATGTGCTGATGTAGTACAGCTTTATTTAGGTATTAATGAAGGTACATGTCATGTTACACGTCAATTGGAATGAGCCTATAGACCTATTTATTAAAAATAAAGTTCACCACTGTAAGAGTCCTAAATTGTAGTGAGAACATTATGTAATATGTTTAAGAGGTGTTTCATGATTGTGATTCCAAAACAAACACGGCAAAATGTTCCAGTGCTTAGGAACTGTAATGGTTCGAATACACCTGCGCTTTCTGTGAAGAACTACAACTCCCTGTTTCACGTTGCATCGCGTCCAGCGGCGGCGACCGGAAATGGCGCCGAAACTGTAGTTCTAACCCCTTTGTGGTTTGTTTTCGAATAATTATTAGATGTGCTACTTCGACCACACCATGGCCTCGAGTCTCCTCTCTCCAGCAAAGTCAATTTATCAGAAGTTAGGAGTCTACAAGGCTTGATCTCTAAATGTCTTTCTCTGTAGGCTACATACTTAACCCTTCAAGCTGGAATCCTTAGTTGCTAAACCCATTTTTGGACCATTAAATGTTGCAGGAGCCAGGCAGATCAGGTGAAGAAGTTTTATTTAAAAATGACAATGTGATTTAGATGTTCAAATGACAATATTTACAAAATAATCTAAATTGATATTTACAATCTCCACAACTAACAGGTCAATGAAAATGCAATACTTTGGAGGAAGCAAACCTGTCTATTCCATTAGATTCAGGTTGGGGTATACCAGGCTCATGTCAGGTTCTCCTCACCATGACATAAATAGTAAATGACATGCAATAATGGCATGTATCGCATCTAACAATTAAACAGAAATGTCCACAGATGCTTATAGTGCTTCTTTTAACCCCAAAAGAGCAATAAAACATACAATTGTAAACAAAGGGCAGGAATACAATGGCATAAATTAAAACAGAATGGACATGTAAAAAAACAAAAACAAACAAACAACAAATAGACAAGGCAATCCCCCTCCCCCTGCCACACTCTCAGCCTCATTAATCTATTCCTCCATCAATGTCACCATTGTTGTCGTCGTAATCGTCATCGTCGTCGTCATAATAGTGTCATGACTCGCCCTGGGTGAGGATCAAAGGCCTCACATCAGCTTGGCAAATGGCCGACAACAACCAGACCCTCTTACCCACAGGGGGCTGTGCCGGTCTTGACACCTTAATACTGCCATAAATTAGAGAGGAGGAGAATCTATCTCTGGCATTCTAGTATAGTGAAAGGAATGCCTTTGTTTCAGAGACTTTTTGCCGCCCAAAAACTTCACCATCCAACAATGAACATTGGGACAATATATTTCAACATCCAAACGTTGGGAATGATGAGAAATGGATTATGGAAAATTAATGTATATTTTGTGATGTCATTAAAAATGGTATAAAGGCGTTTTAACAAAAACATTGTGACTTGAAGAGCTTTTACACTGTGTATATCAGGTTTACTGTCACGGATGCCGCCGAGGCTGCTCCTCCTCCTTGCTCGGGCAGGCTTCGGCGTTCGTCGTCCCCGGAGTACTAGCTACTACTGCTTGATGTTTTCAATGTTTGTTTCGTATTCTGTATTGATTATGTCACCTATAAGTTCCCCTGTGTTATGTTTGCATTTGTGTGTTATTGTCCTATTGTCTTGACTGTATAGGTTCGGTACCTTGGCAATTCGTGTTGTTTTACGCACTCCGCGTATTTGTTCGCCTCGAGTGTTTTGAGGCCGTTTATTTTTGTGTACCTGTAGAGGTTATTAGTAAAGTCGTCTTGACTTATCTCCTGTGTCCTGCGCTTGACTTCACCACCGCATCCACATCAGCACTCTTGACAGAATAACACACCACCTATGGAGTCAGCAGGAGCAGCGGCGGTGACCGAGTCACTGGAGGATCGGGTCAGCAGCCAGGACGCCATGATCCAGCGACTCGGCTCCGCCATGCAAGACGTCATGGACACCCTGCGCCGATGGGAAAGAGGAGGCTTGCCCACACCTCCTCCTACCTTACCACCACCATCGGCCAGCCCCATCATACCAGCTCCGGATTCCAGTGGGATTCGGCTCTCGCTCCCGAGGGCATATGATGGCACCGCAGCCGGGTGTCAGGGGTTCCTCCTTCAGGTGGAACTCTACCTGGCAACCATACACCCGGCGCCCTCGGGATACGAGAGCGTTTCCGCTCTCATCTCCTGTCTCTCCGGCAAGGCTTTGGAGTGGGCCAATGCCGAATGGAGGGGAATAGATGCCGCCACCATCAGCTACGCGGAGTTCTCCCGCCGCTTCGGGGCTGTTTTCGATCATCCCCCAGAGGGTAAAGCGGCGGGGGAGCGTCTGTTCCACCTCTGACAGGGGAAGAGGAGCGCACAGGAGTTCGCCCTGGACTTCCGGACTCTAGCGGCGGATGCGGGGTGGAATGAGAGGGCCCTCATCGACCACTATCGGTGCAGCCTGCGAGAGGACATTCGACGAGAGTTGGCCTGCAGGGACACCAATCTAACCTAAGACCAGTTGGTGGACATGTCAATCCGTCTGGATACCCTGCTGGCTACCCGCGGACGTCCAGAGTTGGGGCCGTCCATTCCATCCCCCAGCACCTCCGAGCCGAGCCCTATGGAGCTCGGGGGTGCTGGCGCTAGAGAGAGGAGGAGAGAGATCCGGAGGGAGGCCGTCCCCTGCACCAACTGTGGCCGTAGAGGACACACTGCGGTAAGGTGCTGGGGAGGGCCTCCAGGGGATCGAGGCAGCAGGTCACGCACTGGGGAGTCACTCCAGGTGAGTAGGCACCCAACTCACCCAGAGCTGTCTGTTGTTCACCTGTGTATACCAGTAATATTCCCCCAGGTTGCATCTCATTCCCAGCATAAGGCGCTAGTCGATTCAGGCGCAGCTGGGAATTTTATTGATCGTAATTTTTGTGTTAAGTTAGGGATTCCCCTCCTACCAGTAGATGTGCCTTTCCCTATTCATGCCCTAGATAGCCGTCCGTTGGGACCTGGGTTGATTAGGGAGGTCACAGCGCCACTAAAGATGAAGGCGCAGGGGGGTCATGAGGAGATCATTCAGTTATATCTGAGCGACTCTCCTGCGTATCCCGTGGTGCTGGGGCTTCCTTGGTTAATCGCCCATGACCCCACCATTTCGTGGCAACAGAGGGCTCTCAAGGAGTGGTCTGACCAGTGTGTTGGGCGATGTCTAGGTGTTTCCGCAGGGGCAACCACGGTGGAAAGTCCGAACCAATTGCCCGCACTGCACATTCCTCCTGAGTATGATGATTTGGCACTCGTGTTCAGCAAGACTAGGGCGACGCGATTGCCACCTCATAGACAGGGGGATTGTGCGATAGACCTCCAGGCAGGTGCTGCACTTCCACGTAGTCATGTGTATCCTCTGTCTCAAGAGGAGAAGGTGGCTATGGAGACATACATAGCCGAGTCTCTGAGACAGGGATACATACGGCTCTCCACTTCCCCTGCGTCCTCGAGTTTCTTTTTTGTGAAGAAGAAGGATGGAGGGTTGCGCCCGTGTATTGATTACCGTAGTCTCAATCAGATCACTGTGAAATACAGTTATCCACTCCCTCTGATTGCGAGTATGACGGAATCATTACACGGAGCGCGTTTCTTCACAAAACTGGATCTCAGGAGCGCCTACAACTTGGTGCGCATTAGGGAGGGAGATGAATGGAAGACAGCATTTAGTACCACCTCGGGTCACTATGAGTATCTCGTCATGCCATACGGGTTAATGAATGCTCCTTCAGTCTTCCAATCCTTTGTGGACGAGATCTTCCGGGATTTGCATGGGCAGGGTGTAGTAGTGTATATTGACGACATACTAGTGTACTCTTCTACACGAGCCGAGCATGTAGCCCTGGTGCGTCGAGTGTTGGGTAGGCTGTTGGAGCATGACTTGTATGTCAAGGCAGAGAAATGTCTGTTTTTCCAGGAGTCCATCTCCTTCCTGGGCCATCGATTGTCCGCGTCAGGGGTGGAGATGGAGATTGACCGCGTTTCAGCCGTGCGTAATTGGCAGACTCCAACCACGGTTAAGGAAGTGCAGCGGTTTTTGGGTCTTGCCAATTACTACCGGAGGTTTATCCGGGGTTTTGGACAAGTAGCAGCTCCCATCACCTCCCTGCTGAAGGGGGGCCCGGTGCGTTTGCAGTGGTCAGCGGAGGCGGACAGGGCGTTTGGTAAACTGAAGGACCTGTTCACCTCTGCTCCGGTGCTGGCGCATCCGGTTCCCGCTTTAGCGTTCCAGGTGGAGGTGGACGCGTCAGAGGCCGGTATTGGGGCTGTACTGTCTCAACGCTCAGGCACGCCTCCTAAACTCCGGCCCTGCGCTTTTTACTCTAAGAAGCTCAGCCCGGCAGAACGTAATTATGACGTGGGGGACAGGGAGCTGCTAGCCGTGGTTCAAGCCCTAAAGGTGTGGAGGCATTGGCTTGAGGGGGCTCAACACCCTTTTCTCATTCTGACTGACCATCGTAAACTGGAGTACATCCGGGCAGCTAGGAGACTGAACTCTCGTCAGGCTAGGTGGACCATGTTTCTGGCCCGGTTTGTGTTTAAGCTCACTTACATTCCAGGGTCCCAGAACGGTAAGGCAGACGCCCTGTCCCGGCGTTATGACACAGGGGAGAGGTCCATTGAGCCCACTCCCATACTGCCGGAGTCTTGTCTGGTGGCACCGGTGGTGTGGGAGGTCGTTGCGGAAATCGAGCAGACGTTACGCACCGACCCTACTCCTCCGGAGTGTCCAGTGGGGTGGACGTACGTTCCGCTCGAGATTCGTGATCGTCTCATATACTGGGCTCATACGTCACCCTCCTCTGGACACCCTGGTATTGGCCGGACAGTGCACTGCCTTAGCGAAAAGTACTGGTGGCCAACATTGGCTAAGGACGTGAGGGTTTATGTCTCCTCCTGCTCGGTGTGCGCACAGTGTAAGGCGCCTAGACACCTGCCCAGGGGGAAGTTACAACCCCTACCCGTTCCACAGCGGCCATGGTCTCACCTCTCAGTAGACTTTGTCACGGACCTTCCCCCCTCCCAGGGGAATACCACCATTCTGGTCGTTGTGGATCGGTTCTCTAAAGCCTGTCGTGTCATCCCAATGCCGGGTCTCCCTACTGCCCTACAGACTGCTGAGGCTTTGTTTACCCACGTCTTCCGGCACTACGGGGTACCCGAGGATATATTGTCTGATCGGGGTCCCCAATTCACCTCTAGAGTCTGGAGGGCATTCATGGAACGCTTGGGGGTCTCGGTTAGCCTTACCTCGGGTTTCCACCCTGAGAGTAATGGGCAAGTGGAGAGAGTGAACCAGGATGTGGGTAGGTTTCTGAGATCATATTGCCAGGACCGGCAGGAGGAGTGGTCGGGGTATATCCCCTGGGCGGAGATTGCCCAGAACTCTCTTCGCCATTCCTCTACTAATCTGACCCCTTTCCAGTGTGTGTTGGGGTATCAGCCGGTTCTGGCACCATGGCATCAGAGCCAGATCGAGGCTCCTGCGGTGGATGAGTGGTTTCGGCGCTCGGAGGAGACATGGAACGCTGTGCATGTACATCTGCAGCGGGCTATCTGTAGGCAGAAGGTGAGCGCCGATCTCCACCGCAGTGAGGGTCCAGAGTACGTACCTGGAGATCGAGTCTGGCTCTCGACTCAAAACCTGCCCCTTCGCCTGCCCTGCCGGAAGCTGGGTCGGCGGTTTGTGGGGCCATTTAAAGTCCTGAGGAGATTGAACGAGGTATGCTACAGGTTACAACTGCCTAATGATTATCACATTAACCCCTCGTTCCATGTGTCTCTCCTCAGGCCGGCGGTAGTTGGTCCACTCCAGGACAGTGAGATACGGGAGACTCCTCCGCCCCCACTGGACATCGAGGCGGCTCCGGCGTACTCAGTCCGGTCCATCGTGGATTCGAGACGTCGGATGGGGGGTCTGCAGTATCTCGTGGAGTGGGAGGGGTACGGTCCAGAGGAACGGTGCTGGGTGCCTAGGAGGGACATTTTAGATCCCTCCCTCCTGACGGAGTTCCACCGGAGTCATCCCGCGCGCCCTGCTCCACGTCCTCCTGGCCGTCCCCGAGGCCGGGGTCGGCGCACGGCTGGAGCCGCGCGTCAAGGGGGGGGGGGGGGGGGGGGGGGGTACTGTCACGGATGCCGCCGAGGCTGCTCCTCCTCCTTGCTCGGGCAGGCTTCGGTGTTCGTCGTCCCCGGAGTACTAGCTACTACCGCTTGATGTTTTCGATGTTTGTTTTGTCATGTCTAGTTGGTGCACCTGTTTCGTATTCTGTATTGATTATGTCACCTATAAGTTCCCCTGTGTTATGTTTGCATTTGTGTGTTATTGTCCTATTGTCTTGACTGTATAGGTTCGGTACCTTGGCAATTCGTGTTGTTTTACGCACTCCGCGTATTTGTTCGCCTCGAGTGTTTTGAGGCGTTTATTTTTGTGTACCTGTAGAGGTTATTAGTAAAGTCGTCTTGACTTATCCTCTGTGTCCTGCGCTTGACTTCACCACCGCATCCACATCAGCACTCTTGACATTTACATCCTTTACGTTGTGTAGAAAATATCAAGGAGGAAGACAATGTTTTTGTGAAGATAGGAAAGTGATTTTAGCTTTCTAACAAAATCATAGTGATGATAATACTTTTACCTCGTAACTAACCACACCCGAGGGAGCTCAGAGATCGTGTCAGTATGACGGAAACACCCCTCTTTACCAGAGTGCATAAAAGATTGAGATAAGAATGATCAGATCAGACTAGATGGACCTCAAGCTGCAGCTTTTGTCCATATTGGGCCCGACCCTGAAAATCAACACGAGATGAAGACGACAAAGTTGCCTCCACTAACAATCAATGTTACGGCTGAATAGTTGTTCTGAGTACTGTATATAAGAAGGTGAATTTAAGTGGGACCATCCTTGTACTCTCTTCAAACCATCGTCTACTACACTGCTCTCATCACCCCACAGGGGATCATCGACACGGCTGATTAGCCGTCCTCAGAAGACCACTTCCAGAACGAGTGAAAGTAAACAGACAACTAAGAAGAAGGACATTGTGACCTCTTGTGGACAATCTGAGCCTTACATCTGAAAGGCCATCTGAAAGAGAAGGCCCAATCGACCACTTCCCACGAAGGCCTGGTCCAACAGAGATACACGATGGTGTCCAGTGTTGTTCCTACAGTGACAGATGTGACAACATTTCTAATCAATACTGAAATTATATGCTTAGATTATTGATACAATGGTTTACCTGGAAGAGACTGTGCAATTTCTGCCATTTCCCTTTCTGCCTCTGTTGCAACTTCTGTTGCTCGGGAAAACATATGTGGCAGAGAGTCCACTAAAACAAAAAAACTGGAAATGTTAGGAACATCACTAGAGTCAACCAGCATCAAGTAAATGAATAACAATACCAAGTGTACTAACGTTGCCTCTGGCGTATCTTTTTCCCATGGTGGAGAAGTGCATCAGTCAGGAGATCAATACGATGGGACGGCGTCATTTCTTTGGTGACCTTCCCAAAGCACCTCAGATACGACCACAGCCTCTCCATCTGCTCCCCATCTGCCAATCCAGCACCTTCGACATATCGGATGTTGAATTTCATCTAGAAATATAAAATCATGTCATATCATGGTAAAAGGGTTATTTGGTTAAACATTATAAAATATGAATAAATACCTACTAACAATATGAATGATCATGTTCAAGTACCTGACATGGCAAGCCATGTCCATAAGCATGGAAAACTGGCACAACGAATTTGGTCCCATGCTTCAATTCAGGAAAGTTTCTCTAAAAAGTTATGGACAAAATGTTAACTATTTTTGGAAAAAACTGCTATTCAAATGTTAAAGTCAATGAGATCTTGAATTTAAAAAAATAATTACTTGCACATGTGGCTGCATCTTGCATGCAATGTCATACATGAAGATGAGATAGATGTTCTTGACTCTCATCCCCTCCTTCATCTGTCTCAGCAGGTACACTGCATTTGACAAACTACAGAAGAGATATATAATTATTTGCTAAATTAATCAAACACTGAAAAATAATATTGAAAAATAAATAAAAACTCATTATTACTGCATCCCACCTTTCACCCTTTTTCATGTTCAAGAAGTGAAGTGGGTGCTCATGCTTGCAGGAAACCCCCAACATGCCTATCTCATCCAATTTCGTTGTTTTGGATTTGGACCTGATGGCGTTGCCCGCTTGAAATCCAAGGCAACCCTAACATTTTAAAAAAAATATCAAGTACAGTACAGGTATAACGTACTGAGCTGTTGCCTGAAGCAGATCACACACAGTGGTGCCAGGTTCAGTGCCTAAATGGATGTTGCATGAGACAACCAATAATATTACATTCAACATACACAATACCAACATACCGTCTCCAACCTTAAGACCACTGAGTCAAACAGATGAAGGGGAGTGACAACTGCATAATTTAAATATGAATTAGTGGCGAGGTTTGATATCATGAGTTCAAATAATTCTAGATTTTGTTCACATTCATTTCCAGTTGCACATAAGTAACAATGGAAGGTATCCTTAAAATGCAGTGCATATTACATTCAGGCATTACAAGTCGGAACTCCTCATATGCCTCATTTGTCAGGGCAAATGAATGAACAGAGTCACTTAAAGGCACTCTGATTCATTACTGCATTCCATCAGTAGGCCATCAATACATACAGCAAATGCATCTTCACATACAAGTAGCACATGGTTTCTATGACAGATATGTTTATCAAAACAGGAATTTGGTAATGAACTTTTGCAGACAAAGTAGACATAGTATAGAATCAGATTATAAGAGTGATTACTACACAATGAAACAAAGATAAATGACAAAGAATGATAGTAAAAAGCTTTGGAGCACCTTAAATGAAATTTTGGGGAAAAAGGCTAACTCGGCTCCATCATTCATTGAATCAGATGGCTCATTCATCACAAAACCAACTGATATTGCCAACTACTTTAATGATTTGTTCATTGGCAAGATTAGCAAACTTAGGCATGACATGCCAGCTACTACAGAGACTGAAATGACTGCAACACTTAACAAAGAGTTGCAGTTAGTTTCAGAGTGGGTGGCAAGGAATAAGTTAGTCCTAAATATTTTTTAAACTAAAAGCATTGTATTTGGGACAAATCATTCACTAAACCCTAAACCTCAACTAAATCTTGTAATAGATCATGTGGAAATTGGGCAAGTTGAGGTGACTAAACTGCTTGGAGTAACCCTGGATTGTAAACTGTAATGGTCAAAACATATATTGATACAACAGTAGCTAAGATTGGGAGAAGAATGTCCATAATTAAGAGCTGCTCTACCTTCTTAACAGCACTATCAACAAGGCAGGTCCTACAGGCCCTAGTTTTGTCAGACCTGGACTACTGTTCAGTCGTGTGGTCAGGTGCCACAAAAAAAGTGATTATTGCAATTGGCTCAGAACAGGGCAGCACGGCTGGCCCTTGGATGTACACAGAGAGCTAATATTAATAATATTCATGTGGATCTCTCCTGGCTCGAAGTGGAGGAGAGATTGATTTCATCACTACTCGTGTTTATGAGAGGTGTTGACATGTCTGTTTAAGCTACTGGCGCACAGCTCGGTCATGTATACCCCACAAGACATGCCACCAGAGGTCTCTTCATGGTCCCCAAGTCCAGAACAGATTATGGGAGGCGCACAGTACTACATAGAGCCATGACTACATGGAACTCTATTCCACATCAAGTAACTGATGCAAGTAGTAAAATTAGATTTAAAAAAACTGATAAAAAACACCTTATGGAACAGCGGGGACTGTGAAGCAACACAAACATAGGCGCAGACACATGCATACTCACACACGATAACATACGCACTATACACTCACGTACACATGGATTTTTGTACTGTAGATATGTGGTAGTGGTGGAGTAGGGGCCTGAGGGCACACAGTGTGTTGTGAAATCTGTGAATGTATTGTAATGTTTTTTAAATTGTATGAACGGCCTTAATTTTGAATGGGGAGCCATAATAAATACAAATACTTACTGTCCTATGAGGAAAATGTAATGACAGGCATATGGCCCTCAGTGAAACACCACTCAAGCTGCAGGCTGGTTATCCACTTGAGTAGTGAGCAGACCACTGCAGTCTGAGGCTGGCGGGGTGTGCAAGGCCAGAGTATGTACCTGACCAATGACACTGCTTCCGGCTCACACTGGCAGAGCTCTACTCGCACATCATGCACCCTGGCCTGAAAGAAGAAAAATAGTTAATCATGAAAATTTCCATTAAAAAGAATGGAGCAAAAACTACACATTTTCCAATGCAAATATAAATTGTTTTCTTTGACATCTCTGTGATGCATAACGGCACAATCCGCAGTCAGGAATTCAGTTTCACCATAATTTGGGGTCAACAACGTAGAAAACTTTGCATTTCACATAGTAAACATAACCAACAAGCTTAAGAAGTTTAGGTTAAGTGAAGAATTTATGGGAAATAACGTTACCTCTGGGTGCATTATGATTAGCATTGTCCCAGCCATAACAGCCCATAGGGCAGAAGCCGATCTCCTGTTTCAGTAGTGTGAGGCAACTTGATATACAAGTATACCTCTTGGACAGGACGCTAGTCTATCGCAATGCCTTACCCCGAATCCATCTGCTTAATGCGGAGTGCCAACCAGAGATGCATTAGGTCCCGCTTTTTAGAGTCTTTGGTATGACTGAACTGGGGATCGAACCCAACCTTCCAATCTCAGGGCCGACACTAACCTCAAGGCCACTGAGTTGATGGGTGCATTCTGCTTTAAATAAACAACATCCACTGTAGATTGTCAGCTGCTGTAACTCAAAACTGAGGTTTTAGTTTTTCTCCTTCAATGATTTGAGGGCAGTCACTTACCGAAACTGTCTTGTTCACTTTTAATATCTGCAAAACCATGTCTTCCGAGTTGTAAAGGGGTGGCCAGCCACAAAATTAGTTATGTCTGTATGAAAAAAATAAGTATGCACTCACTAACTGTAAGTCGCTCTGGATAAGAGCGTCTGCTAAATGACTAAAATGTAAATGTAAAGTCTCCCATGACAACAACTATCCCAGTGACTATATCCAGTAATAGTTTCTTATTGTTCTAGTTATGATATCCTAATACAGTTACGCTACTACAATCAAGGGGTATACACTGAGTAATCCAAACATTAGTCTTTATGGGTGGCCACCACTCAGTCAGAGCAAAATATTGTCTCAGCCCCACGGTCAGTGCACCACCATATTATCTCTGGCTCGATCCCACACGAAGCAGATGGATTTTACTGGGGGGGGGGGGGGGGGGGGCATGTTCTCCACAAGGATGTTGTGCAGCTGCTCCCTCATTTCTCTCCATCCAGCCACTGTTTCCCCTTTCCTCCTCTGAGCACTGGTAGTCTGGGTATTACTTGTAGCTGGACTATGGTCCTCCCTTTGGGCCTGAGGAGGTTCCGAGCCGGAGGTGCAGCACTGAGGGACAATGTGCCTCTTTCGCCTCAGAGCCTTACCTCTCAATGGAATTTCCTTTCCCAGGATAAAGATTTTTGTTATCCCAAATTTGGGCATTGTTGCACAATTCTGAAACAAAGACAGTTATGAAGAATCAGATCAAATACATATAGTTGATCACAAACTCTAGGATGGCAAGAAGCCAGCAAATTCCTGTCCACTTTCAAAAGGTATTCACCATATGTCTCTGATGTTTCACAAATCATTTGACAAGGATTATGCAACATTTAGGGCAGGGATCATCAACTAGATTCATAAATGCTTCATGGTCATCCCCTGTAGCTCAGTTGGTAGAGCGTGGCGCTTGCAACGCCAGGGTTGTGGGTTAGATTCCCACGGGGGGCCAGTATGAAAATGTATGCTCTGGATAAGAGCATCTGCTAAATGACTAAAATGTAAAATATGGACTGACAATGCCTCTGTTATGACGGGGATTAACAATGGGGTCCATAAAGTGCTGAAGGAGGAGTATGGCCTCAAAGATCTGGTTCTTATTCGCTGTGTGTGCCACTCTCTGCAGTTTGCTGTAAGTCATACTTCCAATGACACCATCCCCCGTAGTGTGGAGTACTTGGTACGAGAGACTTATAACTGGTTTTCAGTGTCTCCAAAGCGCAGGGAGGCCTACATATATGAGACCATCAACTGTGGGGAGAAACCTTTACAGATAACCAAGGTGTGTGCCACATGTTGACTCTCCATTGAACCTGCGGTTTCATTCATTTTGGACCAGCTTAGGTTGCATTTCGCAGTCACCAAGTCCAGTGAACACTGCTACATGGCTGAGGTTTTATACTTCATGTACAGTGATCCTCAATACAGTGCTGGGTGAGGTACAGTTGGCCATCAAGGCTTTTGAGGGAGAGCAAGTAGATCCTCTTAAGCTACTTGACAGCTTGGTTAGCCTGATCAAGTCTGTGAGCAGCAAGGTGCTGAATCCACTGGCAAATGTTGATGTACTCAAAGGGCCAATAGATGGATACATCAGTCCCAAACCG
The DNA here is from genome assembly GCF_964263955.1 of Coregonus lavaretus. NCBI lineage: Eukaryota > Metazoa > Chordata > Actinopteri > Salmoniformes > Salmonidae > Coregonus > Coregonus lavaretus. The sequence continues at coordinate 36,489,661 of NC_140016.1, read as the reverse complement.
TACCTTGGTTACCTTTTTGAGTCAAAGGCAGCTGAGCTTCACCTTGCGCCTGAGGATGAAAACAATGTCCGAAAGCGGTGTGTAGCCTTCACCATCTCCCTCACTAATGAGTTGAGGGTGAGACTGCCGGACAACATCGAAGCATTGCAGTACATGTCAGTTTTCAATGTGGAGGAAACTCTAAAGCACAATAAGAGCCCTGGAGAAATAGAAAAAATAGCCAAGCTCCTTGGCTACTCCCCTGCAGAGATAGACAAGATTGTCCAGCAATGGCGTGCCATCCATCTTAGTAAATGGAATGAGACAAAAAACACACTGGGCTTCTGGAGTGAGATTTGAAAGTTCAGGGATGCAGCTGATATCAACCCGTTTCAAGAACTTGTCATGGCTGCTGTGTCTGTGTTGTCCTTGCCACACTCGAATGCTGAAGTCATTTTACATTTATATTTTTTACAGAGAGAGTATTCAGCCAGATGAGTGTGGTAAAAAGCAAACTTAGAAATCGGATGTCCTTGCAGACCCTTAACTCCATCCTGTACATTCGATATGGACTGAAGCTGTCTGGTGAGGCTTGCTATGAGCACCAGCTGCCTGATAATGTTTTGCAGCTTTTTGGCACATCAGCTGCTTACTCATTTAAGTCAGCTCCCTCAGTTGCTGAACCTGCCATAGAGAGCCTTGACCAAAATGATGATGACCCACTCTTTCTGTGAGCCAGCACAGCCTGTGTGTGTGTGGAGGGGGTCTGAAAAAATAAATAAAAATTACCTGAATTAGGGGCAGACGAGTTACCATCATTTTCTCACATTGCCATTGACAGTTTTTTCTATTGTCTCTTTTTGGTCCATTTAGATTGTTAATGTAGATTGTGTACAATTTTTTTTTTTTTAATGTTATGGTTAAAAATGTTCATGTTTTACTATGACTTGTTGTAGGCTCCTGTCAGAGTGGTGTGTGTGGATGAGTAAGGAATCAAGCGCAGGAAACCAGGAGGACTTTAACTGAACTTTAGTAAAGTCCGACACGACAAAAGACGTCAACCCAACCGGGTGGCGCAAACAAATTACGCACCAAACACTGTGCGGAGAAAACAAGAAAAGGCGCACGCAGTGCGAACTCTCGAATACCACATACGAGAGACTCAAAATACTAGAGTACAAGCTGACAACAAAACAATCACGCATAACACCTGACCCAAACACACGAAACTAAATAGGGAAACAATTAAGACACAAATAAGGGACAGGTGTTATGAACAGACAAAACCAAACGAACATGAAACATAGAACGGTGGCAGCTAGTACTCCGGAGACGACGACCGCCGAAGCCTGCCCGAACAAGGAAGAGGAGCAGCCTCGGCCGAAACCGTGACAGTACCCCCCCCTTGACGCGCGGCTCCAGCCGTGCGCCGACCCGGAGCTCGGGGACGACCCGGACGACGCGGAGCAGGGCGCGCAGGATGACCCCGATGGAACTCGGTCAGTAGGGACTGGTCCAATATGTCCCTCCTTGGCACCCAGCACCGCTCCTCCGGACCGTACCCCTCCCACTCCACGAGATATTGAAGACCCCCCATCCGGCGTCTAGAATCCAGGATGGACCTCACGGTGTACGCCGGAGCCCCCTCGATGTCCAACGGGGGCGGAGGAGTCTCCTCAATCTCAAAGTCCTGGAGTGGACCAGCTACCACCGGCCTGAGGAGAGACACATGGAACGAGGGGTTAATATTTTTGTAATCAATAGGTAGTTCTAACCTATAACTCACCTCGTTCAATCTCCTCAGGACTTTAAAGGACCCCACAAACCGCCGACCCAGCTTCCGGCAGGGCAGGCGGAGGGGCAGGTTTCTGGTTGAGAGCCAGACTCGATCTCCAGGTGCGTACACTGGCCCCTCACTGCGGTGTAGGTCGGCGCTCGTCTTCTGTCGACGTATGGCACGCTGCAGATGGACGTGTGCAGCGTCCCACGTCTCCTCCGAGCGCCGCACCCACTCATCCACAGCGGGGGCCTCGATCTGGCTCTCATGCCATGGTGCCAGAACCGGCTGGTACCCTAATACACACTGAAAAGGGGTTAGTTGGGTGGAGGAGTGGCGAAGAGAGTTCTGTGCCATCTCGGCCCAGGGCACATATCTCGCCCACTCCTCCGGCCGGCCCTGACAGTATGACCTCAGAAACCTACCCACATCCTGGTTGACACGTTCAACCTGCCCATTACTCTCCGGGTGGTAACCCGAGGTAAGGCTTACCGAAACCCCCAACCGTTCCATAAATGCTCTCCACACTCTAGAGGTGAACTGGGGGCCTCGGTCAGACACTATATCCTCGGGTACCCCGTAATGCCGGAAGACATGGGTGAACAGAGCCTCTGCGGTCTGTAGGGCAGTGGGTAGACCCGGCATGGGAAGGAGACGACAGGCCTTAGAGAACCGATCCACAACGACCAGGATGGTAGTATTCCCCTGTGAGGGGGGAAGGTCGGTAACAAAATCCACCGAGAGGTGGGACCAGGGTCGTTGTGGAATAGGCAGGGGTTGTAACTTACCCCTGGGCAAATGTCTGGGCGCCTTACACTGGGCACACACCGAACAGGAGGAGACATAAATCCTCACATCCCTAGCTAACGTTGGCCACCAGTACTTCGTGCTAAGGCAGTGCACTGTCCGGCCGATACCCGGATGGCCAGAGGAGGGGGACGTATGAGCCCAACAAATGAGGCGATCGCGTACCTCGAGCGGAACGTACGTCCGACCCACAGGACACTGTGGAGGACTCGGGTCGGTGCGTAACGCCCGCTCGATCTCACCATCAACCTCCCACACCACCGGAGCAACCAGACAAGACTCCGGTAGTATGGGCGTGGACTCAACTGACCTCTCCTCTGCGTCATACCGCCGAGACAGAGCATCTGCCTTCCCGTTCTGGGACCCAGGGATGTATGTGATTTTAAACACAAACCGGGCTAGAAACATAGTCCAGCGAGCCTGGCGAGGATTCAGTCTCCTAGCTGCCCGGATGTACTCCAGGTTACGATGGTCAGTTAGAATGAGGAAAGGGTGTTGAGCCCCCTCGAGCCAATGCCGCCACACCTTTAGGGCCTGTACCACGGCTAACAGCTCCCTGTCTCCTACGTCATAATTCCGCTCCGCCGGACTGAGCTTCTTTGAGTAAAACGCACAGGGACGGAGTTTAGGTGGAGTGCCAGAACGCTGGGAAAGAACGGCCCATATCCCGGCTTCTGACGCGTCCACCTCTACTTGGAATGGTAAAGAGGGATCCGGATGCGCCAACACCGGCGCCGAGGTAAACAGGTCCTTCAGTCTCCCAAATGCCCTGTCCGCCTCAGCTGACCACCGCAAGCGCACCGGACCCCCCTTTAACAGAGACGTTATGGGAGCTGCCACCTGTCCAAAACCCCGGATAAACCTCCGGTAATAATTCGCAAAACCCAAGAACCGTTGCACCTCCTTCACAGTGGTTGGGGTCTGCCAATTACGCACAGCTGACACCCGGTCTACCTCCATCTTCACCCCTGACGCAGATAACTGGTAACCCAGAAAGGAGACCGACTTCTGAAAAAACAGACATTTCTCTACCTTGACATATAGGTCATGCTCCAACAGCCGCCTCAATACTCGGCGCACCAGGGCTACATGCTCAGCACTGGTAGGACTATACACCAGAATGTCGTCGATGTACACAACTACTCCCTGTCCCTGCATGTCCCGGAAAATCTCATCAACGAAGGATTGGAAGACTGAGGGAGCATTCATCAACCCATATGGCATGACTAGATACTCGTAGTGTCCGGAAGTCGTGCTAAACGCTGTCTTCCATTCATCGCCCTCTCTAATGCGCACCAAGTTATATGCGCTCCTAAGATCCAATTTTGTAAAGAACTGCGCACCGTGCAGTGACTCCGTCATAGTCGCAATCAGAGGAAGTGGATAGCTGTACTTCACTGTGATCTGATTGAGACCGCGGTAATCAATACACGGGCGCAGACCTCCATCCTTTTTCTTCACAAAAAAGAAACTTGAGGAAGCGGGTGAAATGGAGGCCCGTATGTATCCCTGTCTAAGAGACTCAGAGATGTACGTCTCCATAGCCTTTCTCTCCTCTTGAGACAAGGGATACACATGGCTCCGCGGGAGAGCTGCTCCTGACTGGAGATCTATCGCACAATCCCCCCGTCTATGAGGCGGCAGCTGCGCCGCCCTAGTCTTACTGAACGCCAGTGCCAAATCCTCATACTCGGGGGGAATCTGCAGTGCTGGCATTAGATTCGGACTCTCCACCGAGGTCGCCCCTATGGAAACACCCAGACACCGCCCCTCACATTGAGCAGACCACCCTTTAAGAGCTTTCTCTCGCCACATAATAGTAGGGTCATGAGTCATCAACCAGGGAAGACCCAGCACTACCGGATACGCAGGAGAGTCAATCAGATAGAGCTGAATTATCTCCTCATGACCCTCCTGCGCCATCATCTGAAGGGGTGCTGTGACCTCCCTAATCAACCCAGACCCTAACGGACGGCTATCTAGGGCATGGACGGGAAAAGGCTTATCCACTGGAAGGAGGGGAATCCCTAACTCTATACAGAACTGGCGATCTACAAAATTCCCAGCTGCGCCTGAATCTACCAGCGCCTTATGCTGGGAACGAGGTGCAACCTGTGGGAAACAAACAGGCAAGGTTAGGTGCACGACAGAAAGCTCTGGGTAAGCAGGGCGCCTACTCACCTGGGGGGACCCCCCAATGCGTGACCTGCCTTCTCCCTCACCGGAGGACCCGCCCCAACACCTAGCCGCGGTGTGCCCTCCACGACCACAGTTAGTGCAAGGGCCGGGTCCCCTCGGGCTCCTCCTCCTCCGTTCCCTAGCGCCAGCACCTCCGAGCTCCATAGGGCTCGGCTCGGAGGTGCTGGAGAGTGGAATGGGCGAACACAGCACGGAAGCGGCGGGAGAACTCCGCATAGTTCGTGGTAGCGGCGTCCATTCTCCTCCACTCAGCGTTGGCCCACTCCAACGCCTTGCCGGTGAGACAGGAGATGAGGGCTGAGACGCTCTCGTGTCCCGAGGGCGCCGGGTGTACGGTGGCGAGGTAGAGCTCCACCTGCAGCAGGAACCCTTGACACCCGGCAGTGGAGCCGTCGTACGCCCTCGGGAGCGAGAGCCGAATCCCACTGGGTTCCGGAGATGAGACAGGAGGGCTGACCGATGGGGCTGGTTCGGTTCGTGGGGGTGTGGGAACCCCGCTGGTCTCCCATCGGTGCAGAGTATTCATCACCCCCTCCAGGGCATGACAGACCTGGTTGATGCGGTCCTCCTGACCACGAAGACGTTCAGCCATCTCGGCTGTTGGCGCGGTCGCTCCTGCTGATTCCATGGAGATGATGCGTGATTCTGTCAGAGTGGTGTGTGTGGATGAGTAAGGAATCAAGCGCAGGAAACCAGGAGGACTTTAACTGAACTTTAGTAAAGTCCGACACGACAAAAGACGTCAACCCAACCGGGTGGCGCAAACAAATTACGCACCAAACACTGTGCGGAGAAAACAAGAAAAGGCGCACGCAGTGCGAACTCTCGAATACCACATACGAGAGACTCAAAATACTAGAGTACAAGCTGACAACAAAACAATCACGCATAACACCTGACCCAAACACACGAAACTAAATAGGGAAACAATTAAGACACAAATAAGGGACAGGTGTTATGAACAGACAAAACCAAACGAACATGAAACATAGAACGGTGGCAGCTAGTACTCCGGAGACGACGACCGCCGAAGCCTGCCCGAACAAGGAAGAGGAGCAGCCTCGGCCGAAACCGTGACAGCTCCTAAGTGGACCATAAGGATAAAAACCAAACCAAACTTAAGAAAAAAAAAATAATAATAATAATTTAAAAAATAATAAAAAAAAATAAGTAACTCCGCCAGAGTGTCTCTTTTGGATCACTTTTGCCGGTCACAAGCCCGGATAAAGGAGGAGGGTTGGAATTGTGACATAAAAAAAAACAAGAATCGACAGAAGAAAGTTCATTTGTAGTTCTAAACATATTTAGGGTGTTTTTCACTCACTTTCTTTCTCTCCCACAACGTTATTCCTCTCTCCTACAGTGTCCATCACAATTACATGCACATGGCCAATTATGCAAATTAGGTGATGACGTCATTTAGCGACTTCTAGCGACTTTTAGGACAGCCAATAGCTACTTTCCTTACTGAGGAGTTGGCAACACTGAAAATTTACCAGTATGTGAATCTGTGCAATAGAAACTCTTGTTTTCATTGCAAAAAAAAATATATAATCAATACATTCCAACCCCTTACCTCATGTCGCCAAGGCAGCTAATTGAAGCTAACACATGCGTGCGCTACGCTGCTACTGGTGAGAATGGACAATTTACCCAAAAAAAACACGAATTTGAACTTTGGCCTTCTATGATGAACATGCGCACTCAGTCATAATTGAAATTGTCCAAAATCACAATTGAAAGGGTCATGTATCACACAGTACGATGTTGGGTTCTGAATCACTGTTCAAAGGTCAGTGGTGGAAAAAGTACCCAAATGTCATACTTGAGTAAAAGTAAAGATACCTTAATAGAAAATGACTCGAGTAAAAGTCACCCAGTAAAATACTACTTGAGTAAAAGTCTAAAAGTATTTGGTTTTAAATATACGTAAGTATTGTGGGGATCTAGATGTGATGCCTAGCTTAGAAAGAATGCATTAATGATTAAACATAATAGGTTTGTACTGTACTGATATAAATTGTTTCACATAACAAGCTGTGATTCATGTGAGGAATGTTAGGGAGTAGGGTGAGACAGACTTGTATTTCTCACAGACACATACATACTGCCTCTTTGTTAAACCGCGCTCAAGGACGTGTACTGCAAAAAGGTGCTGACTCTACAAGTTGTGATGATAACAACTTATGCCTGGCAACAGTGTGCAACAGTGAAGCGCCAAGTGGCTGGGACCAGCCTGTCCGCCAACGATTGGCTGATTAAGTCTAAACCAAGCTCAGTCTCTACCCTGATAGGCCCAGCAAGGAGCGGGAACTATCTCTGTCAGAGTATTTGAAGAAGAACTTAGAACAATGGATCAGTTCTCTGAGTGCCCTGCGTGGTATTTCAGTGGACCCGTATATACGAACATCATATTTACTATTGAAGTGTTTGCATTAATTAAAATACTAGTCTATTTTAGAAGACGTGTATTGACCTCTTTTGTTCCTAATACCAGATTTGAATTGACGCAACTTAACAGTATCAAAAGTAAATGTAATTGCTAAAATATACTTAAGTATAAAAAGTAAAAGTATAATCATTTGAAATTCCTTATATAAAGCAAACCAGACAGCATCATTTTCTTGTTATTTTTTATTGACGGATAGACAGGGGCACACTCCAACACTCAGACTTCATTACATATGAAGCATGTGTGTTTAGTGAGTCCGCCAGATCAGAGGCAGTACGGATGACCAGGGATATTATCCTGATAAGTGCATGAATTGGACCATTTTCCTGTCCTGCTAAGCATTCAAAATGTAACGAGTACTTTTGGGTGTCAGGTAAATGTATGGAGTAAAAAGTACATAATTTTCTTTAGGAATGTAGTGAAGCAGAAAATGTAAGTAAAAGTAAAAGTTGTCAAAAATATATAATAATAATATGCCATTTAGCAGACGCTTTTATCCAAAGCGACTTACAGTCATGCGTGCATACATTTTTGTGTATGGGTGGTCCCAGGGATCGAACCCAATACCTTTGCGTTTCAAGCGCCGTGCTCTACCAGCTGAGCTACAGAGGACCACATATAAATAGTAAAGTAAAGTACAGATACCCTAGAAAGCTACTGATGTAGTACTTTCATGTATTTTTACTTAAGTACTTTACACCACTGTCAAAGGTAACGCGTGTGATTGGTAAGATGTTTCCACCTTTTAATGGGGTGATTGTTGTCTGATCGGGTGCACCTATAGTATTTGGTTATATTCTACACTCCTAAACACAAGGAGGCAGTGTTCAAAATTAGGACCTAAACTTCTGTATCCGCCAATCGTCTTTACGAAGGAGTGCTTCCGGTTTTGTTCTTCCTCTTTTCGTCTGGATCGGGCCGTCACCATGGTACGAAGCTCCACCATGAAAACACTTAGAAATAAAATCAACTGTAATCTTTTAAATATACATGTACTTGCTACGTGCTAAATTACCTCATGTGTGAATGCAATGGTTAGGGACACATATAGCCCAATATTAGTGTTTGAATCTAGATATCCCAATATAGTTGCCTATAACAAAACACGAATGGTTACGTCGACGATATCGCTAGCTACTTTTGGTAATATAGCTAAGTTGGTATTGCCATTTTAGATGGGCATCATTGCTATGTATTCACGTTTTTAAACATAGCAAATGTATTATTATAGGCTGGTCATCAAGTAGCTAAGTGGTGCGCGTTAAGGAGATACTGGTGTCTTAACTTGTAGAGCCAGCCGGTCACACCAACGCGATTGTTGGTAGACTTAATTAAACACATGTTTGTGTCAACGCAAAACGTATGCACATGTAACTAGTATTTTGAACAAAAATGCCACATTGATGGGAAAAGGCTCCTGGCTGGGTAGCAGCCCCCTAGGTTGAATGGTAGTGACCTGACCACCATACTGGATATTTGTTGTGAAGCCCAGTGACTCATTCAGTAAATAAATACTAATGCAGTGGTACTGTAAATGACAATGTACCATACTACTGCACTGTTGGTGTACATCTTTCTAAATCAATGTTTGTGTGATTCAGGTGAACGTACCGAAGACACGCAGGACCTACTGCAAGAAGTGTAAAAGGCACCAGCTTCACAAAGTTACCCAGTACAAGAAGGGAAAGGATTCCCTCTATGCACAGGGTGAGTTTCAGCCTCAAAATGAGCATTGGCAGATCGCATGGACTGCCATGTGTTCCAAGATCAATCACTGATATCTGTGTTTTAGGTAAGAGGAGATATGACCGAAAGCAGTCTGGTTATGGTGGACAGACCAAGCCTATTTTCCGCAAAAAGGTAAGCTTGCAAAGCTTTGTGTGTACTGGATACGTTACCAAAGGGTACCTTATCAGTTAACACCTTTCCCTGAGTAACCGCAACAGAACAGTCGTGGACAACCACAAGTGTGGGTCTGGGGCAACATAACTGTACTTTTGTGGTGACTCAAGGAAAGGAATTGAACCACTGGTAAAAGCTACCCTACAATGTATCCAATAATGTATACTACAAATGTAGACTGTTCATGCAGGCCGTTGTCAGCGAGGCTTGGCCTGTAGTGCCTTTGTCCTTTCCTAAAGTGTCTGCTAGAGAGAACTGAGATGGTTTGAGGCCCTGCTGTGTCTCCTCCATGGCAAGGTTATAGGTAAACCTCAGACAACTTAATGAATGCTTCTGTTTTTTTCCCTTTACTTTTACACCTACATATAAAACAGTATTGACTGTACCTTTTTACACCAGAAAAGAAAAGTGAACTGTTTAGGAGTACTACTTTCAGTGTGCACTCGCACACTCCCCCTCATGGATTTTAACGGAATGGACACTTCCTTCACCAATCCGATGGTTTGAAATGCATGACGGGGAGTGAACGAGTACACATTTAAAGGGTAGAGAATGAAAATACAGCCACTGCCCTGTAAATGTACATTTACGTCATTTAGCAGACGCTCTTATCCAGAGCGACTTACAAATTGTAATGTGTGCATGATTCCTGGATTATGTGGTACGTTTGTAACATGGATTCTCTCCTCAGGCTAAGACTACAAAGAAGATTGTGTTAAGGCTGGAGTGCGTGGAGCCCAACTGCAGGGCCAAGAGAATGGTGCCCATCAAGAGATGCAAACACTTTGAGCTGGGAGGTGACAAGAAGAGAAAGGTAAGCACAAACTCACTCCAACCAAGTAGTGTAACCCTGATGTTCCTTACCCATGTTTATTCTGCGTCTGGAAAGGGTTGTGTATTTGTTCCACAACCATAAAAAGCAATGTATAAGGTTTGTGGACGTCTAAATGACGTTTGGTGTTAATCATTTACATTTGACACGTGGTTCAACTATTGATACACCTCTGCACTCATTCACTTTAGATCGTTCTGCAATATAAGATTTAGTCAATTCCAAATATACATGCTTCCTCAGTCTTTGTGGTTAAGATACTGCTTAGAGAGGAATTGGCAATCGCACTCTGAAGACCTTCACTGGCCAAACGTGTGCTGCTCTGGACGTTTGCCTTTTAGATATGCCCTAAAGAATGTTAACAAGTCCTATTCATTTAGCCTAGTTTTGTGAAATTGAAAGATGATTGGATTCGGAAGCAGTGTTTGTATTTTTCATTTTGGAAAGGTGAATGGTGCTGTTTGAGCTGCCTTGTAAACTATTTTTATTTTCTCCTTTCAGGGCCAGGTCATCCAGTTCTAGGCTGTGGCTCAATCCATTGGGTGGACTTGTCACTTTTTTTCAATAAATGTATTGAAATTATACCTGCTGTCATCTCTCCTTAGCTGTACATTAGTGGTTAAAATGTGGCAATTAAAGATGGTGTATATTGATATGTAATTGGCCATCCAGTGAAATGTTTAGTTGCCATTAGAAATGTACAATGGCATCAACCAAAATCTGTTTTTAACTTTAACCACTCCAGGAAACACTAACTAAATAACCTTTCCAAAAGTAGTTAAAGCATGTTGCAGTACATTACAGTATAAATTCACTCTGGCGAATAACCATGCCTGAATCATATCCTCATGCGCAGTCTTACCCCATCAGAACCCAAAATATTACGTTTGTTTTAAAGCCATACAATCATTTTGATATGGATGGTCAGTCGTTGCATCCATAGCCTGGAATTTTGAGGGGTTACATTTCTCCAGCCCATCCCTAAGTTTACCCAAAAAGTTTGGCAGGGTGACTGCTTTGACTTGGTTTGAATTCCAGATTGCCCCTCTAATGTGAACATATCAAGACCACTGTTGTACCAAAGTAAAACATTGATTTCAATCAGGTAAAATTGTTACAGTACTGCTGTTATTTGATATCTGAACATTCAGGTGTTAGCCAGCCAGTAAATCCCCCTTTTGTTACCAGAACATGGACAATTTACGAACTGATTCCATGCTTTATTTTATTTTACATTTAAAGTAGCTTTAAAAAAACTCTGGACTTGAGGTTCAATCATTCTAGGGCAGTATGCCAACAAATGACCTATTCAAGAGGGCCTATACATGGCTCTTTAGCAAGTAAACACCATCTAGAATTAAAACATAAAAAGTAAATGTAACTTTAGCTGTGTTTACACAGGCAGTCCAATTCTGATATTTTTTCACTTGACCAATCAGATCAGCTCTGAAAAAGTTGTGACGACCAATTAGTGGGGAAATAGAGCAATTAGGCTGCTTGTGTAAATGCAGCCTTTCTGTGCCTGTGAGCCAGGGCCCATATGCTTGTCTGCTAGCCAGACCATACTAAAGAACAGTTGTGTGTTGGACATGTCCTTCCATAATTGCCATTGGGTCTTGGAAGTCACCCTTGATGGGTGTGACAGTTGTCAGTTCTGTGCCAGAAGGGTTAACATCCACTACCAGTTTGCTGAGGAGGGTCTGGACCCCTAGCTCCTTGTAGCTGGGCAGGACCTGGTGACACACTGGGGGTGGCAGATCTTCCAGCTAGGCACTGTGGCCAGGGTGTGGGGGAAGCCTTGGACTGCCGATCTCCTGCTTGTCCAACACTGCCAGAGCCAACTGGCCACCAGACAGGGATATCTCCCACACCGGATTTCAGATCATTTTATATATATAAATACATATAAATAATGATATTTACTGTAGGGCACTTACACAATGAAAGCTACAAAGCCACTGAATTCAACTTTTGTGTACCCTGCTTTATAGTCAGTATCATATTGCCAGTAGATGGCAGTATATACAAAGACATTGAATGTGTGCTAAAATAAGTAAATATTTGATGTGGCTACAGGTTAATGCCGTATGGTGGAATGCATATTACACTGAACAAAAATATAAACACAACATGTAAAGTGTTAGTCCCATGTTTCATGAGCTGAAAAAAAAAGACCCCAGAAATGTTCCATATGCACAACAAGTTTATTTCTCTCATTCTGTGCACAAATGTTTACATCCCTTTTACTGAGCATTTCTCCTTTTCCAATATAATCCATCCACCTGACAGCTGTGGCATATCAAGAAGCTGATTAAACAGCATGATCATTACACAGGCACACCTTGTGCTGGGGACAATAAAAGGGCACACAGTTTTGTTACACAACACAATTCCACAGATGTCTCAAGTTTTGAGGGAGCGTTCAATTGGCATGCTGTCTGCAGGAATGTCCACCAGAGCTGTTGCCAGAGAATTTAATGTTCATTCCTCTACCATAAGCTGCCTCCAACGTCATTTTAGAGAATTTGGCAGTACGTCCAACCAGCCTCACAACTGCAGACCACGTGTAACGACGCCAGCCCAGGACCTCCACATCCGGCTTCTTCACCTGTAGGATCGTCTATGACCAACCACCTAACAGCTGATGAAACTGTGGGTTTGCACAACCGAAGAATTTCTGCACAAACTGTCAGAAACCGTCTCAGGGAAGCTCATCTGCCTGCTCGTCGTCCTCACCAGGGTCTTGACCTGACTGCAGTTTGGCGTCGTAACCGACTTCAGTAGGCAAATGCTCACCTTCGATGGCCACTGGCACGCTGGAGAAGTGTGCTCTTCATGGATGAATCCCGGTTTCAACTATACCGGGCAGATGGCAGACGTGTGTGCGAGTGGTTTGCTGATGTCAACGTTGTGAACAGAGTGCCCAATGGTGGCAGCGGGTTTTTGGTATAGGCAGGCATAAGCTACGGACAACAAACACAATTGCATTTGATCAAGATCCTTATTGTAGGGACGTTCATCCCCTGCCATCACCTCATGTTTCAGCAGGATAATGTATGGTCCCATGTCGCAAGGATCTGTAAACAATTCCTGGAAGCTGAAAATGTCCAAGTTCTTCCATGGCCTGCATACTCACCAGACATGTCACCCATTGAGCGCGTTTGGGATGCTCTGGAACAACGCGTACGACAGCTTGTTCCAGTTCCCGCCCATATCAGCAACTTCGCACAGCCATTGAAGATGAGTGGGATAACATTCCACAGGCCACAGTCTGCAGCCTGATCAACTCTATGCCAAGGAGATGTGTGGTCACATCAGATACTGACTGGTTTTCTGATACACGCCCCTACCTTTTTTTAAAGGTATCTGTGACCAACAGATGCATAACTGTATTCCCAGTCATGTGAAATCCATAGATTAAGGACTAATTCATTTCAATTGACGATTTCCTTATATGAACTGTAACTCAGTAAAATCTTTGAAATTGTAGAGTTTTTTTGTTCAGAGTATATGTCATTTCTTGGGCGTTTCATGATTTTTAAGCCCTGTGTTATGGTGTAGCCGCATGTGGGTATAATATTAGTTGCATTCAACTATTAGCACGAGTAGTCTGACATATACATACCACAGAACAGAAGTTGCATATGCCCTAGTTTTGTGTTGCGTTTGTATTATTCTCCATTGAGCATTACCATGACAGAGCAGAGGTGTACTACCTTGGCAGTACGATAGCCCTGCCTACCCAGCTGGTCCTGACTGATGAGGATGACCTGTATGTTCTGCAGCAGCTGCTTGGACTGGGGACAGATGTCCCTCAGGTCGTTGGACATCAGCAGAGGGGACCATGATGGCCCAAAATACCATCCAAGACTACTGTTAGGCCAAAGTTCCCAATCACCAGCTGAGGAAGAAACACTGTCAATGTCAGTCAGATACTGTTCAGGACAGTACATGGGTTATGGCAGGCACAGCTGGTGTGAGTAAGATGAGGAGTTGATGATTACTCAGACTAGTTTTACTGTTGCTCTGAATGCCATCCACCGAGTAGCAGGAAGTTCACTTAAAATTCCCCATAGAAAACAATGGGCATTGGAAAGTTAATTTAATTTAAAACTGAATTAATTGACCCCAACCCTTTATACATAGCCCATAGTGAAGAGTGAAACAGTCACAGTACCATGCCAGGGTCATTCCAGCCCCTGGGACAATGATGTCCTGATGGTCGGCAGTCCAGTCCAAGATGGTTTTCACACTGCCACAGGAGTCATATACATCCGCAAAGTTACGCAAATGGTTGCAGGCCTTCCGTTTGGCAGCATAGTCTGGCTGTAAGTACATCATTGACCATTATTATTTTTTTTTTTACATGTAACCTTGCAAAACAAATTGTGACTGTGTCCTGACTAATATTGAATTAATTCGATGTCTTGTATATTTGGCAATTTTGTGACCTATTATGAAGAAAAGCAATTTTCACCTCCCTCTTTCTTACCACATGGAATAGCCTGTCATACAATGGCCACTCACATACTTCTCCCAGTTTTGTTCAGTGCTATTGACATGTTTTTGTAACCTGGACAGAAACACAATAGTCATAGCATTAGTACCACCTCAATTTAGTAGATATTGAATTCAAATTTGTATTGACATTTCATATATATTTAAATCACTATAGACCTATCCTTCTCCTAGTCAAGTACACTTCATGTAGCACACATCAAATTTGAGCAGATCCACGCCCCAGTCAGCAAAGGTCTGAGCATCTACACTGAGTATACAAAACATTAGGTTATGCGCTTTCCTTGACAGACTGACCAGGTGTATCCAGGTGTGTGTATGTGTGAGGGGGGGAATGGACCTGTATACACTATCACAAATAACACAATTTTACAATAGATAGGTTTCAGAACAGGTTTGTCCTGTAAGCAACATCACTGAAGAAAGTGGATACATACAGTTGCAGGAGCACATTGAAACCAGTAGATGGAGTGTTGCACAATGCATACACCACATTTTCATGGTGGTTTGAAACCTTTGGTGGTTTAGCGCCATGGTAACAGCAAAATTCACTTTCTGTTTCCTCATAGTTATGTGGCACTCTTTGCAATGTGGATGATGTAATTAGTAAACCACAAGCTTACAGTCCCATTGGGTAGGGTTGCTATCACTTGAGGAAGGACATTGTTGTGTGAAAGTGACACAGAGTGGGAGAAACTAGGCTACATTGGAGATAGATCTAACATAAGCAGTACATCACCAGGTGTATGTGGATAATACAAGTTGTCCCCCAATAACGGTCATGTTCAGTAGGCACAAAACCAAAGAAAATGTCCTGAAACGGAGTGAAAAAGGTTGTTTTAGTTTTTCATTGCAAAATGTTTTGCTACCGTGTGCCCTAATGAGCATGACCCCACTGTAGGCTATACATTCACAGTCTGCCAGTTTATTGATGCCCCCTGGGAACCGCTTGGGGTCTGCCTGTAGGTGTACCTGGGTGTCATGTTGGTGGCTGGGCCAACAGTCATCGATGAAGACGTACTCATAGCCAGCCTCCTTCCAGCCCTCCATCACATCTGCCATCTGCATGTAGAGATTCTCACCAGCAGAACAGGAGGGACAGCCAGCGGACAGTTCATATTGTTCATATTAACTATGCCTTAATGTGCCAATGAAGAAAAAGTGAATGTGTAAGGTCGTTTATGCCTGATGATCTGCATGCAGCTAATGATATGTTGATCATTGAGGTGTTATGTACTGCTCTGCAAGTAAGGTTGATTAGTATGAATGTAGAATCAACCCACTCACATTACTGCCTACAGCTACTGTACTTCCTGCTATGAGTTTGAATTGAGGTGACATCAACATTGTCAAAGCTAGTTTAGTGGTGTCAATTTTATTTGCTTTCAATGTTTGAGTCTGGAAAAGTGTAATTTACGCGTAGAGTTGAGGGTGCAACGCACTGCAGCCAAATATCTTACCTGATGCAATTATTGAGGTCCGTGTCACAGTCGACATTGCACATGAATCTCTCCAAATGCAGTCAACCCATTTCAGGCTTGAGTGCGAGACCCAGGGCCGGCCCTCCCATTAGGCAAGATTAGGCGGTCGCCTATGGAGGCACTTGAATTTGGGGCGGCCCTGATTGGCTACTACACCGCCGGTGGTGCCCCAGCCACCAGCTCATAGCCGTTGATGCAGTTCCCACCCCATTCCCACTTCTCCCGAAGTTCACTCCCACTATCCTTGGTAGCTATGGTGATACAGTATGTGTTTTTATGGGATTATCCAATTGTACAACATGAATCTTCCAATTAAGCTATTGTATTGTTTTTTAATGTTTGTGTGTGATGAAGACTGTTAGTGATTAACGCAGTAGCCTAACCTAGCATGTTAATGTTAGCTAGCTACAAGTGGAAATCATTTCAGCTAAAAGTAAGCTACCAAATTTGCTACCATGTCTAAGAGACAAAAACTATCAGGAAGTGAAAAGAAAAAAGAGGCACAATCTGTAAGCCAAAGAGATTCGCTGCTGAAGTTTATCAGCATGCAGCAATGTGGAGGTGTGGAGAACAAGCCTCAGAGGACAGGCCGTTCATTCGCCGAGACGGACAAGCCCCCGTTCGCTGGTTCTAGCAGCGAAGAGGGCGAACCCGGAGGAGTTCGAGCCATCCAATTCCACCGATGATGACAACTCTCTGGGTGGACAAGAACAGGTGGTTGCACCAGGCCTAGCCACACCTCCACACAGAGCACTTCCTGAAGTTTAGTGAACTGCTTGGTGCAACAGGGACGGGCTTGACAGAGTTGCTCATCTCAAAACTACAGGAACATGGCATCGCCATCATGGACATGAGAGGGCCTTTTTTTGTGCCATGCAGTGCGCACTTGCGGAACCTGGTTCTCTCTGATGCAGCATCGTGTTGCTTGGAGGCGGCTGAGTTAACACCATCCAAGAGATTTATACATTTTAATCCGGATATACAGTACACACCGCTGGGATGTGCTGAAAAGCACGTAAAAGATGGACTCACAGTGAAATCCCTCAGAACCACGAGATGGGTGGAGGCTATGAAACCTGTGCGTTACAAAATCAACCTCCGAGAAGCAGTGCATGCTTTTGCTGCCAGGGAGGCCAGGCGAGTCAACTTGTCCTTGAATAAAAGGTAAGCGTTGATCATAAACTCGCATTCATTCTATTACCAAGTAATGTTTAAGATTATCCAATTATTTAGTCGCCTGTTTACTCTGTAATTTTTTGTCTTAAATTCTCTCATCGCTGATTGCAATGGAGTACCACAGCAGGGGAAAGAGGCCACTCTAGGCGGGCCACGAAATTAAGAAATGCTGAAACTGATGTTGGATTGTGGGGTTGTGCCATGTGTGATAACAGGTGTTATATTATTAGTAAGAAATTGTTTCCTACTATAGCCAGCTGCCTGCATAGTGATTGCAACTTTGTAACTCTCCAATGCAGGGGTTAAAGTAAAATTCATTTCTGCCCCGTAAGGGACATCCTATATGTGCATACCAACATTTTTTATGTGCCTAATCATAGAATTACATATAGAATTGGAGCCTATTTCTTCCTATTCAAAACCGTGGTAGGCCTAAATGTTTGACAAACACAATTATGCTATCCATAGATGTCGGTATAGCCAAATCCTCCAATACTGTCGCATGCACTCCTTAAATACCTCAGTGTCAGGGAAGGGCTTGGTGTGTTTGGGTTCAAATTGAGTGAGGGTATCCCATACCCTTTGTTAAAGAAAAGGGCAAAAAGGATAACTATTGTTAGCTTTATATTTACAGTGCATTTGGAAAGTATTCAGACCCCTTCACTTTTTCCACATTTTGTTACAGCCTTATTCTAAAATGGATTAAATAGTTTTTTTCCCCCTCATCAATTTACACAAAATACCCCATAATGACAAGGCAAAAACAGGTTTTTAGAAATGTTAGCAAATGTATAAAAGAAAATTATAAAAAAATATCACGTTTACATAAGTATTCAGACCCTTTACTCAGTACTTTGTTAAAGGACCTTTGGCAGCGATTACAGCCTTGAGTCTTCTTTGGTATGATGCTACAAGCTTGGCACACCTGTATTTGGGGAGTTTCTCCCATTCTTCTCTGCAGATCCTCTCAAGCTCTGTCAGATTGGATGAGGAGTGTTGCTGCACAGCTATTTTCAGGTTTCTCCAGAGATGTTCAATCGGGTTCAAGTCCAGGCTCTGGCTGTGCCACTCAAGGACATTGAGACTTGTCCCGAAGCTACTCCTGCGTTGTCTTGGCTGTGTGCTTAGCGTTGTTGTCTTGTTGTCCTTCGCCCCAGTCTGAGGTCCTGAGCCCTCTGGAACAGGTTTTCATCAATGATCTCTCTGTACTTTGCTCCATACATCTTTCCCTCGATCCTGACTAGTCTCTCAGTCCCTGCTGTTGAAAAACATCCCCACAGCATGATGCTGCCACCACCATGCTTCACCGTAGGGATGGTATTGGCCAGGTGATGAGCGGTGCCTGTTTTCAATCTTGGTTTCATCAGACCAGACAATCTTGTTTCTCATGGTCTGAGAGACCTTTTGGTGCCTTTTGGCAAACTCCAGGTGAGCTGTCATGTGCCTTTTACTGAGGAGTGGCTTCCGTCTGGCCTCTCTACCATAAAGGCCTGATTGGTGGAGTGCTGCAGAGATGGTTGTCCTTCTGGAAGGTTCTCCCATCTCCACAGAGGAACTCTGCAGCTCTGTCAGAGTGACCATCGGATTCTTGGTCACCTCCCTGACCAAGGCCCTTCTCTCCAATTGCTCAGTTTGGCCGGGCGGACCAGCTCTAGGAAGAGTCTTGGTGGTTCCAAAGTTATTCTATTTAAGAATGATGGAGGCCACTGTGTTCTTGCGGACCTTCAATGCTGCAGACATTTTTTGGTACCCTTCCCCAGATCTGTGCCTCGACACAATCCTGTCTCGGAGCTCTACGGACAATTCCTTCGACCTCATGGCTTGGTTTTTCCTCTGACATGCACTGTCAACTGTGGGACCTTATATAGACAGGTGTGTGCCTTTCCAAATCATGTCCAATCAATTGAATTTACCACAGGTGGACTCCAATCAAGTTGGAGAAACATCTCAATGATGATCAATGGAAACAGGATGCACCTGAGCTCAATTTCGAGTCTCATAGCAAAGGGTCTGTATACTTATGTAAATAAAATCTGTTTTCTATTTTTAATACATTTGCAAAAATGTCTAAAAACTTGTTTTCGCTTTGTCATTATGGGGTATTGTGTGTCGATTGATGAGGAACAAATGAATTTAATCCATTCGAAGAATAAGGCTGTAACGTAACAAAATGTGGAAAAAGTCAAGGGGTCTGAATACTTTCCAAACGCACTGTATATTTAGAAATAAATACATTAAAAAGGTATCCAGATTATATAAAGCGTTCTATAACAATGCTTAACGCAGTGATGCCTTATGGTAGAAACAAGCTTTAAAATGCCCGTGAAAGAGGTGACTGATGCATATGGGGATATATTGATTCCTCTCTGTGACATTTTGAAGTTGAGCCTCAGCCTATAATATTCAAGGACACAAACAAATTGACTTTGCCTTTCTGTCTCTATTAATTGAGCTTTTCACTTTCTGAAAAGAGAAGATGTTTGTTTAAACCCAGGCAGCTTTTAGGAAAGCACTTCTGTTGTTGGGTTATGCAATGGACGAGTAGCTAGCAGTTAAAGCGTACATTTTTCTGTGTCCCAACATTTACTTTTGATTGCAATGTGTTTTTCCCTAATCAACACACACAGAAATATAAAAACAAATTTAATAGAGACATTGGAGATTTTATCAATGTAATCAGATTGAAAATATTAGGCTGTTATTGACATTGAACTGATTATATAGCCTACTAACCACATGTTAAAATGTGTACAGTAGGCCTATGAATTGGGCTGCTATTATTGGCTGTTCCTCCGACTTTTAGCTTAGAAAAAAATTGGCCCAAGGCCAAACCTATTGCCGACATAGTTTAGCAGGGATAGGAGTGGGGTGACCATTTTTAGTCTCGCCCAGGGCGGCAGAACGTCCCGGGCCGGCCCTGGCAAGACCATTGTCCATAGATCGAACTGGACTGATTAAAGCACTGATTGTAAATAGTAGCATAACTGAATTGTTCATGACAAATTGTTCACACCCCTCTCGTTGGCAGAGAGAACATTTTGCAGGTTTAAAGCTTATTTCATGCAATTCTACACATTCTGTAATGGGGGGGGGCAGAGAACATTTAGCAGTTTTAAAGCTCATTTTCTTGCAATTTTATACATTTTGCCATTTCAAATGTGTATTCATGTGATAGCTAAGTGACTCAAACATTACAACAAAAGCTAAAACACCAATCAAAAATTTTTTTAGCTGACATGGGCTAGTTGATCTGGACATTTCTGACAAGTTATAAATAGCTCCTTAAATTTTTTTAAAAAGATGTGTACTACGTCATCACGCACAGCCTCTTATCCCCAACAAGTCAATTTGATTGAAACACATCTCTGGTGAGAAAATGTGTGTGATACAAACTTGGGTCCGCCCTCCCGGGAAGATTGACAGCAACATGGACCACTAATATCATTAGCGCTTTAAACTAGTCAATAATGTTGCATCCGTGTCTGCATATAAACAAGGAAGCACATTTCACAGGTGGGTGTTATGTGGTTGCTTGATGACATGGCTTGTAACAGAGCTAGCTGCTTGTAATCAAAGATTATCTATTATATTGACAAGATAGCCAAGTGACCGCTCTAACAATGGAAATACATGTACTCAATGATTGAAGGCAGGCGAGATCAGGTGGGACCATTCTACATTTTAGTAATTTAGCAGACACTCTTATCCAGAGCGACTTACAGGAGCAATTAGGGTTAAGTGCCTTGCTCAAGGGCACAGACAGATTTTTCACCTAGTAGGCTCGGGGATTAGAACCAGCGACCTTTCGGTTACTGGCACAACGCTCTTAACCACTAAGCTACCTAGCCAATGATAGGTCAGATATGCGTGTGAACAACAAGTAAAACAGTCGTTTTTCTCAAAGTTACCGGAATGTCACGTGCATCCATTTATATCAGTACATTTGTAACAGCCTAAACATTACGAAACTTCTATTCGATCGAATAAGATAAATGTAATTCGACACTCATAGACCTCCATACAAAAAAGGGCACGTGGACCGATATTGGGCAGAGTCAATTCTCTGGCTTTGCCTCTTCCTCTTGGTTGTAATTCAACATGTTTGCCTGTAACTTGTGATATGCTCGTAGGCAATGTTCCCTTAAAACATTTTTTGGCACTGCTGAGCACAAACATTGACATTCTGTGCATCTTCCTGTGCGCGTTTACTGTGAACACTGAGGCTGTACCCACTTTAAAGTTAGTTTTAACAGTGGCCATGCAGGCTACTGTGGCTATTTGACCATAATGTAGGCCTACCATCAAAAACAATAGAGAAAATGCATCCCATAACATTTTAACATGGAAATTGCTGTTATATCATTCAGCCTACAGTAGCAGCCAATGTGTGGTGTTCAATGTAGGCCTATATTCCATGAGACTTTAAGAAGAAAAAAAAACATGCAGGGCTTGACATTAACCTGTTAATCCACTGGTCCTTCAGACAAGGAGGTGACTGAAAATGTTGTGTTGTTTGATTCAAGAAACCACTTTACAAAATAAAATGCATTATTATTCCCATACCATTATTACAGAGGATGTGACAAATTATGCTACCCTCTGCCTATTGGCTACTTAGCTTATTCAAGCCTGTCTCAAAATACAACACTGCCCCTTTAAGACAACAAAAAAGCTCTTTACCTGACTCGCTTTTCAAAGATGTCTAGAAATGTATACATTTTTTGCTCTTGTAGGAAGAAATTACTCCCCTATTACTGACTACAAAGGATCTACAACTGGGCTAATAACTCATTAACTTGATCTCAAAACATGTGCATCTACTCATGACCGCTCAGTCCAGTTCAACGTAAATGGCACAGATCCATATATGGCAATGGTGTATTTGTATATAGGCCTACTGCAGCTCTGATTGTTTATGCCACACCAGTCTGTGTAGAGTACGGACTGAGTAGTGCATGTCAATGCAACAGAATCCTACTCCGATGAGTTCTGCCTACAACAAAATCCCTTGCATAGTTTGTTTTGTTTCAGTATGTTGCATTGAAAGTGGCTAATATTGCGTTGACTCAATCACAATTGCCACAGTAAAGGGAAACGTTGATAGTGTTAACAGGGAAAACTAGAACAGTGGTCACCAACCTTTTGAGTCAAGATCACTTTGAGTCAAAATGCAAGCAGAGATCTACCGCTCAGATTTTTTAAAAACGTTTAAAAAACGTAAGCCTGTGCAACATTAACCAATTAAAACAGTACTGTAGCAATGAGGTTTGAGCAGTAAGCTTTAAGCCCAATACGTTATCACCGCTTATTGGCATTGCTTGAATTGCCCTGCCAACGCATTGTTATTTGGGCCAATTTGAGGTAGGTTATATGATCACACCAGTTACAGATCCATTGTTGTATTATAGTTGAGTGAGCATACATTATAATAATTCAATTTGTATTTTATTGGGCTGATGGTGCCTGCATCTGATGGTCAGTCTCACCGGAAGGAGAGCAGCAGACTGAGGGTCCGCCTCTCAACATCCCTCCGCTCTCCCTTACCAAAAAGGCACACTGTCTTCCAGATGATGGAGAAACTCGAGTCACACCGCATTATTTCTGCCTCATGCACAAATTCCTGTTGTTACTCCTATGAACAGAGAAAGTGAAATATTCCTCGATATTAAAAAAAGACCCAAGCCGCTAATAATAACAACGCAAGCCTACAGATACACCTTCCTACTCATTCATTACTGCTGCAGTGCTTGTTGTAGCGCTGAGTGGAAATAGGAAGAACGAGCTGGCTTCTAGAAGTGTTGAAAACAAAGAGTTGACAGTGCTGAGTAAGAACTTCAACATGAACTCCCTCATAAAAACATAATCTCTTTGCTGTATTCGTTGACAGTCTCGCTCCAGTCATGGTTTTAAACATTTTGAAATCTCACAGTATCAACTTTGCTGTAGCTTTCTTTCATACCTGCTACGTTACTGCAGACATGGTCATCTGAGCCATCCGATTGGCCAGCAGTAGGCCTATAGTGCACTATTTGCTTGGCAACAGTTCTCCTACTCGGTGCGCAGGGCAGCTGAATCGGGTGCACCTACTGCCAACAGCCCTAGATGAAAAATACAATAAAAATTGGAACAAGTCTTTATTGTTGGGTTTTTTACAGAAATGTTTGGCGATCGACTAGGAATGCCTTGGAGATAGCGATCGACCGGTTGGTGACCACTGCTCTAGAAAGTTGAATGAAGTTCAATCTCGTGCTTCTCTCTGTGGGCTAATATCTCTCTGTGGGCTAATATTTCTGCGCAGCAGTCCTGGGGAGCTGCGCTGCAATCTTGGGGCTAGTTTAGATGGACCATTGCTCATAGCCATATCTTCAGAAACCTGTTTGCTAGGTTCACAACGAATGAGTTAATGTTTTACCCACCTCTCATGCGCATTTTAATAAGATTATACATGTTAACACTTTGGCAGCATCAGAGAAGCAGCAGCACCCATACGATGACCCGACAATTCAGCAGCTTTGGAAGAAACAGAAAAAGTGAGTGTATCAGGTATGAAATCAGGTGGCAAAATGTTTTATTTGACCTGTATTTCAAAGCTCTCCAAATCTTATATGGATGCTATCGAGGGGTGGGTTGGTCGAAATTGACACCAAAAAATATTTGTTGACAGTATATAAAAATATGAAAACAGAGTAAAATATTTTTGCGCATTTCTTTGTTAAACTAATCTATAATGAGCCTTTGGCTGATCAGTGGACAACATATACAGTGAAGGAAAAAATATTTTATCTCCTGCTGATTTTGTACGTTTGCCCACTGACAAAGAAATGATCAGTCTATAATTTTAATGGTAGGTTTATTTGAACAGTGAGAGACAGAATAACAACAAAAAAATCCAGAAAAACGCATGTCCAAAATGTTATAAATTAATTTGCATTTTAATGAGGGAATTAAGTATTTGACCCCCTCTCAATCAGAAAGATTTCTGGCTCCCAGGTGTCTTTTATACAGGTAACGAGCTGAGATTAGGAGCACACTCTTAAAGGGAGTGCTCCTAATCTCAGTTTGTTACCTGTATAAAAGACACCTGTCCACAGAAGCAATCAGATTCCAAACTTTCCACCATGGCCAAGACCAAAGAGCTCTCCAAGGATGTCAGCGACAATATTGTATACCTACACAAGGCTGGAATGGGCTACAAGACCATCGCCAAGCAGCTTGGTGAGAAGGTGACAACAGTTGGTGCGATTATTCGTAAATGGAAGAAACAAAAAATAACTGTCAATCTCCCTCGGCCTGGGGCTCCATGCAAGATCTCACCTCGTGGAGTTGCAATGATCATGAGAAAGGTGAGGAATCAGCCCAGAACTACGTGGGAGGATCTTGTCAATGATCTCAAGGCAGCTGGGACCATAGTCACCAAGAAAACAATTGGTAACACTCTATGCCGTGAAGGACTGAAATCCTGGAGCGCCCGCAAGGTCCCCCTGCTCAAGAAAGCACATATACATGCCCGTCTGAAGTTTGCCAATGAACATCTGAATGATTCAGAGGAGAACTGGGTGAAAGTGTGGTCAGATGAGACCAAAATCGAGGTCTTTGGCATCAACTCAACTCGCCGTGTTTGGAGGAGGAGGAATGCTGCCTAAGACCCCAAGAACACCATCCCCACTGTCAAACATGGAGGTGGAAACATTATTCTTTGGGTGTGTTTTTCTGCTAAGGGGACAGGACAACTTCACCGCATCAAAGGGACGATGGACGGGGTCATGTACCGTCAAATCATGGGTGAGAACCTCCTTCCCTCAGCCAGGGCATTGAAAATGGGTCGTGGATGGGTATTCCAGCATGACAATGACCCAAAACACACGGCCAAGGCAACAAAGGAATGGCTCAAGAAGAGGCACATTAAGGTCCTGGAGTGGCCTAGCCAGTCTCCAGACCTTAATCTCATAGAAAATCTGTGGAGGGAGCTGAAGGTTCGAGCTGCCAAACGTCAGCCTCGAAACCTTAATGACTTGGAGAAGATCTGCAAAGAGGAGTGGGACAAAATCCCTCCTGAGATGTGTGCAAACCTGGTGGCCAACTACAAGAAACATCTGACCTCTGTGATTGCCAACAAGGGTTTTGCCACCAAGTACTAAGTCATGTTTTGCAGAGGGGTCAAATACTTATTTCCCTCATTGAAATGCAAATCAATTTATAACATTTTTGACATATGTTTTTCTGGATTTTGTTGTTGTTATTCTGTCTCTCACTGTTCAAATAAACCTACCATTAAAATTATAGACTGATCATGTCTTTGTCAGTGGGCAAACGTACAAAATCAGCAGGGGATCAAATTCTTTTTTGCCTCACTATTGCTCTGACAGACATACTTACCCCAGCAGACATGCCATCAGGGGTCTCTTCACAGTCCCCAAATCCAGAACGAATTCAAGGCAATTCACAGTATTATATAGAGCCATGATCACATGGAACTCCTTCAATCTCAAAACAATCAAGCAAACAGCAAAATTAGCTTTAAAAAAATGAATAAATCAACAGCTCACAGCACCATGCCTCTCCCCTATCTGACCTAATTAACTCATAGGCACATGTATATGTACTAATGTATGTATGCCTGAAACTTTCTGTAGGAGTTTTCTTTGGTTCTATTGTTCTTATTTCACGTTTGTGTAGTTCAGTCCTTGAGCTGTTCTTGTCTACTGATGTTCTGTATTATGTCATACCTTATGTTTTGTGTGGACCCCCCCCCCCCCCCCCCCCCCGCGCGCAGTTTAGATGGACCATTGCTCATAGCCATATCTTCAGAAATCTGTTTGCTAGGTTCACAACGAATGAGTTAATGTTTTACCCACCTCTCATGCGCATTTTAATAAGATTATACATGTTAACACTTTGGCAGCATCAGAGAAGCAGCAGCACCCATACAATGACCCGACAATTCAGCAGCTTTGGAAGAAACAGAAAAAGCAAGTGTATCAGGTATGAAATCAGGTGGCAAAATGTTTTATTTGACCTGTATTTCAAAGCTCTCCAAATCTTATATGGATGCTATCGAGGGGTGGGTTGGTCGAAATTGACACCAAAAAATATTTGTTGACAGTATATAAAAATATGAAAACATTGTAAAATATTTTTGCGCATTTCTTTGTTAAACTAATCTATAATGAGCCTTTGGCTGATCAGTGGACAACATATACAGTGAAGGAAAAAATATTTTATCTCCTGCTGATTTTGTACGTTTGCCCACTGACAAAGAAATGATCAGTCTATAATTTTAATGGTAGGTTTATTTGAACAGTGAGAGACAGAATAACAACAAAAAAATCCAGAAAAACGCATGTCCAAAATGTTATAAATTAATTTGCATTTTAATGAGGGAATTAAGTATTTGACCCCCTCTCAATCAGAAAGATTTCTGGCTCCCAGGTGTCTTTTATACAGGTAACGAGCTGAGATTAGGAGCACACTCTTAAAGGGAGTGCTCCTAATCTCAGTTTGTTACCTGTATAAAAGACACCTGTCCACAGAAGCAATCAGATTCCAAACTCTCCACCATGGCCAAGACCAAAGAGCTCTCCAAGGATGTCAGCGACAATATTGTATACCTACACAAGGCTGGAATGGGCTACAAGACCATCGCCAAGCAGCTTGGTGAGAAGGTGACAACAGTTGGTGCGATTATTCGTAAATGGAAGAAACACAAAATAACTGTCAATCTCCCTCGGCCTGGGGCTCCATGCAAGATCTCACCTCGTGGAGTTGCAATGATCATGAGAACGGTGAGGAATCAGCCCAGAACTACGTGGGAGGATCTTGTCAATGATCTCAAGGCAGCTGGGACCATAGTCACCAAGAAAACAATTGGTAACACTCTATGCCGTGAAGGACTGAAATCCTGGAGCGCCCGCAAGGTCCCCCTGCTCAAGAAAGCACATATACATGCCCGTCTGAAGTTTGCCAATGAACATCTGAATGATTCAGAGGAGAACTGGGTGAAAGTGTGGTCAGATGAGACCAAAATCGAGGTCTTTGGCATCAACTCAACTCGCCGTGTTTGGAGGAGGAGGAATGCTGCCTAAGACCCCAAGAACACCATCCCCACTGTCAAACATGGAGG
This sequence comes from Coregonus lavaretus, assembly GCF_964263955.1. Lineage (NCBI taxonomy): Eukaryota > Metazoa > Chordata > Actinopteri > Salmoniformes > Salmonidae > Coregonus > Coregonus lavaretus. The sequence continues at coordinate 36,462,418 of NC_140016.1, read as the reverse complement.
TGGAAACATTATTCTTTGGGTGTGTTTTTCTGCTAAGGGGACAGGACAACTTCACCGCATCAAAGGGACGATGGACGGGGTCATGTACCGTCAAATCATGGGTGAGAACCTCCTTCCCTCAGCCAGGGCATTGAAAATGGGTCGTGGATGGGTATTCCAGCATGACAATGACCCAAAACACACGGCCAAGGCAACAAAGGAGTGGCTCAAGAAGAGGCACATTAAGGTCCTGGAGTGGCCTAGCCAGTCTCCAGACCTTAATCTCATAGAAAATCTGTGGAGGGAGCTGAAGGTTCGAGCTGCCAAACGTCAGCCTCGAAACCTTAATGACTTGGAGAAGATCTGCAAAGAGGAGTGGGACAAAATCCCTCCTGAGATGTGTGCAAACCTGGTGGCCAACTACAAGAAACATCTGACCTCTGTGATTGCCAACAAGGGTTTTGCCACCAAGTACTAAGTCATGTTTTGCAGAGGGGTCAAATACTTATTTCCCTCATTGAAATGCAAATGAATTTATAACATTTTTGACATGCATTTTTCTGGATTTTTGTATTGTTATTCTGTCTCTCACTGTTCAAATAAACCTACCATTAAAATTATAGACTGATCATGTCTTTGTCAGTGGGCAAACGTACAAAATCAGCAGGGGATCAAATTATTTTTTGCCTCACTATTGCTCTGACAGACATACTTACCCCAGCAGACATGCCATCAGGGGTCTCTACACAGTCCCCAAATCCAGAACGAATTCAAGGCAATTCACAGTATTATATAGAGCCATGATCACATGGAACTCCTTCAATCTCAAAACAATCAAGCAAACAGCAAAATTATCTTTAAAAAAACGAATAAATCAACAGCTCACAGCACCATGCCTCTCTCCTATCTGACCTAATTAACTCATAGGCACATGTATATGTACTAATGTATGTATGCCTGAAACTTTCTGTAGGAGTTTTCTTTGGTTCTATTGTTCTTATTTCACGTTTGTGTAGTTCAGTCCTTGAGCTGTTCTTGTCTACTGATGTTCTGTATTATGTCATATCTTATGTTTTGTGTGGACCCCCCCCCCCTAAAAAAATAATAATAATAATAATAAAAAAAAATGTAAAGTGGTTATCCCACTGGCTATAGGGTGAATGCACCAACTTGTAAGTCGCTCTGGATAAGAGCGTCTGCTAAATGACGTAAATGTAAATGTAAGAGTAGCTACTACTTCAGCAACAGCTAATGGGGCTCCTAATAAAATAAAATAAAATAAAAAAGGGTGGCTAAAAGCATGATCCTCATGATGAAAGTGTCTGCCCTGCCCCTTTGCCCTCGCTGGGGCCTGCTGCTGTAGCTTTATGTAGGTATTTTTATTTCTCAACTCTCAATATTCAGCTCAATAGCAACTATCTCTATTGAACCCCAAAACAAATTCCTATTTTGACAGTAAAATATAGCAACTATAGTCTAATTGCCAACCCAAAAGTGAGTTGGCAGAGTGCGCAGTAGTTTGGGCTGGTGTGGATGAAATGCCAGGGCCGAATTCTTGTCCCAGTCCGCCCCTGAGGCTATCCCTGTGTTGGCCTATCAAGGTCCACATACAACCTGGACTCAGGGGTAGATGTAGCATAGTCAATTAAAATCTGGGACACTCCAATTAGTATGATCTGTTACGTTTTGTATGGTCTGTATTAATTTGTGGATGTCCATCATCTATTTCATATGATATGTTAAGAATTGTAATTCATACAATGTTACTAATCGCAATTCGTACAATATGTTATGAATTTGCAAAACGTATGATATGTTACGAATACCAATTTGTGGTAGCTAACATTAACAAGGTGGCTATGTGGCTAATGCTAACATTAGCTAGGCTAGGGGTTAGGGTTAAGGTTAGAAGTTAGTTTAAATTGTTAGGGGAAGGGTTAGCGAACATGCTAAGTAGTTGCAAAGTAGCTAAAAAGTAGTAAGTAGTTGAAAAGCTGCTAATTAACTAAAATGCTAAAGTTCCCCTTGATGAGATGAGAACAAACAACCTTTGGGTTGCTAGATGTTTACATTATATGCCCATCCACGACAACCAACCACCCTACATTTATTTTTGCCTTAAGTAACCTTCTGTAACCATACCAAACATGACATACTAATTTGAATGTCCCAGATCTACAATTACTATGTTACGTCTACTCTATGAGACCAGGCTGCCACATAAAACACAACTACATGCACAGACACATGTGCCACTTAAAGGGGTAGTTTGCGAGCCAATGCTAACTAGCGTTAGCGCAATGACTGGACTACCCATAGACTTCTAGTCTCGCAGAACTACCTCTAACTTCCTTCATGCTGGACACAGATATATAAAAATGCTATACACAAGTTCATCTGACTCTGGGGAAGTCGATACATCCCAAAGTATCCTTTTAAACATTTTATTTTATTTGTTTGACCAGGCCAAGGCCTATCCAATGATCACCACCAAAAACACAAATACTACTTTACAGTTGAACATCCTACACTGTAAACAAGCAAGGTAGAATTATTGAGATGGCATAACACCAGATTATCACAATAATCCCTGTGCTGCCATGGGTCTAGAAAGTGAGCATCATATTATTAACACAAAACCTGACCTTTGTGAAACGTGAAGGGTATGTATTTCAACCCTACACATCATCAGAGGCCTCACGAAGAGGGACAAGCCTGATACAAACAATTTGTCAATTGTTGTCGTTCATATCAGAGAGCCTGGGCAAAGGCGTTGCAGCTCTAAATGTCAGATTTCAATTTGACTCGGACCACTTGATGGATGGACCAATCGACTTACTTGGTTACAAATCTAGTTTCCTCACTGTAAAAAGGATCTCGTTCGCAGCCGCAGCAGTGATAGATTCTCCAATTTCTTGTTTGTGGGATTACTTGAAAGTTAGGGTGGGGGCCCTATCCCGACTGGGCTTGTGATTGTTTGACAGATGGGTAGCACATGTTGTTGTCTGCCCTCCTCCCAGATCAGTTACGTCAATCTATCACACGCCATTCTCCAGCCGTGTCACATAATTGAAGAGATTGTCACCACTGATTTATGTAGTCTAACCAACTTTGTTATATGCAGCCAGTTGGGACCAAATGAAAAAGAAAACTGTAGCTAATATGCTGCTCCCCAGGGGATTCCCCTGTTTACATTATTGTAGCTATTGATCTACACCGGATTGACACCCCCCCCCCCCCCCCCCCCCCCGAGACTTAACATATTCAATATTTCAAACAATGACCAATCAACCTTTTACCTAATGAAGTCTGGCAAAGTGTAGACAGAGATTGAATCTCCATAAGCACTTTAAAGGCTTCATAATTGTTTCAATTTAGTTCATGTTTCAAAACGTCTAGAATACCATTCATTCCTTTCACATATGTGTATCTTGGTAAACAGCCACCAAAATACTATTTAATGTATTTATACACTCACTCTTATTTACTTTACGTCCATTTCTGGAGAGAACAGATTGTTCTAGGGTCAGACACTTTGTGTGAATCAATTTGCGTGGCCACACACACGACTCCAACACCATCATCAAGTTTGCTGATGACACGACGGTGGAAGGCCTGATCACCGACGGCGATGAGTCAGCCTAAATGAAGGAGGTCAGAGATTTAGTAGTGTAGTGCCAGGACAACAACCTCTCCCTCAACGTCAGTAAGACCAAGAAGCTGATCGTGGACTATAGGAGAAAGAGGGGAGAGCACATCCCCCATCCACATCGATGGGGCTGTTGTGGAGCAGGTCGAGAGCTTCAAGTTCCAAGGTGAACACATCACTAAGGACCTAACATGGTCCACACATACCCGCACCGTCGTGAAGAGGGCTTGGCTGCGCCTCTTCCCCCTCAGGAGGCTGAAAATATTTGGCATGGGACCTCGGATCCTCAGAAAGTTCTACAGCTGCACCATCAAGAGCATCTTCACTGGCTGCATCATCGCAAAGTACTACAGAGGGTGGTGCAGACAGCCCAGTACATCACTGGGCCTGAGCTCCCTGTCATCCAGGACCTCTATACCAGGCGGTGTCAGAGGAAGCCAAAGACTCCAGGCACCCAAGCCATAGACTGTTCACTCTGCTACTATACGGCCAACAGGCTCAGAGACAGCTTCTACCCCCATGCCATAAAACGGCTAAAGAGCCAGACTGCTAAATAGTAAATTAAGGGTACCCCAACTTCCTGCATTGATTATCTTGCACTGACCCTACGCACACTCACTAGTCTATATATAGCACCAGTCAAAAGTTTGGACACACCAACTCATTCCAGGGTTTTTCTTAGTTTTTTACTATTTTCTACATTGTAGAATAATAGTGAAGACGTCAAAACTATGAAATAACACATATGGAATCATGTAGTAACCAACAAAGTGTTAAACGAATCAAAATATATTTTATACTTGAAGTTCTTCAAAGTAGCCACCCTTTGCCTTGATGACAGTTTTGCACACTCTTGGCATTCTCTCAACCAGCTTCACCTGGAATGCTTTTCCAACAGTCTTGAAGGAGTTCCCACATATGCTGAGAACTTGTTGGCTGCTTTTCCTTCACTCTGCGGTCCAACTCATCCCAAACCATCTCAATTGGGTTGAGGTCTGTGATTGTGGAGACCATGTCATCTGATAAAGCACTCCATCACTCTCCTTCTTGGTCAAATAGCCTTTACACAGCCTGGTGGTGTGGTGGGTCATTGTCCTGTTGAAAAACAAATGATAGTCCTACTAAGTGCAAACCAGATGGGATGGCGTATCGCTGCAGAATGATGTGGCAGCCATGCTGGTTAAGTGTGCCTTGAATTCTAAATAAATCACAGACAGTGTCACCAGCAAAGCACCCCCACACCATCACACCTCCTCCTCCATGCTTCACGGTGGGAACCACATATGCGGAGATCATCTGTTCACCTACTCTGCATCTCACAAAGACACGGCGGTTGGAACCAAAAATCTCACATTTGGACTCCAGACCAAAGGACAAATTCCATTGCTCTTGTTTCTTGGCCCAAGCAAGTCTCTTCCTCTTATTGGTGTCCTTTAGTAGTGGTTTCTTTGCAGCAATTCGACCACGAAGGCCTGATTCACACAGTCTCCTCTGAACATGAGGCTGGTAACTAATGAACTTATCCTCTGCAGCAGAGGTAACTCTGGGTCTTCCTTTCCTGTTGGCGGTCCTCATGAGAGCCAGTTTCATCATAGCGCTTGATGGTTTTTGCGACTGCACATGAAGAAACTTTCAAAGTTCTTGAAATTTTCCGTATTGACTGATCTTCATGTCTTATTTGAGCTGTTCTTGCCATAATATGGACTTGGTCTTTTACCAAATAGGGCTATCTTCTGTATACCACAGCTACCTTGTCACAACACAACTGATTGGCTCAAACGCATTAAGAAATTCCACAAATTAACTTTAAACAAGGCACACCTGTTAACTGAAATGCATTCCAGGTGACTACCTCATGAAGCTGGTTGAGAGAATGCCAAGAGTGTGCAAAGCTGTCATCAAGGAAAAGGGTGGCTACTTTGAAGAATCTCAATTTGTTTAACACTTTTTTGGTTACTACATGATTCCATGTGTTATTTCATGGTTTTGATGTCTTCACTATTATTCTACAATGTAGAAAATAGTAGAAATAAAAACCCTGGAATGAGTAGATGTGTCTGAACTTTTGACTGGTACTGTATACACACACACACACACACACACACACACACACACACACACACAAATATAAAACGCAACATGTAAAGTGTTGATCCCATGTTTCATGAGCTGAAATAAAATATCCTCAATTTACCATATGCACAAAAAGCTTATTTCCCCACAATGTTGTGCACAAATTTGTTTACATCCCTGTTAGTGAGCATTTCTCCTTTGCCAATCCATCCACCTGACAGATGTGGCATATCAATAAGCTGATTAAACAGCATGATCATTACACAGGGGGGACAATAAAAGGCCACTCAGTTTTGTCCCACAGCACAATGCCACAGATGTGTCAAGTTTTGAGGGAGCGTGCAACTGGCATGCTGTCAGCAGGAATGTCCACCAGAGCTGTTGCCAGAGAATTGAATGTTCATTCCTCTACAATAAAATGTTATTTTAGAGAATTTGGCCTCACAACCGCAGACCACGTGTAACCACGCCAGCCCAGGACCTCCATATCCGGCTTCTTCAGCCCGGACAGCTGACGAAACTGTGGGTTTGCACAACTGAAGAATTTCTGCACAAACTGTCAGAAACCGTCTCAGGGAAGCTCATCTTGCCTCTCCGTCGTCCTCACCAGGGTCTTGACCTGACTGCAGTTCGGCTTCGTAACCGACTTCAGTGGCCAAATGCTCACCTTCGATGGCCACTGGCACACTGGAGAAGTGTGCTCTTCACTGATGAATCCCCGTTTCAACTATACCGGGCAGATGGCAGACGTGTGGGTGAGCGGTTTGCAGATGTCAACGTTGTGAACAGAGTGCCCCATGTTGGCGATGGGGTTATGGTATGGGCAGGCATAAGCTATGGACAACAAACACAACTGCATTTTATCGATGGCAATTTGAATGTACAGAAATACCGTGACGAGATCCTAAGGACCATTGTCGTGCTATTCATCCAATGCCATCACCTCATGTTTCAGCATGATAATGCGTGGCCCCATGTCGCAAGGATCTGTACACAATTCCTGGAAGCTGTAAATGTCCTAGTACTTCCATGGCCTGCATACTCAGGCATGTCACCCATTGAGCATGTTTGGGATGCTCTGGATTGACGTGTACGACAGCGTGTTCCAGTTCCTGCCAATATCCAGCAACTTCGCACAGCCATTGAAGAGGAGTGGGACAACATTCCACAGGCCACAATCAACTCTATGCGAAGGAGATGTGTCGCGCTGCATGAGGCACCTTTTTGTTAAAGGTATCTGTGACCAACAGAGGCATATCTGTATTAGCAGTCATGTAAAATCCATAGATTAAAGCCTAACGTATTCATTTCAATTGATTGATTTCCTGAACTAACTCAGCAAAATCTTTGAAATTGTTGCATGTTGCATTTATGTGTTCAGTGTACAAACCTTAAACAGTCACACACACTACATTGACACTCCCAAACAAAACCCACACACATTCACGCACACTCATAATTTGCTGCTGCTGCACTGTTCTTTATTTTAATTATAATTATAATTATAATAATAATTATTATTATTATTATTATTATTATTATTATTATTATTATCTGTCCTGATGCCTAGTCACTTTATCCTGCCTTCTACATATCCTTGTAACTCTGCACATTGATCTGGTACTTGGTACTCCCTGTATATAGGTCCATTCTTGTGTATTTTATTCCTCATGTTACTATTTTATTTTAAAACTCTGCGTTGTTGGGAAGGGCTCGTAAGCAAGCATTTCACGATAAAGGCTACACCAGTTGAATTCGGTGCATGTGACAAGTAAAATTAGATTTTGTTTCTAATGTCGTTAATGTCTCCAATATTTTATCGGTGTCTTCCCAAATGCCCTGCAGATATTTTAGCCATGGTTTTGTCAGGCAATTCATTTGTGTCAATAAAAAATGTCAAATTATTCAATGCATATGTTGTAGGCGGAAACACACACACGCTTTTCAAGCAAGGGTGCATCTCAATAGTGGCATCGTTTCATCATCTCCTTCCTTCATTCAGCACAGATCTGAAAACAGGGTAGGTGAAAGCCACGTCTGAAGCTTAGTTAGTGATGTACTTTTGACCTATCCTGTTTTTTCAGATCTATAAACATGGGAATGAGACAGAAGACCGTATGCGCCTAAATATAATTTTATGCTGTTATGAAAATGGTTTTCAATGATGGCTTCCTCGTGATTACAATTTAAAATATTATTTGTAATAATGATCTAGTAGAGCGAGTCGAACGACTATACCTCAATGGCGAGTTACAAGGCCTCGGTGAAGGGCCTTTCGATATATTTGAAAAATATAAATCTATTTTAATAGTGTAATCGATACATGATTCAGCTTGTAGTCCTTTAAAGAGTCTGGGAGTACACAAAGCCTGACCTTCACTCTGACTATGATTACCACTCACAGCACTGTACTGTAGGGTTGCCATGACTAATTTCGACTGTGAGGAGCCTCGACGGAAATCTCATGCCTCCTGTAATAATTAGATAGACCTGCATATTACTGCTTATTGCTGGAGTAGGAGCTGGGAAATGAAGCGCCACAGCAAAATGCCAAGCAAAGAGTAGTGGCAATATGTTTCCCACAGAAACAGCCAGCAGACAGGCTGGTGGAGAGAGCAGCTCAAGGATCTCTGCAGACAGTCTTCCAGGGTTTGTCTGAGCTCATTGTTCTCCAGCACAGTCACAAGAAAATCTGTCTGTCTGAGTAGGAATAGACCAGTAGATTCATGGGCACTGGTAACACTGTATTTTATAGTCCTAGACCTCTGCTATTTCAGGGAGGTGGTATTTGTACCTGGTATGGCAGAGGGCTTTCACTTAAAATAATTCAACACGATTAGCAACTACCTGATACCAACTTATACTGTGTGGCGCTTGTTTTAATGTTTCACAAATGAACCAAAATGAATTCCTAGGTAGTAGGTATAACATTTTATGAGATTATTCCTTTTAAAAAAAGAAGGTAAACAGTGGTTCACACATAAATAAGCTGTCTTTCACCTTGAAAGCTAGCATATTTCTCATTCTTTTCACAGATAAAATAATGTGAAACGGAACTAAAAAACATTAATTTGATGGGAGTCTGATGGGTGCATCACTTCTTAGTCCTCTGTGTCATCCAGCTACTGCCACACCGCATTTACACCACTGGTCCTTCACGCTGAGTAAGCTGCTTCAGCATGACCTTTGTTTTTGCGCTCACTAGCTGATGAGGTAAATAATATCCGCAGGTGATTTCTTTTATTGGATAATTATTCTTGTGTTGCCGGACAGAGAGGAGACGGCGGTCACACTGTAGAATGTTCTGTCCCTCTATCACCTAACCTTGCCATATGGCAGAAAGCAAGAGATTTTTACTAGGATAAGATCCTCATTGTTTCATGGTTCATAGAACGGGTTGCTGCATCCGTGTGACGGAGTACAGTAATTACCTTTTCATTCTGAGATAAAAACGATGGTACCAGCAATAGCCCTTGTAAATCAACACACTGGTTATAAATGTAATAAACTACTGGAGAAGGAGCGAGTAAGTAGGTTCTAGCATTATTTACTATAGAACACAAATTATCATCAACAAATATATCCAGTGTTAAGTCTCCTCCCGTTGCTCCCCTAAGGTGAGATGGACCTTGATACCCTCATCGCCACGTTCATTCATCTTGAAGACATGTTGAGAGACCGACGGCATTCCCAACACATCTCTGAGCCTCGACGCTCACCCCATTGGAGCTATGGAAGCCGCCCTGCCGCCCAGCACCCCCTACACCACCACGGACCACAGATCTCCTGCCGGCTCCCTATCTAGGCGGTATGACTCCCGTCGCCGCTCCGTGAGTGTTCCGTCATCACCTGTCAGTCACCAAACCATTGTTTTTAGTTCCCCTAACGGTGAATGGTTCTTCCTTCTCTTCGCTTTCCACGGCAATGATAGATTCCGGATCAGCGGGGAACCTTATAGATTGGGAGCTGGTCTCTGAATGGGGGTTGCCCACCGTGCCACTGCCTTCTCCGCTACACGTCACCTCGCTGGACAATAACGCACTTGGATCAGGCACCATTACGCACGTCACTCTCCCCATCACCATTCCCACACTACTGGAGCACCACGAGGAGCTGTCCTTCCATATCGTCACGTCACCCCTTCACCGGATCGTCTTGGGATTGCCCTGCCTCAGACTACACAACCCCACCATCAATTGGATCACCAAGAGGATCACAGCCTGGTCCCCCTCATGCCGGAGGACCTGCCTGCCGGTGGTTTGTTGTTCCACGTCAGTGGAGAGTCCGGAGTCCACCCTCCAGCCTAACATTCTCTCTGATTCTTCTCTACCTCCAAGGCTAAGTGTCGCCCTGGGACTGTGCCATTGACCTGCTGGAGGGACAACACCCCCCGAAGAGTCGCATTTACTGCCTCTCCATAGCGGAGACTGAGGCCATGGAGAAGTATGTGGCGGATACCCTGAAACAGGGGTTCATCAGACGCTCTACCTCTCCTGCCTCCGCCAGCTTCTTCTTCGTGGCCAAAAAAGACGGAGGACTGAGGTTTTGCATAGACTACCGGGGGCTGAACGCAGTCATCACCAAGTACCAGTACCCCCTCCCTCTGGTTCCTTCAGCCATCGAGCAGCTGCGAGGGGCCCGGTACTTTACCAAGTTGGACCTGAGGAGTGCCTACAACCTGATCCGAATCCGGGAAGGAGACAAGTGGAAGACGGCATTCAGCAGTACCTCAGGCCACTATGAATACTGCGTCATGCCCACGGACCTTCCGTATTTCAGTCCTTCGTCAATGACATGTTCCGAGACATGCTGAGTAGACAGGTGGTGGTGTACATCGACGATATTCTGATCTACTCGGCTACGTTTGAGGAGCACATCAGGGACGTCAAAGCGGTCCTACTCCGCCTCCGGCCGGTTGTTGAAGGGGGAGAAATGCGAATTCCACCAATAGGCCATCTCCTTCCTGGAATACAGGATCAGTCCTCAGGGGGTGTTTATGGAAAGAGCTAAGACGGACACCGTCAGGTCATGGCCAGTCCCCACAACCATCAAGGGCCTACAGAGCTTCCTGGGCTTCACAAATTTCCACCGGTGTTTCATCAGGTCCTTCAGCTCCATAGCCGCTCCGCTCACCTCTCTCCTGGAACCCTGAGGCTGACGCTGCCTTCAAGAGGCTGAAGGAGAGGTTCACTACAGCGCCCCTCCTAAAACACCAGATCCAGCTCGTCCTTTCATCCTGGAGGTGGACGCATCTGAGGAGGGCGTGGGTGGGGTCCTCTCCCAGCGGCAAGGTAAGCCAGAGAATATGTATCCCTGTGCCTTTTTCTCAAAAAAGCTTACCCCCGCAGAGCGGAACTATGAAGTTGGAGACAGGGAGCTGTTGGCAGTGGTCCTCACTCTGGAGGAATGGACACACTGGCTGGAGGGCGCAGTCCATCCATTCCGGATTCTCACTGACCACCGGAAATTGAAGCACATACGGGCAGCGAAACGGATGAACTCTCGTCAAGCCAGGTGGGCCCAATTTCTTACTCGCTTTCAGTTTATTCTGTCCTACCACCCAGGATCCCAGAATGTGAAAGCCGACGCACTCTCCAGGATGCACCATACCGGAGAAAGGAAGGATCTGGGGCGTCCTATCCTGCCACAGTCTCTCATCGTGGCACCTGTCATTTGGGATGTGGATGAAGACATCCGCCTGGCGGCCCAGGAGGACCCAGCGCCTGCCAACGCCCCTCCGGGGTGCATGTACAGTGGGGAAAAAAAGTATTTAGTCAGCCACCAATTGTGCAAGTTCTCCCACTTAAAAAGATGAGAGAGGCCTGTAATTTTCATCATAGGTACGCGTCAACTATGACAGACAAAATGAGGAAAAAAAATCCAGAAAATCACATTGTAGGATTTTTAATGAATTTATTTACAAATTATGGTGGAAAATAAGTATTTGGTCAATAACAAAAGTTTCTCAATACTTTGTTATATACCCTTTGTTGGCAATGACACAGGTCAAACGTTTGCTGGTATTTTGGCCCATTCCTCCATGCAGATCTCCTCTAGAGCAGTGATGTTTTGGGGCTGTCGCTGGGCAACACAGACTTTCAACTCCCTCCAAAGATTTTCTATGGGGTTGAGATCTGGAGACTGGCTAGGCCACTCCAGGACCTTGAAATGCTTCTTACGAAGCCACTCCTTCGTTGCCCGGGCGGTGTGTTTGGGATCATTGTCATGCTGAAAGACCCAGCCACGTTTCATCTTCAATGCCCTTGCGGATGGAAGGAGGTTTTCACTCAAAATCTCACGATACATGGCCCCATTCATTCTTTCCTTTACACGGATCAGTCGTCCTGGTCCCTTTGCAGAAAAACAGCCCCAAAGCATGATGTTTCCACCCCCATGCTTCACAGTAGGTATGGTGTTCTTTGGATGCAACTCAGCATTCTTTGTCCTCCAAACACGACGAGTTGAGTTTTTACCAAAAAGTTATATTTTGGTTTCATCTGACCATATGATATTCTCCCAATCCTCTTCTGGATCATCCAAATGCACTCTAGCAAACTTCAGACGGGCCTGGACATGTACTGGCTTAAGCAGGGGGACACGTCTGGCACTGCAGGATTTGAGTCCCTGGCGGCGTAGTGTGTTACTGATGGTAGGCTTTGTTACTTTGGTCCCAGCTCTCTGCAGGTCATTCACTAGGTCCCCCCGTGTGGTTCTGGGATTTTTGCTCACCGTTCTTGTGATCATTTTGACCCCACGGGGTGAGATCTTGCGTGGAGCCCCAGATTGAGGGAGATTATCAATGTCTTCCATTTCCTAATAATTGCTCCCACAGTTGATTTCTTCAAACCAAGCTGCTTACCTATTGCAGATTCTGTCTTCCCAGCCTGGTGCAGGTCTACAATTTTGTTTCTGGTGTCCTTTGACAGCTCTTTGGTCTTGGCCATAGTGGAGTTTGGAGTGTGACTGTTTGAGGTTGTGGACAGGTGTCTTTTATACTGATAACAAGTTCAAACAGGTGCCATTAATACAGGTAACGAGTGGAGGACAGAGGAGCCTCTTAAAGAAGAAGTTACAGGTCTGTGAGAGCCAGAAATCTTGCTTGTTTGTAGGTGACCAAATGCTTATTTTCCACCATAATTTGCAAATAAATTCATACAAAATCCTACAATGTGATTTTCAGGATTTTTTTCCTTCAATTTGTCTGTCATAGTTGACGTGTACCTATGATGAAAATTACAGGCCTCTCTCATCTTTTTAAGTGGGAGAACTTGCACAATTGGTGGCTGACTAAATACTTTTTTTCCCCACTGTATGTACCCACCAGTTTACGTGACCGCCTGCTGATCTGGGCGCACACCACCCTTACGGTAGAGCACTCCGGTATGACGCACACCCTACATTCTCTCTCACAAAAATACTGGTGGCCCTCCTTGGCTACTGATGTCTCCCGCTATATAAACTCCTGTTCCGTATGTGCCCAAACAAAGACACCTCGGAACGCCCCGGCAGGCAAACTAGTTCCTCTCCCAGTCCCTCAGCGACCTTGGTCACACCTGTCCATAGACTTTGTCACCAACCTCCCACGTTCTGACGGCTTCACCACAGTCCTGGTTGTCATAGATCGGTTCCCCCCAATTCACCTCCCGAGTGTGGAAGGCTTTCACGGCCAGCCTCGGCCATCCACGGCCAGCCTCACTTGCAGGTATAGGCCACAGTCGAATGGGCAGGTGGAGCGTATGAACCAGGAGCTGGGGAGGTATCTCCGTTGCCAATGTCAGGACCGGCAGGGTGAGTGGGTGAGGTTTCTTCCCTGGGAAGAATATGCCCAGAACTCCCTCGTTCACTCCTCCACGGGGCTCACTCCCTTCCAGTGCATCCTGGGGTACCAGCCGGCCCTGGCCCCTTGAACACTGTCACGTCTCCTCCCGTTGCTCCCCTCCGGCGCTCTGATTCGCCAGTCTACTGAACCACCGGTCTGAGCGCACCACCTCTGCAACACCGGAATGGAAACCCAAACCTGGACTGTGTTGTGTACTCACTCTTTCTTCTCTTGCTCAGTGTTAAGTAAACCTTTTCATTGTTGATTCCTGCATCCTGCCTCTTCGTATACTCAATACTCGTCACACAGAGACATATACTGTATAGCTCTATATGGCACTGGGTATATATACAGTAGGGATCAAAATGCAAATCACTATGGAAACAGTTTGTCCCCATAGCTGACGTCAGAAAGATTTGATTTTCATTCTTGTAATGTCCATCATTTACATTTTTTAAAAAACATTTTAGTCATTTAGCAGACGCTCTTATCCAGAGCGACTTACATCAGCAATTAGGGTTAAGTGCCTTGCTTAAGGGCACATTGACAGATTTTTCACCTAGTCAGCTCGGGGATTAGAACCAGCAACCTTTTGGTTACTGGCACAACACTCTTACCCACTAAGCTACCTTACCTCTTGTTAAACTTGACTGGCAAGAGCAATATTCGACATTTCTAATGTGCATGAATGCTATTTTTTTCTGGAAGGCTTAAACTGATACAAACAGTGCCATGTCCCTACTACACCCTCTTGCCTTTTGTTAGATACAGTGAGGGGAAAAAGTATTTCATCCCCTGCTGATTTTGTACGTTTCCCACTGACAAAGACATGATTTTTACATTTTAGTCATTTAGCAGACGCTCTTATCCAGAGCGACTTAGAGCATACATTTCTCATACTGGCCCCCCATGGGAATCGAACCCACAACCCTGGCATCGCCATGCTCTACCAACTGAGCTACATCCCTGCCGGCCATTCCCTCCCCTACCCTGGACGAATTGTGCCCCGGCCCATGGGTCTCCCGGTCGCGGCCGGCTACGACAAAGCCTGGATTTGAACCAGGATCTCTAGTGGCACAGCTAGCACTGCGATGCAGTGCCTTAGACCACTGCGCCACTCAGGAGACATGATCAGTCTATAATTTTAATGGTAGGTTTATTTGAACAGTGAGAGACAGAATAACAACAAAAAAATCCAGAAAAACGCATGTCAAAAATGTTATGAATTGATTTGCATTTTAATGAGGGAAATAAGTATGTGACCCCTCTGCAAAACATGATTTAGTACTTGGTGGCAAAACCCTTGTTGGCAATCACAGAGGTCAGATGTTTCTTGTAGTTGGCCACCAGGTTTGCACACATCTCAGGAGGGATTTTGTTCCACACCTCTTTGCAGACCTTCTCCAAGTCATTAAGGTTTCGAGGCTGACGTTTGGCAACTCGAACCTTCAGCTCCCTCCACAGATTTTCTATGGGATTAAGGTCTGGAGACTGGCTAGGCCACTCCAGGACCTTAATGTGGTTTTCTTGAGCCACTCCTTTGTTGCCTTGGCTGTGTGGTTTGGGTCATGGTCATGCTGGAATACCCATCCACAACCCATTTTCAATGCCCTGGCTGAGGGAAGGAGGTTCTCACCCAAGATTTAACGGTACATGGCCCCGTCCATCGTCCCTTTGATGCGGTGAAGTTGTCCCCTTAGCAGGAAAACACCCCCAAAGCATAATGTTTCCACCTCCATGTTTGACAGTGGGGATGGTGTTCTTGGGGTCATAGGCAGCATTCCTCCTCCTCCAAACACAGCGAGTTGAGTTGATGCCAAAGAGCTCGATTTTGGTCTCATCTGACCACAACACTTTCACCCAGTTCTCCTCTGAATCATTCAGATGTTCATTGGCAAACTTCAGATGGGCATGTATATGTGCTTTCTTGAGCAGGGGGACCTTGCGGGCGCTGCAGGATTCAGTCCTTCACGGCATAGTGTGTTACCAATTGTTTTCTTGGTGACTATGGTCCCAGCTGCCTTGAGATCATTGACAAGATCCTCCCATGTAGTTCTGGGCTGATTCCTCACCGTTCTCATGATCATTGCAACTCCACGAGGTGAGATCTTGCATGGAGCCCCAGGCTGAGGGAGATTGACAGTTATTTTGTGTTTCTTCCATTTGCGAATAATCGCACCAATCTCACCAAGCTGCTTGGCGATGGTCTTGTAGCCCATTCCAGCCTTGTGTAGGTCTACAATCTTGTCCCTGACATCCTTGGAGAGCTCTTTGGTCTTGGCCATGGTGGATAGTTTGGAATCTGATTGACTGATTGCTTCTGTGGACAGGTAACAAGCTGAGATTAGGAGCACTCCCTTTAAGAGTGTGCTCCTAATCTCAGCTCGTTACCTGTTTAAAAGACACCTGGGAGCCAGACCTCTTTCTGATTGAGAGGGGGTCAAATACTTATTTCCCCCATTAAAATGCTAATCAATTTGACATGCGTTTTTCTGGATTTTTGTTGTTGTTATTCTGTCTTTCACTGTTCAAATAAACCTACCATTAAAATTATAGACTGATCATTTCTTTGTCAGTGGGCAAATGTACAAAATCAGCAGTGGATCAAATACTTTTTTCCCTCACTGTACATCCCATCGTCAGTTCACAGTATGTTACTGTCAGCAAAATGGGGTTTGTTTTATTACACACATGGGGGTAAGCCTGTATGATGTTGAAAACTGCAACCATAATCCCTATTATAACGCCTTGCCTTTGGGTGGTAGAATATTATTTTGTACAGTATTAAATCTTTTTCAGAAAACAGAGCAAGATCCAGTTTTGTAATGCGCTATTTCTTCTCTATCCTTAGAGGGGAGAAGAAAATTAATTGCTAACAGTTTTTAAGAAGTGAGAGTGCCTCCATCTTTTATGAGTTTTGTGTGAAGCGTCAAAAATGCTCAGGGGATTTGTTTTAAAAAAACAAAAAACAATACAGGTTTCATATTTGCAACCACCAGTAAACCAGTAAGTAACTCTTTTTCTTTGCCAGAAAACTAACAAGAAAACTGACAATATGTAGCCCACAAGTTTATGCTCCATCAATGGTAAACATAAAAGTTGAACTTGGAAGCTAAAGCAGATAATCAATTTTCTCCACATTTCTCATTAATGAAAATTCCAGGGCTGGTATTAAAAGGCGGGTGCTTCAAGCCCTATCAACGATTGATTCAATCAAACAATGCTCTCAGGTACCTCTTATTATTGTCAATGAATACCAGGAAAAAATATATGAATGAATAATTCAATTCAGTTGAAATTCATTTAAGTTCAAGTACTAGAATGTAGAGAAGAGTTGTGTGTGGAACTCAGTCAAACTTGCACATTTTGTTTAGCCCAGGGAAAAGTGATAACTTTTCCAACTGGGAGCAAGGTTGAGTGCTTTACAAATGGCATTCGAGGCCTCATTTTCCGTATCTGCGACACATTTAGTTATTTACGTTATGATCAATGGTGGAGCCCAGAAAAATGTGAGTTTGTACAGCAAATGTATGCCCAGTAGTTAAGTTGACACATTGCCCGATGCGGCGGTGAGTGTGTAGTGGGATGACTAGACTGGATGGGCAACCAGCAGACAGTGGGCAGACAGTAAATAATGGGGCATAGGAGCACCTGCAGAGCCTTACCCTCCTGGGCCTCTCCATTGGTGGGCCAGCCCGCCCCTACGCACCCCTTCACCTCCTCCTAAACACTCTACACACCAGGAGCGGTGAAGCAAGGCTCCTCTCCTTCAACGCAGAGTTAATAAAGAGAGATGATGTGATTTTTATGATGGAGGCCCCAGCGGAGACAAATATTGTTGATGGTGATGATGATGATGATGTCGGGAGTTGGGGTCGTCTAGGGGGAATTGCGTGTGGGGAGGAGATGGGGGGGGGGGGGGGTGAAGAAATGGTCCATGAGCTCAATTTGGTTCCAGTCGCATCTTCTCCAACTTCTCCTCTTCTCCCCCTCCCATTCACCCCACAACCCTTATGGCAGGGATCATCAACTAGATTCAGCTGCGGGCAAATTTTTTCTTGAGCGTATGGCCAGGGGGTGAGGGGGACGGAACATAATTACTAATCATTTGTACACAGCAAATTGACCACAAAAAGCCAAACAGGTATAATATTTGACTAAAACACAATAATTGCAAACCTTGCTTACATTTGTATACGATCATGTCGCTCTATTATGCATGGGAATACTCTGGAACATATTTCCTAAATTAAAATCAGTTGGAGCTGATTTGCTGGTGTTTTTACAGTCTTATGTCCAACAATAAAATAAACTTGTTTTCTTTTGCTCAGAAAACTGGTGGGGCCAAATAAAATCACCCGTGGGCTTAAGAATTACTACCTCCCAGCTTCTTAGCAGGCCCTTGTTTCCAAGGTAACAAGATGTTGCCATGTATCTGGGAGGTTTGTTCTAGTCTAGACGATCATCATTATTTTGGTAACCACAGATAAGAGAAGCAAAGGCTTGATAGAGAAAATGAACTGTAACATTTTAGATAATGTTAAACAACAAGACGTTTTACATTTCCAACTCTGTCCTCTCTAATGACTCTAATATTTTTTTGGTAGACGTATATGAAGGAAAGAGGTTCTTATCAATGCTCTTCGTCAATTAGTTTGACACTCGAAAAGAAAACCACCAAGTATTAGCTGGCAGGGAACTTCTCCAAACTTCCTTTATCAGAAAAACAAAGCAGCAGTTTGATAACCTTCTCATTAAATACTTATTTTCCACCATAATTTGCAAATAAATTCATAAAAAATCCTACAATGTGATTTTCTGGAGAAAAAAAATCTCAATTTGTCTGTCATAGTTGACGTGTACCTATGATGAAAATTACAGGCCTCTCTCATCTTTTTAAGTGGGAGAACTTGCACAATTGGTGGCTGACTAAATACTTTTTTTCCCCACTGTACCGTATGTCGGCTCAATCGGAAATTACCTTAAAATGTATATCGCACAATCTGTAATGCTTCAGCCCTAAGGCACAGTTAAAGAAATACTATCTCTAGATATTTGGGCGAGGTCACACTAATTTGACTATCTTACCTAGATGAATTGCATGTTTGTCACTTTCCCAATTCAACTTTATTCTGAGTGCTATCTCAAACAAACAAAAACCGTGTTACAAAAAGTAGTTTCCACAGTGTTTGGGTGACATTCATTCATTACATCCTCAGCCCTAGCTGAGACTAAACCTAGTATAAGAGGATCCTCTTCCTTATTGACTCGCCTGTCACCAGTCTGTGGAAACAAGCATGAGGACGACGCGAACAGACAGGCTAACCTTAAGAAACATTGCCATTGCTCATTATCATGCAGAGTGTGGCATTCACAGGGATCCAATGTGATATTTAGCAGAGGGACTTTTACCCCGACCCCACCAACCCTGCTAATTAGCATGGAGGAAGTGACTGAAAGATGCTTGTATGCTAATGCAAGGCCAATTCTTTTGAAAGACTCTTAGCATACTAAAGCATTCAAGTACATTCAATTCTGAGAGAAGCCTGAGGAGTCAGACAATCATCACTTTCACTATTAAGAGATTGAAGATGCTGTCGTATGCTTGATGAGTAAGAGGTTTGAACTTTGAAGACTGCATTTATAGAGCTGGGAATTGCCAGGGACCTCGCGATTTGATATTATCATGATACTTTAGTGCCCATACGACATGTATTGCGACTCTCATGAATCTCACAATTATATATGTACTGCGATTCCATACTGTGATTTTATTGCGATTCGATGTTCCAAACATATTGCTCACCATACGTCTGCTGCAGAGGGACAAGAGAAAGCCATAAGAAACAAGTTTTGATCAGTCATGGAAATAAAAGTGCTGCTGAAAACAAAATGGCTCCCTATTTAAAAAGAAGATGGAGAACAAGTTTTGGTGCAGGTACAGCCAAGTAGTGCAAAAATAATATTGCAATATTGTCAAAATTATACGAGATATTGTCAAAAATAATATCCCGATATGTAACTGTATTGATTTCCTCCCCCCATCACTATACATTTAGATGTCATTCCCCTCTCTATCTACTCTATGGATATTGTACAATATTTCTTAAGAAGGCAGGCACTGTATATGGATGTCCTCCATATTTCCTTTGCGAGGAGGCAAGGAGGTGTTTAGCTGTGTTACCTTAACCCTGCGCCGTGTGTCTGAGCTTCAGGGAAAGTGAGCCACACGCACTCACACCCATACACACACACAAATCTCTCCCAGGGAAATAATTATTTTCCCCATTCGCTCACCTCCCTCTCTCCCTATCCAAACCTACAGCACTGAATCAGTGTCAGAGCGGCGGTGGAAAACGGCACGGGGCTGTCTCACTCGCCCGTTCTCCTGGGCATTTACACCAGTGTGAGCGATGTCAGATTGCAGTGGGAGAGAGGAGAAGAGTGAATGGTAGACCTAAGAGTGCAGGTGGATGAGAGCTGAGTTGAACACATTGTAGAGAGAGAGAGTCAGGCAGAGGCAGCAGCATATGCACTGTACCTGCTTACTTCCTGCTTACGAGAGGAGAGAGGGGAATTAAGCGACAGGAGGGGAGGTGGAGGGAAGGAGGAGGGAAGGGAGGGATTCCGGAGTGCCGGTCCGTTCCTCGTTTGCAAGGGTCAGCGTAGACAGACCCCCAGAGATTTGTTATTAAAAAGAGAGGATTTCTTTCTCTTTTAATAATGTATCAGTTTGTTCAACTTCTGCTCTTTTTAGAGCCATGGGAGGAAGTTTGGAGAGGGGAGAGATGTGCTGTGAATCTAATTCAGTTAGAGGTTAGAAATCCTGATATTGCATGACCTCTCGATCTACTTTGTGACCTGTGAAACACGTTGACATAGCAGCACCACATAGCTGGCCATTCAGGTGTATTATCAAAGGGATTTGTTGAGGATGGTTCAGTTTAGGTCTTGATAATATTGTGAATTTACGCATCATGCTGGATGTGTTTTCTACATGGAATCAGTTTCTGCTTTGTTATGTGGAGAGTTTTTACATTATGTGGGTTTTGTTGTCCATACAATGACCTACTCTCCTTATTTGGATTCAACTGAAAACAGACATATTCCACCCAATGTTCTATGACTTGGCAGTCATTTTGGTGATTCTTTTCCACGACACTGAAGGATTTGCGAAGGTGCTAATTACCCTTCTTTCATGTTCTCACACAAAGAGCGGAAGAGTAGTGGGAACAAATGCCTGTAACCATTCCATGTAAACCGTGAAGCATATATACTGAACAAAAATATAAACTTAACATGCAACAATTACAAAGATTTTACTGAGTTACAGTTCATATAAGGAAATCAGTCAATTGAAATAAATTAATTTGGCTCTAATCTATGGATTTCACATGACTGGGCAGGGGTGCAGACATGGGTGGGAAATGTACATTAAATTCTCTGGCAACAGCTCTGGTGGACATTCCTGCAGTCAGCATGCCAGTTGCACGCTCCCTCAAAACTTGACATATCTTTGGCATTGTGTTTTGTGACATAACTGCATATTTTAAAGTGGCCTTTTATTGTCCCCAGCACAAGGTGCACCTGTGTAATGATCATGCTGTTTAATTAGCTTCTTGATATGCCACACCTGTCAGGTGGATGGATTATCTTGGCAAAGAAGAAATGCTCACTAACAGGGATATAAACAAATTTGTTCAAAGAATTTGAGAGAAATACGTTTTTTTGTGCGTATGGAACATTTCTGGGATTCTTTACTTCAGCTCATGAAACATGGGACCAACACTTTACATGTTGCGTTTATATTTTTGTTCTGTGTAAATTAATTTCTCTCAGATTATCGAATTATAGAAATGCAGAATCAGTGGGATTAGTGAAAACAAAACCGTATGGATTTTCTATGTTGCCTACTGTAGCTTAGTGTGCAGAATAGTGAGCACTTATATGCTTTTTGAAATGGATGTTTGCAATCATGCACATTTTAAAGTACACTCTTAGAAAAAAATGGGCTGTCTAGAACCAAAAATGTTATTTGGCTGTCCCCATAGAAGAACCATTTGAAGAACCCTTTTTGATTCCAGGTAGAAATAACCCTTTTGGTTCCATTTAGAACCTTTTTGGGTTCCATGTAGAACCCTTTCCACAGAGGGTTCTACCTGGAACCAAAAATGGTTATTCCTGGAAACCACAAAGGGTTCTCCTATGGGAACAGCCGAAGAACCCTTTTGGAACCCCTTTTTTTCTTAGAGTGTAGGTTGCTCAAGGGAGGGTTTTCCTTTAGTCTATTATCTACATTTCCAAAATGTAAAAAAAAATCCCAGTAATGATCCTCCCTTCCCACTCGGAGAACTGAACACACTCTGGACTGTATTCTTGTCTGAAACTTCAGTGTGATTCATTGAGAGTCCATAGACCAGGAGCTGCTTGCGGCTTGTCAACTCCTCTCAGCATCATCTGTTTGTTTAGTTATTTTCGTCCGGGGTACCTGGCCAATGTTGAAGGCAGGAGTGTTTTTTGGAGGGGTGGTGGGAGGGAGGATTGGGGGGGGGGGGTGTTCAGGAGGGCTTCAACCGAGAGAGTAAATCTGGTGGAATGATTGAAACCTCTGCCACAGGGACAGGGAACCGGACGGCTGAAATGATTGCTGAAGGCTGCCCCCCCTCCACTCCTCTCTTCTCTACAGGCTCCGCTTAGTTTTAGAAATCTGGTTACAAATATTGTCTCTCTGTGACCTCAAGGGGCCATCAATTATGAGGGCTTTTAAGCTGCTAACCTTGGGGTTGAGATTGACAGATGAGCTGCAGGACACCAGGGAAATGTTTCCCTCTCTGTTTACTGAAAATCTGGAGGAAACCTGCGGTATACAGAGCCTCGAAATTGAGTTTCTGCTTCTTTAATGGTTGTGTTGTGGCATATATTTTTTACTTTTTTTGTTAACAAATTCAATAAACGTGTCACTTTACAAAACAAAAGCATTTCATACGTTCTCATAGATCATCATATAATGTTAACATCCTAGAATATGGGAAAGGGAAGGAAGGGGTGAAGGGGTGAATTTCCTAAGATTGACATAAACTTTCAAGCATCTTCAGGAGTACTCACACATACATGAGCCGCTCTGGATAAGAGCCTCTGCTAAATGACTAAAATGTAAATGTACATGCACATAAATACCCATATAAATACATAAACATCCAGGGCTGGTCCCGCGGACACAGACCAGGCGTAGCCCCGGGCTGAGAAAGAACATCCAAAGAAGGTTCACAGTGAGAGTGCTTCCCAGCACAGGACCAGGACAATGCAAAATGTAAAGTGTTGGTCCCATGATTCATGAGCTGAAATAAAAGATCACAGCTTATTTTTCTCAAATGTTGTGCACAAATTTGTTTACATCCCTGTTAGTGAGAATTTCTCTTTTGCCAAGATAATCCATATACCTGACAGGTGTGGCATACCAAGAAGCTGATTAAACAGCATGATCATTACACAGGTGCACCTTGTGCTGGGGACAATAAAAGGGCACTCTAAAATGGGCAGTTTTGTCACACAATACAATGCCAAGTTTTGAGGGAGCATGCAATTTGTAACCACGCCAGCCCAGGACCTTTTTGTGGATTGATTATTGTATCTTCCAGCTAATACATCTAATCTTCCAGCTAATATCTTCCCAAATATTTTATTATCCATGTTTAAAATTTGAATTGGTCTGTAACTGCTGCATTCTAACAGGTCGTTATTTGGTTTGGGCAATAGGGCTATTATCGAGGAGTTCATTGGTTTTGGAAAGGTGCCTCTCTCTTTCGACTTGTGGTATACCTTGAGTAGTTTTTCTGGAAGTACAGTATCAATAGGAGTTTTATAAAAATTAACAGAGAAGCCGTCATCACCCGGGACTTTATTACTAGTAAGTGATTTAATTGCTTTGGTAACCTCCTCGATGCATATACAGTATCTCCCTCTGTGTCTCTGTCATCTAATGGCAGTTTGGTGATCAAAATCTACAGCTGATGGACTGTTTTCAGCTTTGAATCGGTCTGCATGGTAGTCCTTTAATCTACTATTGATCACGCTTGGATCTGTGAGTATATTCTTATCAGTGGATGAAATAGCAGGGATGAGATGTAAAATTACCTGTTTTTGGAGTCTGTGAGGTAATCGTTTACCAGTTTTGTCTCCTAAATATGAGAGTTCTTGGATCTGAATTCAAATAAAGAAAATTCAAATGTTTTGTTCAGGAAATCCACCAGTTCCGTTTGAGCTTTAATGAGATTAGAATAGATTTCTCTATACTTGGGATTATGTTGCGTTTCAACAACAGTCAAAAGCTCTGTTTAGTTCTTCAATTCTTTTTAACCTTAGTTTTTTCTGTTGGGTGCTTCATTCTATAGCTAGAGGACTCCTGTTATCTCCAGGAGTAATACATATAATTTTGGTCTTTATCTGCTGTTGTCTAGCACTGTCGTTTTGCTAGCTAGGGCAATCTACTTTAAGTGCTGCCTCTCTTCCCAGTAGCCTACTTGGTGTGTGAACTGCTGACTGCTATTAATTTGCAGATGATTGTTGACACATCAACCAGGATTAAGGGGCAGGGCAATTTGTGACTGTTGTTGTTTTCGTAATCAGTGGCTGAATTGGAGGGGGAGTGGTTTCTCCTCTCCTAGACAATAAGAAATTAGTACCGGGAGGTGTGCTCTTCACCTTTGCAATTCAATTGGTATTAGTACTTCAGTCTCCCCTGTTCTCTCAGCGGCAGGTCGTTGCAAAATTAAGAAATTTCTGCCGAGTTGTTCCGCTGAGTTATTCGAGGAAGGAAAGAGAGGAAGGCTCCACAACACTCTCTGACTTTAGTATTTTACCTAGTTATTTTCAGATAATCTCATTTTGCTCTTTTGTAGCTTTGGCAACTGTGTATATTTTCTATCCCAGTTCACTCCTCTCCCTGTAGGCTTTATAGACGCTCCCCACCCCTTGGCTGCAGCCCTTCTAATTTAGTATACCCTGCACGCACAACCCATGTGGAATTCCTGGTCTCTGGCAGCGTTTGGGACTGCCGATCTGTGGTCAAGAATGCAGAGTACATCTCAGCCTATGCTGCCCTTCAGTCCTTTGACTGTTTGGCCCTGACTGAGACATGGATCACCCCAGAGAACACTGCTACTCTAGCTGCTCTCTCTCTCTTCATCTGACTACATTTTCTCTCATAGTCCGAGAGCATCTTGTCGTCGCACAGGGTTACTCATTTCTCCTAAGTGGAGATTTTCACTTTGTCACTCTCTGACTTGTCCATCTCCTCATTTTAATTCCATGCTGTCACTGTCACTTATCCACTCAAGCTTAACAAATGTTGTCATATATTGCCCACCAGGTGCCCTTAGAGGGTTCCTCAATGAGCTTGACACCTTGATAAGCTAATTTCCTGACGATGGCTCACCACTCTTTGAACTTGGTGACTTCAACCTCCCGACATCTGCCTTTGATTACTTTCTTTCCATTCGCTCTTTCCCCTCCTTGCCTCTTGACCTCTCCCTTTCCCAGTACCCTCCCACTCACAACATTTACATTTTAGTCATTTAGCAGACGCTCTTATCCAGAGCGACTTACAGTTAGTGAATAAATTTTAATTTTTTTATGCCTGCCCCCCGTGGGAATCGAACCCACAACCCTGGCGTTGCAAACGCCATGCTCTATCAACTGAGCTACATCCCTGCCGGCCATTCCCTCCCCTACCCTGGACGACGCTGGGCCAATTGTGCGCCGCCCATGAGTCTCCCGGTCGCGGCCGGCTGCGACAGAGCCTGGATTCGAACCAGGATCTCTAGTGGCACAGTTAGCACTGCGATGCAGTGCCTTAGACCACTGCGCCACTCAGGAGTACACAAGGCAGGCAATATGCTTGACCTCATCTTTACTAGAGGATGTGTGCCTACTAATCTCACGGCAACCCACTCCAGGTCTCTGATCACTACTTTGTTTCCTTTTTATTTTATTTTATTTTTATTTCACCTTTATTTAACCAGGTAAGCCAGTTGAGAACAAGTTCTCATTTACAACTGCGACCTGGCCAAGATAAAGCAAAGCAGTGTGGAAAAAACAAGAACAACACAGAGTTACATATGGAATAAACAAAACGTACAGTCAATAACACAATAGAATATCTATATACAGTGTGTGCAAATGTAGTAACTTATGGAGGTAAGGCAATAAATAGGCCATGGTGCAAAATAAATACAATTATAATTTAGTATTAACACTGGAGTGATAGATGTGCAGAAGATGATGTGCAAATAGAGATACTGGGGTGCAAATGAACAAAAATAAATAACAATGTAAATAACAATATGGGGATGAGGTAGTTGGGTGGG
This sequence comes from Coregonus lavaretus, assembly GCF_964263955.1. Taxonomy (NCBI): domain Eukaryota; kingdom Metazoa; phylum Chordata; class Actinopteri; order Salmoniformes; family Salmonidae; genus Coregonus; species Coregonus lavaretus. Next base: position 36,436,533 of record NC_140016.1, on the reverse strand, counting down.
CTAATTACAGATGGGCTGTGTACAGGTGCAGTGATCGGTAAGCTGCTCTGACAACTGATGCTTAAAGATAGTGAGGGAGATAAGTGTCTCCAGCTTCAGAGATTTTTGCATTTCGTTCCATTCATTTGCAGCAGAGAACTGGAAGGAATGGCAACCAATGGAGGTGTTGGCTTTGGGGATGACCAGTGAGATATACCTGCTGGAACGCATACTACGGGTGGGTGTTGCTATGGTGACCAATGAGCTAAGATAAGGCAGGGATTTGCCTAGAAGGGATTTATAGATGACCTGGATCCAGTGGGTTTGGCGACGAATATGTAGTGATGGCCAGCCAACGAGAGCGTACAGGTCACAATGGTGGGTAGTATATGAGGCTTTGGTGACAAAACGGATGGCACTGTGATAGACTACATCCAATTTGCTGAGTAGAGTGTTGGAAGCTATTTTGTAAATGACATCGCCGAAGTCAAGGATCGGTAGGATAGTCAGTTTTACGAGGGCATGTTTGGCAGCATGAGTGAGGGAGGCTTTGTTGCGAAATAGGAAGCCGATTCTAGATTTAACTTTGGATTGGAGATGCTTAATGTGAGTCTGGAAGGAGAGTTTACGGTCTAACCAGACACCTAGGTATTTGTAGTTGTCCACATATTCTAAGTCAGACCCGCAGAGAGTAGTGATTCTAGTCGGGCAGGCGGGTGCAAGCAGCGTTCGATTGCAAAGCATGCATGTAGTTTTACTAGTGTTTAAGAGCAGTTGGAGGCCACAGAAGGAGTGTTGTATGGCATTGAAGCTCGTTTGGAGGTTTGTTAACACAGTGTCCAATGAAGGGCCAGATGTATACAAAATGTTGTTGTCTGCGTAGAGGTGGATCTGAGAGTCACCAGCAGCAAGAGCGACATCATTGATATACACAGAAATAGAGTCGCGAATTGAACCCTGTGGCACCCCCATAGAGACTGCCATAGGTCCAGACAACAGGCCCTCCGATTTGACACATTGAACTCTATCTGAGAAGTAGTTGGTGAACCAGGCGAGGCAGTCATTTGAGAAACCAAGGCTATTTAGTCTGCCAATAAGAATGCGGTGATTGACAGAGTCAAAAGCCTTGGCCAGGTCAATGAAGATAGCTGCACAGTACTGTCTTTTATCGATCGCGGTTACTATATCGTTAAGGACCTTGAGCGTGGCTGAAGGTCCAGCTCGGAATCCAGATTACATAGCGGAGAAGGTACGGTGGGATTCTAAATGGTCGATGATCTGTTTGTTAACTTGGCTTTCAAATACTTTCGAAAGGCAGGGCAGGATGGATATACAGTGGGGAGAACAAGTATTTGATACACTGCCGATTTTGCAGGTTTTCCTACTTACAAAGCATGTAGAGGTCTGTAATTTTTATCATAGGTACACTTCAACTGTGAGAGACGGAATCTAAAACAAAAATCCAGAAAATCACATTGTATGATTTTTAAGTAATTAATTTGCATTTTATTGCATGACATAAGTATTTGATCACCTACCAACCAGTAAGAATTCCGGCTCTCACAGACCTGTTAGTTTTTCTTTAAGAAGCCCTCCTGTTCTGGGGCGGCAGGTAGCTTAGGGGTTAAGAGCGTTGTGCCAGTAACGAAAGGTCGCTGGTTCTAATCCCCGAGCCGACTAGGTGAAAAATCTGTCGATGTGCCCTTGAGCAAGGCACTTAACCATAATTGCTCCTGTAAGTCGCTCTGTATAAGAGCATCTGCTAAATGACTAAAATGTAAATGAAAAAAAAATTCTCCACTGATTACCTGTATTAACTGCACCTGTTTGAACTCGTTACCTGTATAAAAGACACCTGTCCACACACTCAATCAAACAGACTCCAACCTCTCCACAATGGCCAAGACCAGAGAGCTGTGTAAGGACATCCGGGATAAAATTGTAGACCTGCACAAGGCTGGGATGGGCTACAGGACAATAGGCAAGCAGCTTGGTGAGAAGGCAACAACTGTTGGCGCAATTATTAGAAAATGGAAGTTCAAGATGACGGTCAATCACCCTCGGTCTGGGGCTCCATGCAAGATCTCACCTCGTGGGGCATCAATGATCATGAGGAAGGTGAGGGATCAGCCCAGAACTACACGGCAGGACCTGGTAAATGACCTGAAGAGAGCTGGGACAACAGTCTCAAAGAAAACCATTAGTAAGACATTACGCCGTCATGGATTAAAATCCTGCAGCGCATGCAAGGTCCCCCTGCTCAAGCCAGCGCATGTCCAGGCCCGTCTGAAGTTTGCCAATGACCATCTGGATGATCCAGAGGAGGAATGGGAGAAGATAATGTGGTCTGATGAAACAAAAATAGAGCTTTTTGGTCTAAACTCCACTCGCCGTGTTTGGAGGAAGAAGAAGGATGAGTACAACCTCAAGAACACCATCCCAACCGTGAAGCATGGAGGTGGAAACATCATTCTTTGGGGATGCTTTTCTGCAAAGGGGACAGGACGACTGCACCGTATTGAGGGGAGGATGGATGGGGCCATGGATTGCGAGATCTTGGCCAACAACCTCCTTCCCTCAGTAAGCATTGAAGATGGGTCGTGGCTGGGTCTTCCAGCATGACAACGACCCGAAACACACAGCCAGGGCAACTAAGGAGTGGCTCCGTAAGAAGCATCTCAAGGTCCTGGAGGGGCCTAGCCAGTCTCCAGACCTGAACCCAATAGAAAATCTTTGGAGGGAGCTGAAAGTCCTTATTGCCCAGCGACAGCCCCGAAACCTGAAGGATCTGGAGAATGTCTGTATGGAGGAGTGGGCCAAAATCCCTGCTGCATTGTGTGCAAACCTGGTCAAGACCTACAGGAAACGTATGATCTCTGTAATTGCAAACAAAGGTTTCTGTACCAAATATTAAGTTCTGCTTTTCTGATGTATCAAATACTTACGTCATGCAATAAAATGCAAATTAATTACTTAAAAATCATACAATGTGATTTTCTTGATTTATGTTTTAGATTCCGTCTCTCACAGTTGAAGTGTACCTATGATAAAAATTACAGACCTCTACATGCTTTGTAAGTAGGAAAACCTGCAAAATCGGCAGTGTATCAAATACTTGTTCTCCCCACTGTAGGTCTGTAACAGTTTGGATCTAGAGTGTCACCCCCTTTGAAGAGGGGGATGACCGCGGCAGCTTTCCAATCTCTGGGGATCTCAGACGATACGAAAGAGAGGTTGAACAGGCTGGTGATAGGGGTTGCGACAATTTCGGCGGCTAATTTTAGAAAGAAAGGATCCAGATTGTTTAGCCCAGATGATTTGTAGGGGTCCAGATTTTGCAGCTCTTTTCATAACATCAGCTATCTGAATTTGGGTATCGTAGATTTATCGGTAGTGACAGTGTTTCCTAGCCTCAGTGCAGTGGGCAGCTGGGAGGAAGTGCTCTTATTCTCCATGGACTTTACAGTGTCCCAAAACTTTTTGGAGTTATTGCTACAGGACGCAAATTTCTGTTTGAAAAAGTTAGCCTTTGCTTTCCTAATTTATTGTGTATATTGGTTCCTGACTTCCCTGAAAAGTTGCATATCGCGGGGGCTGTTCGATGCTAATGGCGTACGCCACAGGATGTTTTTGTGCTGGTCAAGGGCAGTCAAGTCTGGGGTGAACCAGGGGCTATATCTGTTCTTAGTTCTGAATTCTTTGAATGGGGCATGCTTATTTAAGATGGAGAGGAAAGCACTTTTAAAGAACAACCAGTCATCCTCTACTGACGGAATGAGGTCAATATCCATCCAGGATACCCGGGCCAGATCAATTAGAAAGGCCTGCTCGCTGAAGTGTTTTAGGGAGCGTTTGACAGTGATGAGGGGTGGTTGTTTGACCTCGGACCCATTACGGACGCAGGCAATGAGGCAGTGATCGCTGAGATCCTGGTTGAAGACAGCGGAGGTGTATTTAGAGGGTAAATTAGTCAGGATGATATCTATGAGGGTACCCATGTTAACGTATTTAGGGTTGTACCTGGTAGGTTCCTTGATAATTTGTGTGAGATTGAGGGCATCTAGTTTAGATTGTAGGACGGCCGGGGTGTTAAGCATATCCCAGTTTAGGTCACCAAGCAATACGAACTCTGAGGATAGATGGGGGGCAATCAATTCACATATGGTGTTCAGGGCACAGCTGGGGGCTGAGGGGGGTCTGTAGCAAGCGGCAACAGTGAGAGACTTATTTCTGGAAAGGTGGATTTTTAGAAGTAGAAGCTCAAACTGTTTGGGCACAGACCTGGATAGTATGATAGCGCTCTGCAGGCTATCTCTACAGTAGATTGCAACTCTACCCCCTTTGGCAGTTCTATCTAGACGGAAAATGTTGTAGTTGGGAATGGACATTTCAGACTCTTTGGTGGCCTTCCTAAGCCAGGATAGAACATCAGGGTTGGCTGAGTGTGCTAACGCAGTGAATAACTCAAACTTAGGGAGGAGGCTTCTGATCTTAACATGCAAGAAACCAAGGCTTTTGCGATTACAAAGGGGGTGACACTCTAGATCCAAACTGTTACAGACCCATATCCATCCTGCCCTGCCTTTCAAAAGTTTTTGAAAGCCAAGTCAACAAACAGATCACCGACCATTTAGAATCCCACCGTACCTTCTCCGCTATGCAATCCGGTTTCCGAGCTGGTCATGGGTGCACTTCAGCCACGCTCAAGGTCCTAAACGATATTATAACCGCGATCGATAATAGACAGTACTGTGCAGCCGTTTTCATTGACCTGGCCAAGGCTTTCGACTCTGTCAACCACCGCATTCTTATTGGCAGACTAAATAGCCTTGGTTTTTCAAATGACTGCCTCGCCTGGTTCACCAACTACTTCTCAGATAGAGTTCAATGTGTCAAACCGGAGGGCCTGTTGTCTGGACCTATGGCAGTCTCTATGGGGGTGCCACAGGGTTCAATTCTTGGGCCGACTCTTTTCTCTGTGTATATCAATGATGTCGCTCTTGCTGCTGGTGACTCTCAGATCCACCTCTACGCAGACGACACCATTTTGTATACATCTGGCCCTTCATTGGACACTGTGTTAACAAACCTCCAAACGAGCTTCAATGCCATACAACACTCCTTCAGTAGCCTCCAACTGCTCTTAAACACTAGTAAAACTAAATGCATGCTCTTCAACCGAACGCTGCTTGCACCCGCCCACCCGACTAGAATCACTACTCTCGACGGGTCTGACCTAGAGTATAAATAAAAAATAAATAATTGGTCATTTAGCAGACGCTCTTATCCAGAGCGACTTACAGGAGCAATTAAGGTTAAGTGCCTTGCTCAAGGGCACAGACAGATTTTTCACCTAGTCGCCTCTGGGATTAGAACCAGCGACCTTTCGGTTACTGGCACAACGCTCTTAACCACTAAGCTACCTGGACAACTACAAATATCTAGGTGTCTGGTTAAGAATCTCCAATCCAAAGTTAAATCTAGAATCGGTTTCCTATTTCGCAACAAAGCCTCCTTCACTCATGCTGCCAAACATGCCCTTGTAAAACTGACTATCCTACTGATCCTTGACTTCGGCGATGTCATTTACAAAATAGCCTCCAACACTCTACTCAGCAAATTGGATGTAGTCTATCACAGTGCCATCCGTTTTGTCTCCAAAGCTCCATATACTACCCACCACTGTGACCTGTACGCTCTTGTTGGCTGGTCCTCACTACATATTCGTCGCCAAACCCACTGGCTCCAGGCCATCTATAAATCACTGCTAGGCAAATCCCCGCCTTATCTTAGCTCATTGGTCACCATAGCAACACCCACCCGTAGTCTGCGCTCCAGCAGGTATATCTCACTGGTCATCCCCAAAGCCAACACCTCCTTTGGCCGCCATTCCTTCCAGTTCTCTGCTGCCAATGACTGGAACAAATTGCAAAAATCTCTGAAGCTGGAGACACTTATCTCCCTCACTAACTTTAAGCATCAGTTGTCAGAGCACCTTACCGATCACTGCACCTGTACACAGCCCATCTGAAATTAGCCCGCCCAACTACCTCATCCCTATATTGTTATTTATTTTGCTCATTTGTACCCCAGTATCTCTATTTGCACATCATCTCTTGCACATCTAGCATTCCAGTGTTAATACTAATTGTAATTATTTTGCACTATAGCCTATTTATTGCCTTATCTCCATAACTTGCTACATTTGCACACACTGTATATACAGTATATGTATTTCTGTTGTATTTTTGACTTTGTTTTGTTTTACCCCATATGTAACTCTGTGTTGTTGTTTTTATCGCACTGCTTTGCTTTATCTTGGCCAGGTCGCAGTTGTAAATGAGAACTTGTTCTCAACTGGTTTACCTGGTTAAATAAAGGTGAAAAAAAAAAAAAAAAAAAAAAAATGATAGTGCCTGGGGAGCAGGAGTGAAACTGGGCCTGGGTTAACCTCTACATCACCAGAGGAACAGAGGAGGAGTAGAATAAGGATACGGCTAAAGGCTTTAAGAACTGGCCTTCAAGGCTAACTGGGGTTAGCTTCAGGACATTGGTGATTAGCCAACAACGACAACAGCCATTCGGTTGCAGCTAGCTATTTGTGATGATCCGGTGTTAAGGTCCAGTGATTCAGTGATTCCGGTAGAAAATCCGATATGCTCTGGCTCGATAGCGCGATGTGCAGACTGTGCAGACTGGCCGATAATTGTCCAGGCTAGAGCTGGCTGGTAGGTAGTGCAGGCCACGGCCACGGACAATGGTGAAGACCGCTAACGGTGGCTAATAGCAAGTAGCTAGTTAGCTGGCTAGTTTCAGCCAGAGGATCTGGATAAAAATGTATGAAGAAATAATAGAATCTGTTCCACATTGGGTGAGGCGGGTTGCAGGAAAGTATATTTAGTTAAAGGATGGAAAGTGAGATTAAGAAATATATACGAAAAAGACAAAAAACTAAAACAGGCTATTTACATGAGGACACTACAGAAAACATGACCACACTGCTATGCCACCTTTCCGCCAACCCTAGCCACTCAGCCCCTACCCAGACGGTCATGAGCCGTCACAATCTTCGCTCCCCCTCTCCCACTACTCTCTCCTCTTCTATCCTATCATCTCTCCCTTCTGCTAAATCCTTCTCCCTCCTGTCTCCTGATTCTGCCTCTTCAACCCTACTCTCCTCCCTTTCCACATCCTATGACTCGCACACTCTCCTTTCCTCCCGGCCAGGCCCGGCCCTCCTCTGCTGCTACGTGGCTGAGTGACTCATTGCGAGTTTACAGAACAGGGCTGAGGGCAGCTGAATGAAAATGGAGGAAGACTAAACTTCCAGAGGACCTATCATCCTTCCACTCCCTCCTCTCTACCTTCTCTTCCTCTACCTTATCTACCTTCTCCCCCCCCCCCCCCCCCCCCCTCTGAAGGGTGGCCAGTCCTCTTCTGGCTGTGCTGGGTGGAGATTATAGGAGTACATGGCCATTAAGGCCAGATTGTTCTTCAAGATGTTCAAACATTCATAGATGACCAGCAGGGTCAAATAATAATCACAGTGGTTGTAGAGGGTGCAACTGGTCAGTACCTCAGGAGTAAATGTCAGTTGGCTTTTCATAGCCGAGCATTCACAGGTCGAGACAGCAGGTGCGGTAGAGAGAGAGAGAGTTGAAAACAGCAGGTGCGGGACAAGGTAGCACGTCCAGTGAACAGGTCAGGGTTCCATAGCCGAAGGCACAACATTTGAAACTGGAACAGCAGCACGACCAGGTGGACTGGGGACAGTCAGGAGACATCAGGCCAGGTAGACCTGAGGCATGGTCCTAGGGCTCAGGTCCTCCGGGAAGGGAGCGAGAGAGGGAGAGAGAGAGAATTAGAGGGAGCATACTTAAATTCACACAGGACACCAGATAGGACATCCGACGATATCCCCGGACAGGGCCAACCAGGCAGGATATAACCCCACCCACTTTACCAAAGCACAGCCCCCACACCACTAGAGGGATATCAACAGACAACCAACTTACTACCCTGAGACAAGGCTGATTATAGCTTACGAAGATCTCCACCGCATGAGCCTGAGGGGGCGCAAAACCAGACAGGAAGATGCTGTCAGTGACTCAATCCACTCAAGTAACTCACCACTCCTAGGGACGGCATGGAAGAGCACTAGTAAGCCAGTGACTCAGCCCCCGTAATAGGGTCAGAGGCAGAGAATCCCAGTGGAGAGAGGGGAGCCGGCCAGGCAAAGACAGCAAGGGTGGTTTGACGCTCCAGTGCCTTGCCGGTCACCTTCGCACCCCTGGGCCAGACTACAATCAATCATAGGACCTACTGAAGAGATGAGTCTTCAGTAAAGACTTAAAGGTCGAGACCGAGTCTGGGTCTCCCAAATGGATAGGCAGACCATTCCATAAAAATTGAGCTCTATAGGAAAAAGCCCTGCATCCAGTTGTTTGCTTAGAAATTCTAGGGACAATAAGAAAGCCTGCATCTTGTGACCGTAGAGTATGTGTCGGTATGTACGGCAGGACCAAATCAGAGAGATAGGTATGAGCCCATGTAATGCTTTGTAGGTTAGCAGTAAAACCTTGAAATCAGCCCTAGCCTTAACAGGAAGCCAGTGTAGAGAGGCTAGCACTGGAGTGGTTCTAGTCAAGATTCTAGCAGCCGTGTTTAGCACTAACTGAAGTTTATTTAGTGCTTTATCCGGGTAGCCGGTGAGTAGAGCATTGCAGTAGTCTAATCTAGAAGTGGCAAAAGCATTTATTAGCTTTTCTGCATCATTTATTGGCAAAAAGTTTCTGATTTTTGCAATGTTACGAAGATGGAAAAAAGCTGTCCTTTAAATATTCTTGATATGTTCGTCAAAAGAGAGATAAGGGTCCAGAGTAACGCCGAGGTCCTTCACAGTATAATTTGAGACGACTGTACAACCATCAAGATTAATTGTCAGATCCAACAGCAGATCTCTTTGTTTCTTGGGACCTAGCACTAGCATCTCTGTTTTGTCCGAGTTTAAAAGTAAAACATTTGCAGCCAACAGGCTTCCAGGGTAGGCAATTTTGGGTCTTCACCATGTTTCATTGAAATGTACAGCTGTGTGTCGTCCGCATAGCAGTGAAAGTTGACATTGTGTTTCCGAATGACATCACCAAGAGGTAGAATATATAGTGAAAACAGTAGTGGTCCTAAAACGGAAACTTGAGGAACACCAAAACTTACAATTGACAAACCATCCACAGAGATGAACTGATATCTTTCCAACAGATAAGATCTAAACCTGACAAGAACTTGTCCGTGTAGACCAATTAGGGTTTCCAATCTCTCCAAAAGAATGCGGTGATCAATGGTGTCAGAAGCAGCACTAAGGTCTAGGAGCACGAGGACAGATGCAGAGCCTTGGTCTGACACCATTAAAAGGTAATTTACCACCTTAATGAGTGCAGTCTCAGTTTTATGATGGGGTCTAAAACCAGACTGAAGTGTTTTGTATACATTATTTTTCTTCAGGAAGGCAGGAAGGCATTTTTCTTGAGAGGAATGGGAGATTCGATATAGGCCGATAGTTTTTTAAAACATTTTCCCAGGTCAAGGTTAGGGTTTTTCAAGAGAGGCTTTATTACTGCTACTTTTAGTGAGTTTGGTACACTTCCGGAAGATAGGGAGCCATTTATTATGTTCATCATAGGAGGGCCAAGCACAGGAAGTAGCACTTTCAGTAGTTTAGTTGGAATAGCGTCCAGTATGCAGCTTGAAGGTTTAGAGGCCATTACTATTTTCATGAATGTAAAAAACTTGAGTGTCTCCATTGATCCTAGGTCCTGGCAGTTATGTGCAGACTCAGGACAACTGAGCTTTGGAGAAATACGCAGATTCAAAGAGGAGTCAGTAATTTGCTTTCTAATGATCATGATCTTTTCATTGAAGAAGTTAATGAATGAATCACTGCTGAAGTGAAAGACATCCTCTCTTGGGGAATGCGGGGTTTTAGGCGGAGAGAAGATTTTGCAATATTATAACAAATTTCATGCAATTCATTTTGCCATGGGGCGTAGAGAAAAGCAGTTTTACAGCTCATTTCCTGCAATTCTACATATTTTGCCATAGGGTGGAGGCAAATGTTTGTATAATAACTGATAAATGGTCCCCACCCGGTCGGTAATTAGACCATGCTTACTGCAAGTTTTGATAGCTGGCCGCTAGACTAACTTACCAATCAAAAATATGTTTTGCTGACATGCTGATGCGCAACCAAATTTCAAAATTGCACCTTGTGGATTCTATTATTCTAACTCTCAACAGTAAGTTGAGACCCTGACTGAGTTGGTCCCCGGGCCTACAAACTGGGGGTGCCAGTTGCCCATCCCTGCTCTACAACATAAGTATAGTACAACCCTACATCACATAGGAAGTGGCGCAGGTCCTAATCCAGGCACTTGCCATCTCCTTCTGGACTACTGTGACTCACTGTTGGCTGGGCTCCCCACTTGTGCCATCAAACCCCTGCAACTTATCCAGAACGCTGCAGCCCGCCTGGTGTTCAACCTTCCCAAGTTCTCCCATGTCACCCTGCTCCTCCGCACACTAAACTGGCTTCCAGTTGAAGCTTGCATCCAAGACCATGGTACTTGCCTACGGAGCAGTAAGATTAACTGCCCCTTCATACCTTCAGGCTATGCCCTACATCCCAACCTCTGGTCTCTAACATGTATCAAACCTTTTAGTTTAATGAGTGGGACTTAAATTGTCTGTGGCTGTGTAGGCCTCAAAGTAACAGTAGGCTGCAACATGCAGTGGAATGAAACCCTCTTATGGACGTTGTTATAGAATGAGGCCTGCCTTCCATAACGTAACCTGAAATCGTAAAAGAAAAAAGGACAGTGTAAACCTAGATAATAAAACCACTCCTTGATTTTTCAAACCAGAAAGAAATTGGACCCCAAAAAAACGATACCCATGAGACCAACAGAATCAAGTTGGGTCAATTTGGTGAAGCTAAACTATGCACATTGTCCTAAATCTTGTGAGTCTCTGTAGAAGCAGCTTGTAGCCAAATAATTTATTCCATTTGACAATAACATGGGAGAAAAACAAAGTTCAGGAAGATCTCAATGGAGTTTAGAAGAATTGTTGCATGAGGATTCTTACCCCCACAATTCAGCGATGTAGCTGGTTACGCTATGGATGAAACCCCGGAGGCCTATTTGATGTCTGGGAACTTGGACTTCATAGACTCAGTAGTGACCTGCAGGCTGTTGAACTTGCAATGTTTGTTGTCGATCCATACCCATGGTGTTGCCGGTTCCCGCACCTGAGTTCATAGTCCTTGGTCATGGAGTTGCTGTCGCAGTGGCCAGAACTCCTCTCTTTGTCTTCTAAGTCAGACTGACATGTCAGTGGTTATCCTGGTGGGATGTTCAGCAAACTTCAGCTCCTTGCACTTGGTTGCTTTCAAGATGGCAATTTTCTTTTGGAAATGGTGTAGTTTGAAGATCACCACTCGAGGTTTGTTACTGGAGATCCTCTGGGCACCGATTCTGTGGGCTCACTCAATGTCACTGTGTTGTATGTGGACTTGGAGCATCTCAGAGAGCCAGCTAGCCAGGAATGTTATCATGTTGCTGCGTTTGCTGCCATCGGGTAAAGTTGAGATTCTTGATCTATTTTCCAAGAAATCGATAGCGTTAGTAACGATTTGTAGATCCTTCTCTAGTGTCTTTTTTTCTTGTCTTGCTTGCCTTGCTCGATGGCTTGTTTGTTTCTGCTGTAACCTTCTCTAATTCTCCGTCAATGGAGAGCACAGAGGTCTGCAGGTTGTCAAGCCTGCTAGAGATAATGTCTATTTTGTTTACCCTGAGCTGACAGTGCTTCATTAGCGGTCAGTGCTTTGCTATCTCCTGCATTGTTTGCTGTAGTTTTCACATTTCTTTAGAATGGAGAGCCATGCCTGCCATATATTGATTGCGACGCCCAATGATCTGTCCTTGTTACTGGCATTGTTTTTGGCTTTGGGTGGATATTTTTTGTTGTTGATGCATAGTTGGACACATTAGTAGCTTATAGTGACATGCTAAAATCATTTACGAGACTTTTGGTGATAATAGACCGGTAGCCATGTCAGAGCCATGCGTTTATACTCACCACCTTCCGCCATCTTGCCTGAAACTCTGTTTCTATGCCTTATGATTAATGGACCTGTGTTTTGGCATCTCTTCTGTTTCTCCCAGTGGACTTAACAGACTAACCGGCACCTCAGACAGCAGAATTTAGAAAATAAAAAAGGAACCATGCTTGTATGGACAAGCTTCTCTAATGTCAAACATGTCAAGTGTGGTGTACCGCAGGGCAGTTCTCTAGGCCCTCTTTTTTATTTTGAACAATGACCTGCAACACCATGTATGATGATGATTCAACCATATACAAATCAGCAACCACAGCTAATGAAATCACTGAAACCCTTAACAAAGAGTTGCAGTCTGTTTTGGAATGGGTGGCAAGTAATAAACTGGTCCTGAACATCTCTACAACTAAGAGCATTGTATTTAGTACAAATCATTCAAGTTCTAGACCTCAGCTGAATCTGGTAATGAATGGTGTGGCTGTTGAACAAGTTGAGGAGACTCAATTACTTGGTGTTACCTTAGATTGTAAACTGTCATGGTCAAAACATATAGATGCAATGGTTGTAAAGATGGGGAGAGGTCTGTCCGTAATAAATAGATGCTCTGCTTTTTTGCCACCACACTCCAAAAAGCAAGTTCTGCAGGCTCTAGTTTTGTCAAATCTCGATTATTGTCCTGTCGTGTGGTCCAGTGCTGCAAGGAAAGACCTAGTTAAGCTACAGCTGGCCAAGAACAGAGCAGCACGTCTTGCTCTTCATTATAATCACAGGGCTGAGTTGAGGAGAGACTGACTGCATCACTTCTTCTTTTTATAAGAAACATTAATGTGTTGAAAATGCCAAATTGTTTGCATAGTCAACTTACACACAGCTCTGACACACACACTTACCCCACCAGACATGCCACCAGGGGTCTTTTCACAGTCCCCAAATCCAGAACAAATTCAAGAAAGTGTACAGTATTATATAGAGCCATTATTGCATGGAACTGTTCCATCTGATATTGCTAAAATGAACAGCAAAGCTGGTTTAAATGCCTCTCCCCTATTTAACCGATATATTTTGTGTGTATGTATTGATATATAGGCTACGTGTGCCTTGACCTTTACATTTTTTTTTTGTTGTTCTGTCCTTGAGCTGTTCTTGTCTATTAATGTTCTGTATTATGTCATATTTCATGTTTTGTGTGGACCCCTGGAAGAGTAGCTGCTGCTTTTGCAACAGCTAATGGGGATCCTAATAAAATACCCAAAATACCAAATGTCAATTTTTTTGCAATTACAGCTGATGTAGAATCGCTAGCTAGTTAGTTATGGGGTACCTTGGCTTTGCAGTGGTGCTTTAGTGGTGCTTCTTTAGTTGCGTTGTGTTTGTGTGCAGAGGGTTTTGAGTTTGCGCCATTTTTCTCAGCACAACATTTTCTGTGATTTTCCTGCAGGAGAGGTCAAGTCCTGAGTATTTTGTTTAATGTAGATGTGACGTTGTAGGGGAGACAGACCTTGACATTAGCGTTTATAAGGTTGTCAGGGGACTTCTAAAGGAAGAGAAAATGAGAAATAGGATCACTTCTCTCTTCTGGCCCCAAGATAAAGGGAGCCATTGAAGTGACCACATATAAAAGGTATATTCACCATGCATGGATATCTATATTTGAAGAGCCTGGTGACATTTTCAAGGTCTGCATTAAAAATCCTTCTTGGAGCAATTCTCTCTGTACACACTATTTTATCATATTTTATAGTGTGCGAGTCTGAGAGAGGGAGGAAGTGGTTCGATAAGTGCATATTCATGTGTTTGTGTTTGTGCGTGTGAAAGAAATGGTAAAGAAAGACGGAAACGGCTTTCATTCAAAAGGACAAAAGTATTGATTACACCAGTCCCAGGATGCTCCATGACGGCTCACACATTCTACTCAGATAAAGTGTAGAAAACATGTTGATTATCCCCAAGGGAGGGATATGGCTGACCAACGCCTCCATCAAACCAACAGCTCTGTCCTCTGTTTACCTGTGTTGTTGAATGCTCATGGACAACCAGAAAATGATAAAGCCTGCCATGAACGAACACACAGGCCATATCCTTTACTCAAGAGCCTCGTTGAGACAAATCCGCTTTCATAGGCTGAAGAATAAAGCAAAAACACGCCTCGCTACAGAAGTCATCGAACAACGTGACATTGTCAAGCGGCTTTTACAGTCAGGATAGTGAATTAATATGTAATATTCTAATTTGAAGCCATCGTTCCAATGGAAGATTAGGTTATTGATTAGACCATTAGAAGGCTTGGCGGTTCCACCTTTACCTGTGATGCCCATCAGGAGAACCTGGGGCCACCTCGCCAAGATCAATCATGCTTCTCTCACAGAGAGCGAGAAAGAGCGAGAGCGGCATTTGTAAAAGTCCTCGCTTCTAGGGATTTAGTGTGTAATGAGTTAGCTTATGAATCCCGGCTGCTTGTCAAGAGAAAGGTCCGCTGAGCCGTCTTACAGGGGCATCCGTGAGATTCCACTTTATTGGAATCCCCACCCCTCAATCTCCCTTAATTTCCCTGCGTAAAGAGACCCTGAGGAGAAATGTTCCCTTCAGGAGGTGGCGAGGGAGCGTAATGGGAGTGATGCGCCAGAAAGCACGGTGCCTATTTTGTGCGTGTCAGTCATGGATTGCAGATTTAGAAAAGCCTCTTAAACTGACACAAAAGCACCGTTTTTCTCCACACAATAAGACCTTCTCATGTTATACAGAGCTATAATAAAAATAAATGGAGACATTATTGCTGTGAGGGTTGTTACAGTAAATTATAACAATCTTCATTTTGGAGCTGGAACGTTTCCTGTTGCAGTCTCTCCCTCTTGGGTTCTGATCGCTGTGTGGAAACTATCAGGCCCCATTCTGGGGAATACATTCCCAGTGATGCACAATAACCAATATTTTTGACATTTGCCTATTACCCTCAGATTTCCTTTAAAGAAATATACTTAAGGCAAATATACAGGGCTTAAACGAATGTGTCAACCCACTATATTCATTTTCAATGTCCAGAAACCCTTCAACTCTCTGAGGCGATGTACCTCGCCTTCTCCCATTTGCAATGTTTCTTTGCATGTATTCATGTCTGGAAAATGGGGTCATCATCAAACTTGAATGATTTGAGACAAAGGGGATTTGAGCTCTCGTCCATAACTTGTCATAGTGAGTAAGGACAGTGTTTTTTGATGGGTTTTTGGACCAGCTTGGATTAATTCTGCAGTGGGCATGTGGAAGAGTGTACATGTCATTTCAGAAACCATAAGCTCCATCAGAGGGGAAAATAGCCACTTCAAAACCAGATTGTATGGAGATTGCATGCAGCTATCCAACAAGTAGATTGGTTTGCGTGCTGGTTTTTGAAATGTCCAGCAGTTGACAGAGTTGGTGCTAATAGGTCTGTCCGTATGCATTGATTAACACATGGGTTCATCAAGGGTCCACAGCCTCACACTCAGAGGGTAACCTTCCATTAATATAGACATCTGAAGGCACACATCACAGACAGCCCTCTCCCGCCCATGGTAGCACAGCATACAGAGGAGTTGATTAGGAATGCCTCGCCTCAGACAAAGGACAGTAAGCTGAGGCTGCTGGTCTAAATTGAATTTCATTAGCGGTGGAACGGCGAGTCCTTTTCAAACTCATTAAAACATCTTCTGATTTCCTATTTAAAAAACGAATTCATCCTCCCATGTCAGTGATGACCACTTTCTTTCCCATTTCTCCACACCTCCATAGGTGGGGACTGAAAAATGAATGGTAGCTTTAATACGTTTGACTCAAGGATTCTGTCAGTGATGTTTCTGGGAAAAAGTATTAAAGAACTGTTGATGTGAGCTGTTCACAGAGTTTTCTTTTTTGGCAGGGAGGCAAAGTTGTACAATTTAATTAAAAAGTGGCGTCACTTTTCTATTTTACACTTGCTTAATGGAATTTGGCCCACCGTTGGTGTACACTAATTGAAAATAATGGAAGACTATAACAGAAAGCAATTGTCTATGATGTTGTAAATCTGTTAGGAAATTTCCTGACTGTGTGTTTTGAAAGTCAGACTTGAATCTTCGGTGTATTACGGCTCTGCATTTCTCTATTGTAAGCAATTTTTATCTCCCGCCAACAATAGATTTAGGGACAGAGGAGCAAAAGCAATCGCAATTTCCTGGCAGAATATCAATTTATTCAAATGTTAGACAAAAAGAAATAATGTGCTGTGCAATCGACGAACAACTCTGTTTATATACAGTTTATACATTTGTGTATATACAGTTCAAGTTGGAAGTTTACATACACTTAGGTTGGAGTCATTAAAACTATTTTTCAACCACTCCACACAATTCTTGTTAACAAACTATAGTTTTGGCAAGTCGGTTAGGACATCTACTTATCTAGTTATTTTTCCAACAATTTTTTACAGACAGATTGTTTCACTTATAATTCACTGTATCACAATTCCAGTGGGTCAGAAGTTTACATACACTAAGTTGACTGTGCCTTTAAACAGCTTGGAAAATTCCAGAAAATGATGTCATGGCTTTAGAAACTTCTGATAGGCTAATTTACATCATTTGAGTCAATTGGAGGTGTACCTGTGGATGTATTTCAAGGCCTACCTTCAAACTCAGTGCCTCTTTGCTTGACATCAGCCAGACTACGGTTTCCAACTGCACATGGGGACAAAGATCGTACTTTTTGGAGAAATGTCCTCTAGTCTGATGAAACAAAAATAGAACTGTTTGGCCATAATGACCATTGTTATGTTTGGAGGAAAAAGGGGGAAGGCTTGCAAGCCGAAGAACACCATCCCAACCGTGAAGCACAGGGGTGGTAGCATCATGCTGTGGGGGTGCTTTGCTGCAGGAGGGACTGGTGCACTTCACAAAATAGATGGCATCATGAGGAAGGAATATTATGTGGATATATTGAAGCAACTTCTCAAGACATCAGTCAGGAAGTTAAAGCTTGGTCGCAAATGGGTCTTCCAAATGGACAAAGACTCCAAGCATACTTCCAAAGTTGTGGAAAATAGCATGGCTTAAGAACAACAAAGATTTTCCCATGATGTCAAGCAAAGAGGCACTGAGTTTGAAGGTAGGCCTTGAAATACATCTACAGGTACACCTCCAATTGACTCAAATTATGTCAATTAGCCTATCAGAAGCTTCTAAAGCCATGACATCATTTTCTGGAATTTTCCAAGCTGTTTAAAGGCACCGTCAACTTCTGTGAATTATAAGTGAAACAATCTGTCTGTAAACAATTGTTGGAAAAATTACTTGTGTCATGCACAAAGTAGATGTCCTAATCGACTTGCCAAAACTATAGTTTGTTAACAAGAAATTTGTGGAGTGGTTTAAAAACTAGTTTTAATGACTCCAACCTAAGTGTATGTAAACTTCCGACTTCAACTGCATATATCTATATATGCACACACATTTACAATGCTTTCGGAAAGTATTCAGACCCCTTAACCTTTTCCACATTTTGTTACGTAACAGCCTTATTCTAAAAGGGATTCAATCATTGTTTTTACCCATCAATCTACAAACAATACCCCCTAATAACAAAGTGAAAACAGGTTTTTAGAATTGTTTGCAAATGTATTTAAAAAACAGAAATACCTTATTTACATAACTATTCAGACCCTTTGCTATGAGACTCGAAATTGAGCTCAGCTGCATCCTGTTTCCAATGATCATCCTTGAGATGATTCTACATCTTAATTTGATTCCACCTGTGGTAAATTCAATTGATTGGACATGATTTGGAAAGGCACACACCTGTCTATATAAGGTCCCACTCGAGGCTGTAATCGCTGCCAAAGGTGCTTCAGCAAAGTACTGAGTAAAGGATCTGAATACTTACGTAAATGTGATATTTCAGTTTTTTATTTTAATCTGTTTTTACTTTGTCATTATAGGGTATTGTGTGTAGATTGATTAGGGAAAAAAACTATTTAATCAACTTTAGAATAAGGCTGTCACATAATAAAATGTGGAAAAAGTCAAGGGGTCTGAATACTTTCCGAATGCACTGTATATAATCTCTTGTCTAAAACAACATATCATGATCACCTCATTAAAATACAGAAATAGACCCCAATCCCTCCCTCACACCCCATTTGTTTGGCAATGTAAAGTTGTAGAAAAGCCTCTTTTCTTCTTTATTTTTTATTTTTTACATTCATTCAAAGATGCGTTGAGTGGTAAAATTCAAGTCAGCATTATCCATCCAGCCATGACTAATATTCCCTTGTGGTATCTGCCTTTAGCCATAGTTCAGAGTTCAGGCAGAAGTTGAAAGACTAGCATTATTATGTCTCTGTTGTAATCCAGTCAAAACAAGATGATTAAGATAAAAGAGAATGCAATAACAAACAGCACTCTACCACCAGTTTAAATTCACATCTTCACTTTTTCATTTCATACACACTTTCTCTCTCTCTCTCTCTCTCTCTCTCTCTCTCTCTCTCTCTCTCTCTCTCTCTCTCTCTCTCTCTCTCTCTCTCTCTCTCTCTCTCTCTGTCTCTGTCTCTGTCTCTCTCTCTCTCTCACTGAGATCCTGAAGACGCACCTGAGCACAGAGTTTTTAGCATTAATGGCATCTGTTACGAAGCATACGCCTCTGAAACACTTTTAATGTAGATCTGATAGGCAGTTTCGGTTGAAAGAAGAAAAAAAACTAACAGAAATGTAGCATGTAACATTTGGGAGGTCATGGGGAGTAGAGCAGAGAGCGTATTACAAATTTGCATGGATGTCCTCGTGTCGCAGCACTTTGTAGGTAATCCAGTAGAAAATGTTGAAGAAGAGGAAGCTCAGAGGGAAGACTGCTCGGGATATCGTGTCGATGCGCTTGGCCCGGTCCACAAAGCGCTTGCGGACCGCCTCGCCATCGTATACGGTGGACACCGGCGGGGCGAAGATTGTGGCCCCCTCCACAGCCGTTCCGTCTTTGGTCTGCAGGCAGTGACCCAGTCCGTAGCCGCGGAAGTAAAACCCACGGCTGTCTCTCACCAGTTCTTCTTCCTGGGGAATGAAGCAAAAAGAAAGCACAGATTGGCTTCTCACTGTCTACTGGCATTAACTCATATTTCTTCACAGTGGGTAATTCTCAGATGCAGGCGTTTGGGGTGTAACGTAGCAAAAGGGCAACAGGGTGAGGGTATTACTTACTCAACTTAAATTGAAAAACACCAAGCATGCCTGGACTTAAAGAGCAACTGCCCCTAAAAAACAACTTCTCATTTAGAAAACAGTTGTTGCATTGATATTAGTCATAACCATTTATTCTACTGTCAAAGTTTACTACAAAGTGTAAATAGGATAATTTTGGTCATAACTCAAACTGAGTTTTGTGAGACATCACATCCTAAATGAAGTTTGGGTTTGTTTCAATCCTGCCCACATGCCAACAGCTTGTCAGCTACACACGACCCAATCGCAGTGGTGGAAAAAGTACGCAATTGTCATACTTGAGTAAAAGTAAAGATACATTAATAGAAAATGGCTCAAGTAAAAGTCAAAGTCACCCAGTAAAATACTACTTGAGTAAAAGTCTAAAAGTATTTGGTTTTAAATATACTTAAGTATCAAAAGTCAAAGTCAAAGTATAACTCATTTCAAATTCCTTATATTGAGCAAACCAGACGGCACCATTTTCCAGTTTTTATTTATTTAAGGATAGCCAGGTGCACACTCCAACGCTCAGACATAATTTACAATCGAAGCTTTTGTGTTTAGTTAGTCCGCCAGATCAGAGGCAGTAGGGATGACCAGGGATGTTCTCTTGATAAGTGTGTGAATTGGACAATTTTCCTGTCAAAATGTAACAAGTACTTTTGGGTGTCAGGGAAAATGTATGGAGTAAAAAGTACATCATTTTCTTTAGGAATGTAGTGAAGTAAAAGTAAAAGTTGGCAAAAATAGAAATAGTAAAGTAAAGTACAGATACCCCAGAAAACTACTTAAGTAGCACTTTAAAGTATTTTTACTTAAGTACTTTACAACACTGCCCAATCGTAATGCCCGTGGTCAATTTGGGTTGACTTTGGATGTCCCTGTGGGGCTTGTTAGGGACCATTGGTAAATTACAATGTCATTTGTTAAAATAAAATGTCATTAAACAGATACTCTTATCCAGAGTGACTTACAGTTAGTGCACTCATCTTAAGATAGCTAGGTGAGGCAACCACATATTACAGTCGTAGTAAGAAGAGTTTTGACTGGGCTGAGCGGGAGATGAGTGGATGCGAGCTTCGACTGGAAGTCAGTGGAATGTGCGGAGGAGTGGGGTGACATGAGAGAACTTGGGAAGGTTGAACACCAGGTGGGCTGCTGCGTTCTGGATAAATCGCAGGGTTTGATGGCACAAGCGGGGAGCCCAGCCAACAGAGAGTTGCAGTAGTCCAGACGGGAGATGACAAGTGCCTGGATTAGGACCTGTGCCGCTTCCTGTGTGATGTAATGTTGTACTCTACGGATGTTGTAGATCATGAACCTGAGTTGTCAACCGTGATGGAGAGGTCTTGGAGCGGGCAGGCCTTACCCTGAAGGAAGAGGAGGTTTGTCTTGTTGAGGTTAAGCTACATGGGACAATATGTAAAAATTGGCTCCAAATTTCAATGACTAAAAAACCTCAAACCAACTATAAATAGTATAAATTACTATATACAAATATTGAAAGCATTTAATGAGAAAACTAAAAGGTGTGCAACATGAAAATATTGTCTCATTTACATTGTGTAATTTATTGACGGTCCCTAACTAGCCCCGGAGATAGGCTATCCAAAGTCAAACCAATTTGCCACGGTCGCACATCAGCAGGCTGAAGCTAATTGGCAAAATAATTTGGCTAACTCTTCCCACACAAAAGAGACATCCACATCAAACCACACCCTGAAACCAACACCTGTTTCAATTCAGTCGTTGCTGCTAGCGTTTCTTAATGAACCAAATCTAAAACGAGGCCAAATCAGGAAGTGCAGTCGGGCATTAAGGGGAGAGCTATTTCCAGTGTTGTGTAATTTTGCCTCGTGTCATGGATGATTTGTGAGAGATGGTGTTTAATCAATCCAGCGGCCTAAGTTCAAGTTTGTTCAATCATCTGTCTTTCCGGAGTCTCTACACAGAGGGAGGGCAGCGGGAGAGGAACAGCATCATTAGCGCGAATGGGACATTTTACCGAAGTAAAAAAATTAACCTCCATTTCTCTTTGTAGGCAAAGGACTTTTTTATCTAAACTTCTGAAATAATAGACCTCTCAAGGTGCCGGTGTGAAAAGTCAGGGTCCCGACAAAAACTCACAATGGGCATTACCAATGATGGATGGCGGGCACTCTTTTTCCATGCAGAGTGAGATGCCATATTCCCTCTCTTTGTGGAGAATATTAATAGACATGTAGCTTAACGTTGACAGTCCTCTCACACCTTGAGAGATGCGCTTTGGCAGGGGAAAGTGGAGATGTGGGATCTAAATTGGGTGATTAGTAGTCTGTGTAAAGGCAGTGAGTGAATTGACCCTCCCGGGTGTGTCCCTTGGCAGGTCTTTGGGACCATCTCATTGCTGCACAGAATTGGCAGAGAATAGTAACATACGGACACCATTTCCTACTTTCCACACCCTTTCCACCATAGCTACTGTGGTAGCTGTACATTGGGTCTACAGTAAGTGTGCATGATACGTCTAGTGGTCTATCTGGAAGCTCTAAACTCTTAAATGGCTTTAGTGAAGGGCAGTTGGCAATATGCCCCCCATTTAAAGCCCAACTTCAGCTCTACTCTAAGTTCCTTTCTTCAATTACGATAATTGGCTTTCCTCTCTGACATGCCTGCCTTGTTCCTTGGCTGTGAGTGAAATTTTAGAAACAAACCGTTTATCTGTTGCCCAATGACAAATTACACCTTCAATAGTTGTAGCTCTTCTTTCACTAAGTTATCTCCTCTACTTCCAGCTAAACTATACAGTGCATCATCTGCTTAGGTCTAATGATGTATTTTGCCAAAGATAATAGGTACTCATCCTCGCTGGCCTGTGTTCATGGCCCCAGTCAGGTAGCTTCGGTACACACTTTGTGATTTGTTGGAGAGCAGTGCTGTTCTCACCACTGTGATCATCACCATGCAGTGTCCTGACTCTGCTGAGCAGGGGCGGACAAGGACCAGAAATCAGCCCAGCCCTGGGCCGGTCCATTTTGGGCCTGTGTCTATTTAGTGGGACAGTAGTCAATTAGCCAAATTATCATTCTGCGTTATGGGCAGTCCGTTTCTGCTGCAGAGTGTAAACTGAGTGTCTGTAGAAATGTTTGTGTTAAAATGGATTGGCATTTCTGTTGGCTTTTACCCAACTGCTAGAAATTCACACCAATGTTTTACATTATCGACTTTGACTTGGGGGGGAAGAGCCAAGGTAGAGCAGCAAGTAGTTGCCAACACTTAGAAATCAAACAGCTACAGTGCCTTCAGAAAGTATTCACACCCCTTGACTTTTTCCACGTTTTGTTGTTACAGCCTGAATTTAAAATGTATTACATTTAGATTTTTGGGGTCACTGGCCTACACACAATACCCCATAATATCAAAATGGAATTATGTTTTTCGATATGTTTGCAAATTAATTCGAAATGAAAAGCTGAAATGTCTTCAGTCAATAAGTATTCAACCCATTTGCTATGGCAAGCCTACAGGAGTAAACATTTACTTAACAAGTCACATAATAAGTTGCATGGACTCACTCCGTGTGCAATAATAGTTTTTAACATTCTTTTTTTATGACTACCTCATTTCTGTACCCCACACATACAATTGTCTGTAAGGTCCCTCAGGCGAGCAGTGAATTTCAACCACAGATTCAACCACAAAGACCAGGGAGGTTTTCCAATGCATCACAAAGAAGGGCACCTATTAGTAGATGCATAAAAAAAACAGACATTGAATATCCCTTTTGATCATGGTGAAGTTATTAATACACTTTGGATGGTTTATCAATAAACCCAGTCACAACAACGATACAGGAGTCCTTCCTAACTCAGTTGCATGTAATCGTTAAGGACTGGGGAATTTTTCAGTATTAAAAAGAAATGGAATGGAGTTAAGCACAGGGAAAATCCTAGAGGAAAATCTGGTTCAGTCTGCTTTCCACCAGACACTGGGAGATTAATTCACTTTTCAGCAAGACAATAATCTAAAACACAAGGCCAAATCTACACTGGAGTTGCTTATCAAGAAGAAAGTGAATGTTCCTGTTACAGTTTTGACTTAAATCTACTTGGATATCTATGGCAAGACCTGAAAATGGTTGTCTAGCAATGATCAACAACCAATTTGACAGAGCTTGAATAATTTTGAAAAGAGTAATGGGCAAATGTTGCACAATCCAGGTGTGGAAAGCTCTTAGAGACTTACCCAGAAAGACTGACAGCTGTAATCGCTGCCAAAGGTGCTTCTAGAAAGTATTGACTCAGGGGTGTGAATACTTATGTAAATGAGACATTTCTGTATTTAATTTTCAGTAAATTTGCTAAAATTAGTTTTCACTATGTCATTGGGTGAGAAAAAAAATCAATTTAATCCATTTTGAATTCAGGCTGTAACACAACAATATGTGTAATAAGTGAAGGGGTATGAATACTTTCTGAAGGCATATTTTTTACTCAACAAAAAAGATCCCCAAGTACTAAGCGATCAACACATGCCAACACCCTCAGAGCAGAGGATGTCCTGAAAAAGAAAAGTGCTTTCTTGAGAAGACAGGGAAGGTGAAACACATCCCCCCCCCCCCCCCCCCCCCCCCCACCCCCCCCATTGGAGAGAACACACCTGGAGCCGATGACACAGAAAGATATCAGATGGAAGACATTCGGTTTCGGGGGTCAATGGTGACAACAGATTCAGTTTGAGTGGACAGAGGTGACGGAACATTCACTTTGGGGTCAGAGGTGATACAGGGGTCAGTTTTACCCTGGCACAGGCGCTGCAGTGCTGACTCAGGTTTCCGTGGTAGCTGGTGCTGATAGTGTTGTTGCCAGGCAGGTCGTTTACTTTCCTCAGTGACTCTACACTCCCCGGTTGATTGGCCAAGGCCATGGCCTCCGTAGGGAAAGGAACAATACACAGATTGGAAAAATGTCATTTGAAACCATGCTATTCTCTCTTTTAATACCAATCAGAAATTAGCTGCACGTTGGATTGTGTACTTTTTTTCTCAGCTTTTGTCTATAATACACGGCTACTGAAAGAATTATGTGCTCAGCTACTGCAAAACTTAATTCCTGAGAAATGCTAATCTGCTTTTTGCTGAGTGCAGGAAATGTTATCTGCTTCATTCCAAATTCAGCAAAAGTACAGTACTTGCTTTGAGCCAAAAATAGATAAAAGATGTGGACATAAAATATATCAAACATGGTGGTGCGGAACTAAAAGGAAAACAAGCTATGCCATTTAGCCTTTAAATCAGAGAAGCACTCAAGGAAAAAGTTAAAAGTACGATACATCATCCACGGCAGTAACCAAGGGAATTACTATAGCTCAGGAGGCTGAGGAAAATATCCTTGAGGAACTAGAGTAAGTTGGCTTTGCAAAAACTGCAATATAACTCATTTTCTTACACAGTAGATATAAAGTAGTTGTATTTCCTGTGTGATGTAAGCTGTAGTGTATACAGTAGACGTACATGGGAGCTTGGGGGTCAGGGTCTGACTGCCCTCTGTTGTTTTTCAAAGCCAAGCTGAAGACCATGGAGGTACAGTAGGTATTGATCAACCCTGGTCAGTCAGTGATGGTAGCTAGGTGTGCTCCACCAGCCCAAGGCCACGCATCAATACCACCCTAGATAGATAATTCAGAAGCCAAATGCCTCGATGGGAGTAATTGCCCTACTGATGTGGAGAGGAGTTACTTCTTGCGCTCATGGAGAACCATTTCACTCCTTTTATTGTATTTGGGTCCAGTAGACAGACCACTAAATCTGTGGGATTTGTCTGCCCTGGACAGTGGGAGCTTTACTACAAGTCTGGGAAAATAGCCCAGCCATTTTGGGCCACCGTTTTCATGCGTTTTTTCAGATTCTGTTGTCTCTGCTCTTGAGAGTCAATTTTCTTTTTCGCTAAAGGGTCTCCCATCTGGTAATTTGCGCTCAGTAGCACCACCGCTCTCCATTCTCTACACGTGGGTACATGGTGGATTGGTTTGTTTGGCTGGATAGTAATACTTCAGATCAGCAATATTCTACTCCTCCTAAGCTCTTGTTCAGCCATAAAACCCCTTATATTACTCTCCCAGAGTTCCAGTGATGCGAGGCTGAAGGACAGGTTTAGCCTGTGTTACCGAGCAGGTTAATGGTGTGACGAGGGGATCAGGGAGCACATGGACATCTGTGCAGGTCAGTGTTCACCATGGAAATGATCTGAGCCTGAAACAAGCTGATCTTTCTCATGTAAAGTGACGGCCAGCTGTAGCGTGTTGCCGTTGTCAGTCTCTGAATATACAGCGGCGCACAATAACAAGGTCTGTAAATCAGTGTGGTAGAAAGTGACAGGTCTGTGTGTGTCCAGTGTGTGTCTGGTGATTTACACTCACTATTCTTTGCCGCCGCCGCTTCTTCCTCAGCCTGATAAACTCCTTGTGTTGCCGCGAGACAAAGTTGACTGCCGCGTACTCGAGCAGCGCGGCGAACACGAACAGCAGGCACACGGCCATCCAGATGTCAATGGCCTTCACGTAGGACACCTTGCGGGGAGGGGCACACAAGGTCACCGGGTCATCAATAGCGAATCAATGGAGGCGTTGGTTGGCATAATTAGGGGGAAATGGCGTAATGACACTGCCCTAAACAGGCAGACTATATTTTAGTCATTTAGCAGACGCTCTTATCCAGAGCGACTTACAGTTAGTGCATACATTTTTTTATATTTGTCGTACTGGTCCCCTGTGGGAATCAAACCCACAACCTTGGCGCAGCTCTACCAACTGAGCTACATGGGACTAGTGAGACTAATAAGCCATGTCCTCAGAATGGCCCAACATTTTAATGGGAGTCAATAAGATGCAGGCAGATGCATCAGATGCACATAGACTCATGCATCAGCCATGAGAGAGGTCACAGTAAGACACAGGGAATGTCAACTCTGCTCTGTTCATGAACACGCTAAGGTCAAAACATGTCAAACTCAAGTTTGTAATTCCAGTTCCAGTTCACTCCATAGTAATAGTTTGCCAGCTACCTGTCTAGACATGGCCTAGCTACTGTATCTATCTATATTGGCTTTTCCAGTCTAACGAACCTAGAGGCCTAGCATGTGAGGCAGCAGCTACTTATCCAGTTAAGGTACATTCACATGTGCGTCGTGCCAATCATTGCAGATGCTAGAAGTAATTGGTTATGTACTGGACCATTACATTGCATTCTGTTGATCTGGCAGGTGACAATAACCAGGTGCCAGTCTACTAAAGTGACATCTGAAATAGCCAATCAGCATTGGGAGAGGAGTCATTTGATTAAATAGAAACAATTTGAAACATTCTGATACATACCCACCAATGCTACCAGTTCGTACAAGCTTTGAGTTGACAGTGATGCTTCATGTGAATAGTGTTTACACGCCTTGCAAAATTGCTAGCTCTTACTATACTCGCTATCCATCATCCCACTTACTTGCCTTACTTTTTAACACTACATCCCATGTGTTGGTAGAGCCTTATCTATGCTCACCTTGGGTAGAGAGGCCCGGGACCCAGAGCTCTGGGTGGTCATGGTGAGCACGGTGGTGATGCCCAGGCCCACTCTAGCCGGGGCAGCATCCATGTTGATCCAGAAGGAGACCCAGGACAGGATGACGATGAGCAGGCTAGGGATGTACATCTGGATCAGGTAGTAGCCCATCTGTCTCTCCAGGTGGAACTTAACCTCGATGCAGGTGAATTTACCTGCCACCATAACCGATAGAATTGGCAAGTACTTATGTCAGTCTTTTGGCAAATTCAGTAGAATTTATGTGGTTTAAGAGTGTAGGTTGGAAAAGTTGCCACTGGTCCATGGAGTTCAGATCATATGTTGAGAAGGAAGTTGCTGCCACTCCATTGAGCACTTAATTTGCTTTTTTCTCATGTACATTTATCAATGCAGCATCCAGCACTTTTAATCATTCTGCAGAAAGCACCGTCTTTCTCATCAAGTTATGCTCTGAACTCTTTTCTTAAACTTGGATTCAATCCCCGAACCCCAAAGCTCCATATTGCCATTTATGTTCTTTTCAGAAAAACAATGATAACAATGTGCTCTTCCACTGAAGTTCCACCAAGGTCCCACCTGTGTTGTAGTGCTTGGTACAGTAGCCCAAATCCTGCTCATCTTTCAGCACAAACTGTGGGAGCGTAAGATCATCAGCCACCTGCACGGGGTTCTCGACCAACCACTCGAAGATTAGATCATTCATGGTATACCCAACTACAGAGAGAGAAAGAGATAAGATTAGAGTGGGAGAGACACAGGAGGGAGGGTGAAAGAGAAAGAGAGAGCGAGAGAGGGGGGAGAGAAGATGAGAAACTGAGAGAGAGGTACAAAGGGAAAGATATGGAGAGAGGGATAGAGTTGAGAAAGGGAGAGACAGGGAGGGTTGGAGAGTGAAAGACAGGTGTGAAGGAAAAGAGGGTGGTGGATGGTGAGGGAGAGAGTGAGTGGTGGGGAGTAAACAGGGTGACATCCTTCAGTCCAGCTGCCATTCCCATCTCCCTCCCGCCTGTTTATCATGATAAAAGTCATATGCCAAAGTGGCAGACCGGTGGCTTGAAGGTCGAACATGAAGGGTGAACGTGAGGTGCATGCTTTCCCAACAGCGGGAGCTGATGGCTTAATGGATGCAGGGTTGGCCTTGCATTCGCTTATACGTGTTTACGTCGCCAAAGACCCGCAAAGCCTGTCAGCTGTTTAAGCAAACATACATCACAGTAGACAAAGCAGCCATTCGTGACCACTGAAGACTAGATTGTAATTACTTTGAGCACACACATACAGTGGGGGAAAAAAGTATTTAGTCAGCCACCAATTGTGCAAGTTCTCCCACTTAAAAAGATGAGAGAGGCCTGTAATTTTCATCATAGGTACACGTACACTATGATAGACAAAATGAGATTTTTTTTCTCCAGAAAATCACATTGTAGGATTTTTTATGAATTTATTTGCAAATTATGGTGGAAAATAAGTATTTGGTCACCTACAAACAAGCAAGATTTCTGGCTCTCACAGACCTGTAACTTCTTCTTTAAGAGGCTCCTCTGTCCTCCACTAGTTACCTGTATTAATGGCACCTGTTTGAACTTGTTATCAGTATAAAATACACCTGTCCACAACCTCAAACAGTCACACTCCAAACACCACTATGGCCAAGACCAAAGAGCTGTCAAAGGACACCAGAAACAAAATTGTAGACCTGCACCAGGCTGGGAAGACTGAATCTGCAATAGGTAAGCAGCTTGGTTTGAAGAAATCAACTGTGGGAGCAATTATTAGGAAATGGAAGACATACAAGACCACTGATAATCTCCCTCGATCTGGGGCTCCACGCAAGATCTCACCCCGTGGGGTCAAAATGATCACAAGAACGGTGAGCAAAAATCCCAGAACCACACGGGGGGACCTAGTGAATGACCTGCAGAGAGCTGGGACCAAAGTAACAAAGCCTACCATCAGTAACACACTACGCCGCCAGGGACTCAAATCCTGCAGTGCCAGACGTGTCCCCCTGCTTAAGCCAGTACATGTCCAGGCCCGTCTGAAGTTTGTTAGAGTGCATTTGGATGATCCAGAAGAGGATTGGGAGAATGTCATATGGTCAGATGAAACCAAAATAGAACTTTTTGGTAAAAACTCAACTCGTCGTGTTTGGAGGACAAAGAATTATGAGTTGCATCCAAAGAACACCATACCTACTGTGAAGCATGGGGGTGGAAACATCATGCTTTGGGGCTGTTTTTCTGCAAAGGGACCAGGACGACTGATCCGTGTAATGGAAAGAATGAATGGGGCCATGTATCGTGAGATTTTGAGTGAAAACCTGCTTCCATCAGCAAGGGCATTGAAGATGAAACGTGGCTGGGTCTTTCAGCATGACAATGATCCCAAACACACCGCCCGGGCAACGAAGGAGTGGCTTTGTAAGAAGCATTTCAAGGTCCTGGAGTGGCCTAGCCAGTCTCCAGATCTCAACCCCATAGAAAATCTTTAGAGGGAGTTGAAAGTCCGTGTTGCCAAGCGACAGCCCCAAAACATCACTGCTCTAGAGGAGATCTGCATGGAGGAATGGGCCAAAATACCAGCAACAGTGTGTGAAAACCTTGTGAAGACTTACAGAAAACGTTTGACCTGTGTCATTGCCAACAAAGGGTATATAACAAAGTATTGAGAAACTTTTGTTATTGACCAAATACTTATTTTCCACCATAATTTGCAAATAAATTCATTAAAAATCCTACAATGTGATTTTCTGGATTTTTTTTCCTCATTTTGTCTGTCATAGTTGACGTATACCTATGATGAAAATTACAGGCCTCTCTCATCTTTTTAAGTGGGAGAACTTGCACAATTGGTGGCTGACTAAATACTTTTTTTCCCCACTGTACATACAGTTGAAGTCGGAAGTTTACATACACTTAGGTTGGAGTCATTAAAACTAGTTTTTCAACCACTCCATACATTTCTTGTTAACAAACTATAGTTTTGACAAGTCGGTTAGGACATATATTTTGTGCAACAATTGTTTACAGACAGATTATTTCACTTATAATTCACTGTATCACAATTCCAGTGGGTCAGAAGTTTACATACACTAAGTTGACTGTGCCTTTAAACAGCTTGGAAAATTCCAAAAAATGATGTCATGGCTTTAGAAGCTTCTGACAGGCTAATTGACATAATTTGAGTCAATTGGAGGTGTACCTGTGGATGTATTTCAAGGCCTACCTTCAAACTCAGTGCCTCTTTGCTTGACATCATGGGAAAATGAAAATAAATCAGCCAAGACCTCAGAAAATAAAATTTGTAGACCTCCACAAGTCTGGTTCATCCTTGGGAGCAATTTCCAAACGCCTGAAGGTACCACGTTCATCTGTACATACAATAGTACGCAAGTATAAACACCATGGGACCACGCAGCCGTCATACCGCTCAGGAAGGAAATGCGTTCTGTCTCCTAGAGATGAACATACTTTGGTGCGAAAAGTGCAAATCAATCCCAGAACAACAGCAAAGGACCTTGTGAAGATGCTGGAGGAAACAGGTACAAAAGTATCTATATCCACAGTAAAACGAGTCCTATATCGGCATAACCTGAAAGGCCGCTCAGCAAGGAAGAAGCCACTGCTCCAAAACCACCATAAAAAAGCCAGACTACGGTTTGCAACTGCACATGGGGACAAAGGTCTTACTTTTTGGAGAAATGTCCTCTGGTCTGATGAAACAAAAATAGAATTGTTTGGCCACAATGACCATCGTTATGTTTGGAGGAAAAAGGGGGTATGCTTGCAAGCCGAAGAACACCATCCCAACCGTGAAGCACGGGGGTGGCAGTATCATGCTGTGGGGGTGCTTTGCTGCAGGAGGGACTGGTGCACTTCACAAAATAGATGGCATCATGAGGAAGGAAAATTAAGTGGAAATATTGAAGCAACATCTCAAGACATCAGTCAGGAAGTTAAAGCTTGGTCGCAAATGGGTCTTCCAAATGGACAATGACCCCAAGCATACTTCCAAAGTTGTGGCAAAATGGCTTAAGGACAGCAAAGGCAAGGTATTGGAGTGGCCATCACAAAGCCCTGACCTCAATCCTATAGAAAATGTGTGGGCAGAACTGAAAAAGAATGTGTTCGAGCAAGGAGGCCTACAAACCTGACTCAGTTACACCAGCTCTGTCAGAAGGAATGGTCCAAAATTCACCCAACTTATTGTGGGAAGCTTGTGGAAGGCTACCCAAAACGTTTGACCCAAGTTAAACAATTTAAAGGCAATGCTACCAAATACTAATTGAGTGTATGTAAACTTCTGACCCACTGGGAATGTGATTAAATAAATAAAAGCTGAAATAAATCATTCTCTCTACTATTATTCTGACATTTCACATTCTTAACATAAAGTGGTGATCCTAACTGACCTAAGACAGGGAATTTTTACTAGGATTAAATGTCAGGAATTGTGAACAACTGAGTTTAAATGTATTTGGCTAAGGTGTATGTAAACGTCCGACTTCAACTGTATGTAGGGCCCCATAAAACGGATTTCAACAATATAAAAAAAAATGTATTGAACTTATTAGTAGGAAATGCATTAATCTGACCAAGTGAATCATAAAACATGAACAAAATGAATCAGTGATTTGTATTTTCAGGCATCTTTCTTAAACGGCACAGGAATGCCTCTGTGCCTAAGTGTGCAGTGCGTGCGTATGTCTACACTTTGTGTAGCTGTTAGCGATGATGCTAATGATAACCTTCTTCTGGTAGAGATGGATAGGCTTTACCAAAAACCTTGTCAATTAAATGTTATCTACAAAGTAGCCTATGCCTACCTTGCAGAATGACATCATGATTATTTACATCAATCCAGTGGCCATTTGTTTTGCAAACTCCTCAATCACATAAGCGCTACAGCAACAACTTGCACAGGGCTGCAGTGGAGCGGGTCGAGAGATTGAAGTTCCTCGGTGTCCAAATCACTAAGAACTTAAAATGTCCACACACACGCGCACAGTTGTGAAGAAGGCGCGACAGCGCCTCTTCCCCCTAAGGAGGTTGAAAAGGTTTGGCATGGGGCCCTCAAATCCTCAAAAAGTTCTACAACTGTACCATTGAGAGCATCGTGACTGGCTGCATCACTGCTTGGTATGGCAATAGCACCGCTCTCAATCGCATGGTGCTACAGAGGGTGGTGCAGACAGCCCAGTACATCAATGGGGCTGAGCTCCCTGCCATCCAGAACCTCTATATCAGGCGGCTTGAAAGGAATTCCTGGAATATCGTTAAAGATTCCAACCACCCAAGTCATAGACTGTTCTCTCTGCTTCCGCACGGCAAGCGTTTCCGGTACCTCTCGTGGCATGAAAAATTATTTTCAATGTAAATATTCGAACAAAAGCGATCAAAGTTAATTTGAGTTACCTCTTCGTTTATTATCCTGCCCCCACAAAAAAAACTGAACGTTAAAAAGTAGAGTTTCAACCCGGCTTTATAGTTTGCGCAACATTGTAATCTATGTTTGAAACCAACGCATGGCCGTGGCCATGTGAGAAGCGCGGCAATATCTCTCACATAACTAGAATGAGATTAACTTTGTATTTGTATTTATTAAGGATCCCCATTAGCTGCTGCCAAGGCAGCAGCTACTCTTCCTGGGGTCGAGCAATATTAAGACAGTTACAGTGCATTCGGAAAGTATTCAGACTTCAGGGCAGTTAGAGGGACATAAATTAGGTTACTTACATTGTGTCTTCCAAAGCCCCTGGGATAATGTACATTTGCTGAAGCATTATGGCAACTCAGCGACACAATGGTAGGGATTAATTGAGCTGGGTTTGGGTCATTGATAAGTCATTGTCTCAACACAGCCTTATAATGCTGTGAAAGGATCCAGGAACCCAAATGATTTGGGTGGTGGTTTCCAGAAGGTATCAAAATTGCCAATAAATGTTACACCCACAGAGCTGCAATAGTCTCATAGACAGTTATGGAGGGCTAAAAGTCTGCTGAACCGTTCAATGCCACGATTTAGGGGGGGCACAAGGCCAGATATTATGGGGCGTTTGTTGGTTACAAGCAGAGACCCAATCAGTTCTTTCAAATCCATCTTCAGCTGTTCTGAGCTGCCCTTCATAATGTCATTGAATCCCACATGAACTATGATCGACTCAATTTCCTGATGCAGGTTTAAAATGTTTGGGAGCAGCTTATTGATGTCCTGTACTCATGCTCCTTGATAGCACAAATTATTTGCTCCAGGGACTGAGACATGTCTCACCATTGAACTGCCCAATACAACGGCTGGAGAAGGGGATGGAGATATCCGCTCATTCCTACCCCTCACACAATTCGTTGAACATTTCACGGGCTCACGATCTCTCTTCCTCTCTGCTCTGATAAACATGAGCCTACAACTCTCATCTCTCCAGCGTTGTACTTCATCATTTATTTCCTTATAGAATTGCGTGAGTGGTTCTGAAGGAACTGCAGCACCCCTGATAAATTGAAATAAAATAGTTATAGAAGTTATACAATCACTGCTGTCTGTTCAGAAATAAATGAAATCATTCAGAATAGCCTGCTACACAATGAGAAGGCCTATAATTTAGCCACAGAGGATCAATAGCTACTTAAAAAATAGCCTAGCTGTGGATTGTAGCCCAATAACAAGGAATAGCCTACAGTCGGGAACGTGCGGCAAATCTGTCAGTGAAAAAACAGCATGCAGACAAACAGGTATTTTGCATAATTTCAAATACAATCGAGGGAAAACACATGTTGGAAAGCAAATGGCTCCTGCTGAAAAGAGAAGACTCTATACTGTAGGCTACCAAAATATTTGATAAACTTCCAAATATTGTTTTAAAAGTAAAACAAGAGAGAGATAGGCTTTTGGCCCGAGCGCATCGGCCATCACCAGCGAGTGAGCTGCGCATCATTGGGTGAGTCAGTGAAACTTGAAAGCATTTTTAGGACTATCATTTCCTCCTCATATTGTTACCTACAATATGTGTCTCCACACACCTAAGCCTAGGGCATTGATGGATTCAAGAAAAGGTTGTTTTTATTGATCTCAGATGCTCTGTTTGTCAGTGTCAAAGTAGCCTGCCAGTTCGATCAATTGTGCGGTATTAAAAAAGATTCGGCCAAAGTCTCCAGTCATTTAAAATGACGTAGAATTGCATGAAATGTGTTTATAAAAGGCCAAACATTTTCCGGACCCTAGGCTACTAAAGATGTTCCCCAACTTTTGTAAGTGCCTCTACTCTACTGCTCTATGCCACTACGCAAATGCGATGATATGCATGCAATGCTTTATTATAAAAGTGATTTTTTTTCTCATGCAATCGGTTACCTCAAAACTCCCCAGGTCACCCCCCTCTGGCGCTCACTTTTTGTTACTGCACCTCCCGATTGACAAATTAAGCATTGCATAAGACTG
The DNA here is from genome assembly GCF_964263955.1 of Coregonus lavaretus. Lineage (NCBI taxonomy): Eukaryota > Metazoa > Chordata > Actinopteri > Salmoniformes > Salmonidae > Coregonus > Coregonus lavaretus. The sequence goes on along the minus strand of NC_140016.1, from coordinate 36,402,257 downwards.
CTAAGTAGCGAACTAAATAGCTAACAAAATGGCTACATGAAGCTTACCTTTTCCATTTTATTCTTATTTTTGCACTGTCTCTATGCACACTCACAGGGCCCTACACACTACGTATACTGATACGCCAACACACATAAAAACACTCACTCCATCATTTGCTCACACACACATAATATGCACATACATTTATACTGACTCTACACACACCCACTCACATACAATCATCAAATACGTCGCTGCTACTCTGTTTATCATATATCCTGATGCCTAGTCACCTTACCCCTATACATACAGTGGGGGAAAAAAAGTATTTAGTCAGTCACCAATTGTGCAAGTTCTCCCACTTAAAAAGATGAGAGAGGCCTGTAATTTTCATCATAGGTACACGTCAACTATATGACGGACAGAATGAGAAAAAAATATCCAGAAAATCACATTGTAGGATTTTTAATGAATTTATTTGCAAATTATGGTGGAAAATAAAGTATTTGGTCAATAACAAAAGTTTCTCAATACTTTGTTATATACCCTTTGTTGGCAATGACACAGGTCAAATGTTTTCTGTAAGTCTTCACAAGGTTTTCACACACTGTTGCTGGTATTTTGGCCCATTCCTCCATGCAGATCTCCTCTAGAGCAGTGATGTTTTGGGGCTGTCGCTGGGCAACACGGACTTTCAACTCCCTCCAAAGATTTTCTATGGGGTTGAGATCTGGAGACTGGCTAGGCCACTCCAGGACCTTGAAATGCTTCTTACGAAGCCACTCCTTCGTTGCCCGGGCGGTGTGTTTGGGATCATTGTCATGCTGAAAGACCCAGCCACGTTTCATCTTCAATGCCCTTGCTGATGGAAGGAGGTTTTCACTCAAAATCTCACGATACATGGCCCCATTCATTCTTTCCTTTACACGGATCAGTCGTCCTTGTCCCTTTGCAGAAAAATAGCCCCAAAGCATGATGTTTCCACCCCCATGCTTCACAGTAGGTATGGTGTTCTTTGGATGCAACTCAGCATTCTTTGTCCTCCAAACACGACGAGTTGAGTTTTTACCAAAAAGTTCTATTTTGGTTTCATCTGACCATATGACATTCTCCCAATCCTCTTCTGGATCATCCAAATGCACTCTAGCAAACTTCAGACGGGCCTGGACATGTACTGGCTTAAGCAGGGGGACACGTCTGGCACTGCAGGATTTGAGTCCCTGGATTTTTTTTTCTCAATTTGTCTGTCATAGTTGACGTGTACCTATGATGAAAATTACAGGCCTCTCTCATCTTTTTAAGTGGGAGAACTTGCACAATTGGTGGCTGACTAAATACTTTTTCCCCCACTGTATCTACCTCTATCGATCCAGTATCCCTGCACATTGTAAATATGGTACTGGAACTGACCCTGTATATCGTATGCTTACTTACTTTATCATGTTCTTCTTATTTCTTATTTTTATATCTCGTGTGTTTTTGTTCTACCTTGTTATTTTTTATATTACATTGTTATTGATTTCTGCATTGCTGGGGTTAGAGCTTGCAAGAAAAGCATTTCACTGTGACGTTCTGGCTCCGGGACTCTTAGTTGTGAGCCAGGGTTGTCGTTTTCTGTTGGGTGTATTTCTATGTGGGATCTAGTTGTTTCATTTCTAGGTTTGGGTTTTATGTTGATTAGTCATATGACTCCCAATCGGAGGTAACGAGTGTCAGCTGTCGGCTCGTTATCTCTGATTGGGAGCCATATTTATTCTGTATGTTTTCTTGTGGGCATTGTGGGTTATTGTTCCGTGTTTCAGTCGTTGTACTGTGGACTTCACGAGTCGTCTTTTGTTTTGTATTTCGGTGCTTTTTCCAATTAAAGTCATGTTCGTTCAACGCGCTGCGCTTTGGTCTCCTTCACTCCTAGACGATCGTGACAGAATAACCCACCAAGAAAAGACCAAGCAGCGCGTCCAGGAGCAAAGGGTCTGGACATGGATGGAACTGTTGGACGGTAAAGGGTCCTGGACTTGGGAGGAGATCCTGGATGGTATGGATCGCCGACCATGGAACGAGACGGTGGAGAGGCGACGGCGAGAGGAGCAACGGCATCGGCAGGGCCATCGTCGGAAGGACGGGAGGCAACCCCAAAAAGTTTTTGGGGGGGGGCACATGGCTTGGGCGACTGAGCAGCAGGAGGCTGCCACAAGGCAGATTCAGAAGGCTACCAGGTTAAGGGGGCTGACGGAGGCAGAGAAGGGACGGATTCAGGAGGCTACCAGGTTAAGGGGGCGACTGGGAAAGGCAGGGAAGGAAGGTGTAGAGGCACGGCGAGAGGTACTGGGGTGTGTAACCAGTCCGGTCCGGCCCGTTCCTAATCCCGAGGTACAGCCAGTAGTGTGTGTCCCCAGTACGGTACGGCCTGTTCCGGCCCCTCGCACTAAGTGTACGGTGCGCGTCGCCAGCCCAGCCCGGCCTGTTCCTGAGCCTCATACGAAGCCTACGGTGCGCGTCGCCAGCCCAGCCCGGCCTGTTCCGGCCACTCGCACCAGGGATACGGTGCGCGTCGCCAGCCCAGCCCGGCCTGTTCCTACTCCACGCACCAGGGATACGGTGCGCTTCGCCAGCCCGGCCCGGCCTGTTCCGGCCACTCGCACCAGGGATACGGTGCGCGTCGCCAGCCCAGCCCGGCCTGTTCCTACTCCACGCACCAGGGATACGGTGCGCTTCGCCAGCCCGGCCCGGCCTGTTCCGGCCTCTCGCACCAGGGATACGGTGCGCGTCGCCAGCCCAGCCCGGCCTGTTCCTGCTCTCCGCACTAGGCCTTATGTGCGTCCCCAGGGTCCAGCATGCCCTGTTGCTGCTCCCCGCACTAGGCCTTATGTGCGTCCCCAGGGCCAAGCATGCCCTGTTGCTGCTTCCCGCACTAGCCCTGAGATGCGTGTCCTCAGCCCGGTACCTCCAGTTCCGGCACCACGCACCAGGCCTACGGTGCGCCTCAGACGGCCAGAGTCTGCCGTCTGCCCAACGCCGTCTGAACTGCCCGTCTGCCCAACGCCGTCTGAACTGCCCGTCTGCCCAACGCCGTCTGAACTGCCCGTCTGCCCAACGCCGTCTGAACTGCCCGTCTGCCCAACGGCGCCTGAACTGCCCGTCTGCCCAACGCCGTCTGAACTGCCCGTCTGCCCAACGCCGTCTGAACTGTCCGTCTGCCCAACGCCGTCTGAACTGCCCGTCTGTACTGAGCCTGCAAAGCCGCCCGTCTGCCATGAGCCTTCAGAGCCGTCCGCCAGACCGGAGCCGCTAGAGCTCTCCGCCAGACAGGATCAGCCAGAGCCTTCCGCCAGACAGGATCAGCCAGAGCCTTCCGCCAGACAGGATCAGCCAGAGCCTTCCGCCAGACAGGATCAGCCAGAGCCTTCCGCCAGACAGGATCAGCCAGAGCCTTCCGCCAGACAGGATCAGCCAGTGCCTTCCGCCAGACAGGAGCAGCCAGAGCCTTCCGTCAGACCGGATCAGCCAGAGCCTTCCGCCAGACAGGAGCAGCCAGAGCCTTCCGCCAGACGGGATCAGCCAGAGCCTTCCGCCAGCCATGAGTGGCCAGATCCGTCAGCCAGCCATGAGCAGCCAGATCCGTCAGCCAGCCATGAGCAGCCAGATCCGTCAGCCAGCCATGAGCCGTCCAGCCAGGATCCGCCAGAGCCGTCCAGCCAGGATCCGCCAGAGCCGTCCAGCCAGGATCCGCCAGAGCCAGCCAGCCAGGATCCGCCATTTAGTCAGGTGCTGCCCCTTAGTCCAGTGCTGCCCCTTAGTCCAGTGCTGCCCCTTAGTCCGGTGCTGTCCCTTAGCCTGGTGCTGCCTCTTAGTCCGGTGCTGCCCATTAATCCAGGTGGGTTTAAGTGGAGGGTGGTCATTGGGAGGAGGTTAAGAAGGCGGGTAGTAACTATAGTGGGGTGGTGGTCAAGCCCGGAGCTGGAACCGCCTCCGGGGAGCAACACCCACCCAGCCCTCCCCTGTTGTGAGGCGCGGTCGCAGTCCGCGCCTTTAGGGGGGGGTACTGTGACGTTCTGGCTCCGGGACTCTTAGTTGTGAGCCAGGGTTGTCGTTTTCTGTTGGGTGTATTTCTATGTGGGATCTAGTTGTTTCATTTCTAGGTTTGGGTTTTATGTTGATTAGTCATATGACTCCCAATCGGAGGTAACGAGTGTCAGCTGTCGGCTCGTTATCTCTGATTGGGAGCCATATTTATTCTGTATGTTTTCTTGTGGGCATTGTGGGTTATTGTTCCGTGTTTCAGTCGTTGTACTGTGGACTTCACGAGTCGTCTTTTGTTTTGTATTTCGGTGCTTTTTCCAATTAAAGTCATGTTCGTTCAACGCGCTGCGCTTTGGTATCCTTCACTCCTAGACGATCGTGACATTCACTGTACTTGTGCATGTGACATTAAAACTTGAAACTGAAACTGAAACATTAAAGGGTAACTTCACCCAAAAACATTTTTTTCAAATTTTCCCAGACCTAAAAAATAGTCTCCTGATGTGGATTAAACATTGTTGTGGACTTAGAACATCCAATTCTGTTGTTTTTCTATTTTAAAAAGTGTGATTTTGAGAGTGAAAACCTGAAAACAATGGGGAAAACAAAACAGAGAAAATTGAATTTGGGAAAAAACCAAACAGAATCAGCCTAAAAATTTAACTGATTTTATAGGGCCCTACATATGCGTACACACAAATATGCATACACATAATATGCATGGGTACACGCGCACACACACACACCTCAACCCTGTCTATCCTCCCACACCTTTTGAAGGCTCTATTTCCCCTCACAGGGGTCTGATTACCGGACCATTAAAAATGCACGGAGCATGCATTAATGCCGTGCAATACTTGACACATCTGAATAATACTACTGATGTCTGTCTGGGCCCTTGGGGCCTGAGTAACAAAGACATAAATTATTCAAGACGTTATCACCTGATCCTTACCAGCAGCCTGAAAACAACATGACCACTAAAATACAATTATCTTGCTCCTGAAGAGTTCTGAGTCATTCACATATCCTTCCCTAACAAGCAAGGAGAATACCAACGTCTTCATAAAGGTGACGAAATGTTATCTTTTCGTTCCCAGTTATACACTAATAGGAGTCAAACATCAAATTAATATATTCAAAGTGTGTGGTCAAAGTGGAATTTATGAGGTGCATTGTCTGGATGTATTTGACGAGGTGACCTAGCTGAGGATACCAACGTTTTTATGGCCTTGTCCCTGTAAAAAAACACATTTGAATTGGTCAAGCTTCAGATCTACTGTCTAACTCTGTCCTGTTGATTTACACTTTATACATCTACTTACTGACTTAAGGATACCAAATTGGGTCACAAGAACACATGATGGTTTTAAAGGTTGTTTGAAGTAGGATATAGCTACAGTGCAGACTATTTATATAAACTAGAGCTCAAGGCATCAAGATTAAGGCTGTCAAACAGCACTGGTCTGGACTTCCATTCTCAGAATGATCAGCCCCCGAAGATATCCCTCTCTCTTTTCCCTCCTTGCTCTCATCATCAATGTGGCAGCGTTGGCAGTTGGCACAGCGCATTATAGTTAAACTTGCAACTGTCCTCGTCATGTCCTCCCCAGGCAGCCAAGGTGATCACACCCTGGGCAGTGTACTAACACTTGTCAAAACAGAGCTGGCTGTCCCCTTTAGTGACACGAAGAGGAGGGCTTCCTTTAATCAAAAAATTATTAGTACCCCTGTAATGGCCCTGTCAGGTAGTAAACTTGCTGGCTGGCATGCTTTCCACTGTTGGCCAAGATTTTTCTCCTCACCTGCTCTCCACACTTTAGGAGGGTAGATTTAATTGCAGACAACAAGAGGACAAGTGGTAAACATTTAGGGGGGAAAGTGATCAAAGTCTTTGCCATCTCTGAAGGTCTGAGAGGAACAGTGGTAGAGTTACTCTGTAGGGCAATGCTGAGAATAGTGAACCTAATAATACATCTGCATGTTGATTCACACAATTATATTTATCAATCTTTTACCATATTTGGCATTGAAATATGGGTATACACTCCAAGCAAGTCCCTAAACATCTTCAATTGAAACAGAGAGGTATAAGGCAATAAACATACTAACACACAACTTGACTTATCATTAATTTCAAATGCTTGCTGCTGGATCTCCCAGCAAGAAATCTGTTGTCTCCTGAGCCAGTTTTGCTCCCATTTGGTTCTCCTCTTGCTAGTTATTTTGTCTGGCCTGGCAGAGATGGAATTAAGCCACCTCCGGGTGCCAGGGGTGGGTCATATAATAAAAGGGGACACAAAATGAAAGTTTCATTATTGATATCCTCGGAATTGGATTTGTGGATGCTATCAGTGCTTGGGGCAAGGGGTATCAAATTGACTTTTTTTCCCTGTTTACCTTTTATTTAGGTAACAAGGAAGGACATGCTATGCACAGGCTTTATAGACTGGACTTTGTTCTATTGATATTTGTAATGAAGAGATTCCTACATTTGATACACCACACAGGAATTTCATTACCCTTACACGACATCACTGACAAAGCTAAACTGTAATTTTTTATTCCTGGGTCACTAAATCACACAAGTCGGTGTCAGAAAGTCCATTTTTCATTTTATGTATGCACGAGTAACCGTCATCTGAGGATGTTTGATAAAAGCAGCAACTCAAAACCTAGCCTGTCACATTCAGGCATTGAATATAACCTCAATCAATGTCACTCATATGTGGTTATATTACAAAGGTATGTGGACACCCCTTCAAATTAGTGGATTTGGCTATTTCAGCCGTTGCTGACAGGTGTATAAAATCGAGCACACAGCCATGCAATCTCTATAGACAAACATTGGCAGTAGAATGGCCCATACTGGAGAACTCAGTGACTTTCATAAGATGCCACCTTTCCAACAAGTCAGTTCATCAAATTTCTGCCCTGCTAGAGCTGCCCCAGTCAACTGTAAGTGCTGTTATTGTGAAGTGGAAAGGTCTAGGAGCAACAACGGCTCAGCCACAAAGTGGTAGGCCATACAAACTCACAGAACGGGACTGCCGAGTGCTGAAGCGTGTAGCCCATAAAAATCGACTGTCCTCGGTTGCAACACTCACCACCATGTTCCAAACTGCCTCTGGAAGCAACGTCAGCACAATAACTATTCGTTGGGAGCTTCATGAAGTGGGTTTCCATGGCACCATGCACAATACCAAGTGTCGGCTAGAGTTGTGTAAAGCTTGCCGCCATTTGACTCTGGAGCAGTGGAAACGTGTTCTCTGGAGTGATGAATCACGCTTCAACATCTGGCAGTTCGACTGATGAATCTGGGTTTGGCGAATGCCAGGAGAACACTACCTGCCCCAATGCATAGTGCCAACTATAAAGTTTGGTGGAGGAGGAATAATTGTCTGGGGCTGTTTTTCATGGTTCGGGCCAGGCCCCTTAGTTCCAGTGAAGGGAAATCTCAATGCTACAGCATAAAATGACATTCTAGACAATTCTGTGCTTCCAACTTTCTGGCAACAGTTTGGGGAAGGCCCTTTCCTGTTCCAGCATGATAATTGCCCGACCTCACTAATGCTTGTGGCTGAATGGAAGCAAGTCCCCGCAGCAATGTTCTAACATCTAGTGGAAAACCTTCCCAGAAGAGTGTTAAGGCTGTTATAGCAGCAAAGGGGGGACCAACTCCATATTAATGCCCATGATTTTGGAATGAGATGTTCGATGAGCAGGTGTCCTACATCATTTTGGTCATGTAGTGTATCTCTTATGAATTTCACAACTTAAAACCACAAACTAAAAGCCAGTGTGAAAAAGGGAGTGGAGGAAATGAAAAGGAAAATGAGGAAGAAGGAGACTCACAGCTTTCAAGCTGCATGGTACAGGTCTGAATATCCATGGGGAAATTCTTCAAGTCCATAGGGCAGGACAGGATGAGAGTCAGCCTGAGATAGAACGAGAGAGAGAAAAGAGAGAAGGGCAGCTTTAGGTGAAGGTAAAGGGCAAAGGAGAGCGTGAAAGAAGAGAATTACAACATACAGGGATAAATTAAGACAAAGAGGCAAAGGAATACAGGTAGAATCAGGAATTCCCCAGGGCAGCTATCTAGGCCCCTTATTTTTGTGTGTGAGAGAAATAAAATTATATTAGCATTACTTTAAGGTTCATATAAATTATATGTGTGTACAATCCTGTTACTCTGGTTGTGTAAGTTGTTGTTATAACATATCTCTGTACCTGGTCCACCACGGCTGTGCACCTCCTGTGTTCTTACCCCCACCCTCTGTACTCTGAAACTTGCATGTTCGGATACAAGGTATCTCTGTTCCGAACAAAGTCTCTCCTTATCCTCTATTCTAAGAACAAACAGTTCTTAGTACTCGAAGGAGAACACAGAGAACAGAATATTTAGCTACCTCATCTGGTAGATATCGGTTGGTTCGACACATTGAGACAGTTGTGGTGGAACCAGCCATGAGTAAGCATTTATATGTCCTCTGTTAATCTCTGCATGTCAAAGCTCTCGGCCCAAAACTCAAGAGTGTTGGGTCGACCAGCTTCATTATTGCAGAGCACTCACTCTATTCACTTGTGTGTATGGTGTGACCTGCTCCCTTATTAATACGTTTTGAATAAAGTAATATCCTGATTGGTGATTGACCTTGTCTCTCCTCATTATTGATTAGAATTTCCACGACACATGCCACTGGCCTTGAGTAAAGCCTGTGTGGCTATGTATGTGGATGACTCAACACTATACACGTCAGCTACTACAGTGAGTGAAATCACTGCCACACTTAACAAAGAGCTGCAGTTAGTTTCAGAATGGGTGGCAATAAATAAATTAGTCCTAAATATTTCAAAAACTAAGAACATTGTATTCGGGACAAATCATTCACTAAACCCTAAACCTCAGCTGAATCTTGTAACAAATAATGTGGAAATTTAGCAAGCTGAGGTGACTAAACGGCTTGGAATAACCCTGGATTGTAAACTGTCATGGTCAAAACATGTTGATACAACAGTAGCTAAGATGGGGTGAAGTATGTCCATAATAAAGCGCTGCTCTGCCTTTTTAACACTATCAACAAGGCAGGTCCTACAGGCTCTAGTTTTGTCGCACCTGGACTACTGTTACAAAGAGGGACTTCGGAAAATTACAATTGGCTCAGAACAGGGCCGCACGGCTGGCTCTTAAATGTACACGGAGAGCTAACATTAATAATATGCATGTAAATCTCTCATGGCTCAAAGTGGAGGAGAGATTGACATCATCATTACTTGTTTTTGTAAGAAGTTTTGACATGCACACAGCTTGGCCACCCATGCATACCCCACAAGATATGCCACCAAAGGTCTCTTCACAATCCCCATGTCAAGAACAGACTATGGGAGGCGCACAGTACTACATAGAGCCATGGCTACATGGAACTCTATTCCACATCAGGTAACTGATGCAAGCAGTATAATCGGATTTAAAATACACCTTATGGAACAGCGGGACTGTAAAGAGACACACAGGAATAGACACACACACATGATAAGACATACACTCTACACACACACGTACACATGGATGTTGTATTGAAGTGGCCTGAGGGAACACACTAAATGTATTGGGTAAAGTGTTATGAAATGTAATGCCTTGGCAGCAGCTAAAGAGATCCTTAATAAATACAAATACAGATGCAAAGGGCAATAAAGGGACTTCGAAGGTCAGAAATGTGACTTAAAATGTACCTAATGCTTCAACGGTAGCAAAATGTACGGCCTACCCTTAGATAAACTCTTTACTATACATTACGGCATGAATTGTGTGCGTTTTCTCCGGTTATCAAATAAGGCAAATTGCAAAGGATGCCATGAGTTACGGTGCCATTTGGTTACAGGGCTCCGCTGTAATAGCAATCTAATTGGTAGACACATCCTTCCCTTTATTTATTGCGGCACTGATGCTTTGAGCCTTCAAGGAGCCGTGGGGAAGAGAAGGAGCTATTAGAGAGTTTGGGTTTGAAGAGAAGCTGTGTAATTACCTGCTGTAATGTATTGCCCAGAGGAGCGACAAGAGCCACCAGCTCTATGCTACTCGCAGGAGCCTCCATTGCTATTGTGCTGCGATAACGTGCAATTCTAAGCACAAAAATATCACTGATGAATGAGCCTTTCGAAGCTTCTCTGCGTGTGTAATTTATCCTCAGTTTCAGAAAGGTAGCTACGAAAATGCATTTGGACTAGTGTGTGATGATTGCTAGCGGATAAATCCGCCGTTGTAATCAATATGGTATGCTTAACTGCATGTTTTTCAATTCCTTTCATGGGATCATGAATGTTGATGAAGGAGAGATAGATCAAATCACAGCAGTGTATGGGTTTGATTGAGGGTCTAATATATTGGTATCAAAGTTATCATAATGAATAAATCACTAGCTCCCCCTTCGGCCATAGGCAGAATTTTCTTGAATAACTCACTAGCTCCCTCTGTGGCCACAGACCGAACTGTCTCTGCTCACCTGATGCTATACAGTACACTCCCATCTTGGAAGATCCGCAGCAGTTTGTTGTCGGTGGTGACCTCGTGGAAGTTAGCCCCCTTCTCATTAGCGAAGAACAGGTCAGGCTTCCAGATGGCGTCCAACATGGAGGGATCCAGGTCCAAGGAGTTATCTGGGTACTCCTGGTAAGCCAATCGGGGATCGTTCCATTTTTGCCGTAGGAACACATTGAGCCTGTAGTCCTGTGTATTGACCAAGAAATTGACTCATTGGCTCTTTCTCAATTAATCTTTTCTCGATTCTTCGCATCCTCTTTCCTCGCCTCCTCCTCAAAACGCATAGGAGAAGATGTCAGAGGGGATGGACTTTGGGCCTTCTCCTCGAATGCCGTTGAGAAGGAGGCGAGGAGATGGGATGTGAGGAATTGCGGAAGATACATCGAGGTTGAGCCATGATACTGTTGCCAGGTTTCAATTATTTAATTAGCATGTTCTGTTAATGATAGTCTGTCTCTGATGTAAAGTGGGAAGTCTGATTAAATTAATAACCTATACAGCTGTTAATTATACCCAAGCCAATGCGACAAAGGGAAGCTTCTTTTCAATTAGTTCTTTGAAAAGTAGAGTGTATTTATACTTTGAAAAGTAGTGTGTATCTTGATAAGACTGATTTGAATTTAGTTGAGGGTTACACTAATGGAATTAGCAGTCATGCAACCACCATTTTCATTTAATTTACATTTTGTCCGTTTGTAAAGGGGGAAATAACAGACCATAACCTAGAACACCTACATGTAACTGCCAGAATAAAGGAAACACCAACATAGTGTTTTAATAACCCCCTACACTCGTGGGAATATGTCTATTTGGATAGGGCTAAATTGAAATATTTCTTACAGAAGAAATATGGAAAGCATAACCAATGAAAAGGGAACAGTTTGGCGATTATGGGAAAATTATTAGACTATAAGGTGAGGACACAACAGTTCACCTGACACAAGACTGAATCCAAACATTACACTGTTGATTTTTATGTGCATTTTACATTTACTGTACTTTTCGCCGCATTTGTTCATAACGAAATCTGAAAATACTCTGGATACTGGGCATTTTTATACATGACCCTAACGGCCCTGCCACACTACAGCCATCGGGCATCCTGCATTGCCATCAGGGACCGCTACCTTTGAAATCAATGAAAGCTGCTATACTGCCCGCGTTGCACCACGTCCATTCTACCTCGTGAATGGAAATAATGAGGAAAATGTTTTCGGTTGGAAGCACTTGCTTTCAATATACTTTGTTTCCCTCATTTACTCAAGTGTTTTCTTTATTTTGGCAGTTACCTGTAGTGCTGTTACCTGTAGTACCAGATTCTGGGTTAATCCAAGTATTGTTCAGTGCCTGTCGAAATGACAACAATCAGCTTTATGGGAAGCAAAATGAACAGCTACTTTGAAATTTGGTTCGATTCCACAAAAAGTACACGTCCTCATTTAGTCACAGGAGTTATTCAAGTAAATCATTCTAGTAAATGCTCATGGTAATGAGAGACTCTGTGGCTGTGTTCTTCCCTGGCAGTTTTCAACTGTCTGTCTCCGTTCCCATGAGGTATCACAAATAAATTAAGGACAGCACAACAAACACTGGGCCACAGCGTCCAGTGACATCATTAGTGTCCTCTCTGTCCATGCTGACCTAACATGGGGTCAAGCCCTCTGGGTCCAATAACCTTTAACAGCTCACTGCTACAATCTACTGACCAAGCACTTTCCCCAATTTTTCATTTTAATTGCAGAGTGGACTGTTCATTATCAGAACATCACTGACCCACTGTTCTCTGAAGATTGCTCTGATAGGCTCGAGGAAATAAAGGGAGAGTGGTGAGGGAATTGCTCCAATACTGAGCAGGCCAAAGGTTAGGAATTAACAGGGTATTATATTAACTGGAGAGCTTTCAGATTTCTCTTTTGTAAATTCTGGGATTTAGCTAGTGGAAACCTGCTCAAATATGATCCTTATCAAGGTAATTCATGATTACAGAGCAATGAGACCATAATGATGGTATTTTGTATAATGTGCATGTTCATCCCCCAAAAATATTTAACCTTTATTTTTATAATTTTGTCTTTTTGAGATCATATCTCTTTTACAAGAGAGACCTGTTCAAGATGGCAGTAGTCGCCAACATATTCAATTATTAGCTTTAAATGATGTATAGTTCTAATTCCAGGATGTTAATTCACTATGGAAATTCAATTCACTCAGTTGACTTTGCTCAGACGTGTCTTCTCACCATAGTCGTTTCCGTGATGGACCCAAAGCTGTTGATGAAAATATTACAGGTGACATTCACAGGCGGACCTGAAAAAAGAACCAAAATAAAATCCATCACTCCTTATATGGAATAATCCTTTCACTGTTTGACCTGCTGTAAAAAGGTTTCATAAAGATTATTTTAAAATCTTTGAATGACACTGTGAGGGTTATTGTATGTGCAGGAAGTGGAGAGTGTCTTGCTGTCAACTCTATGATGTGGAGCAGGTATGAAATATGTATGACACTATTGTAGCTGGGTCCTTGTGGGGAACGACTGCTCTAGTAGAGTGTGTTCTGATTCCAGTGGCTCTCTAGTAGGGAATACTGTGTCTCTCCTGCCTCTTTGCAAGTTGAAATACTAGGCATTAATCACTTCCTTTAACTTTTTAACAGAGAACTAAGCTAACAAAAAATGCATCACATTGGTTTATGGAATTCTAAGTTAAGCAACCACATGGTATGCGCAGTTACAAGCTTCCTATCCATTTCTACAGGCAAGTCCTATCTTATATCTTTTTTTTTTTTTTTTGGGTGGCTGTCTGCTTTAATTTAGTGAAGTTTCAGTGTTTTTTTTATGGGCGCTGTGGCCTACTTCTGAACATACTTTTTGACGTACCTTTGAAGTTGGGTCTGATGCGGGCGTCATAGCCAGACCTTTTCCCCATGAGCTTGTCCAGGAAGTCAGACGGCGACTGCGAGGAGGGGACTGTCCTACTGGAAGACTTTATCTCCTCCTTACAGGAGCCCAGTCTGAAGAAGAACGAAAACAAAGACAAATAGAGGAGAGAAAGAGAGAGGGAGAGAGAAGCAAGCGTTAGAAAACAAGAAACTTCAACCGGCATCAGTGGAATACATAGGAAGAGAAAATACAAGGAAAAACAAGGATTTTTTTTCACAGCCACCCCCGAAAACCCATCTAATTTCACATGATGCTCGGTACATATTGTGTTTAATAGAACCTACCCACTGGGAACACATTGGTTGTTTCAATGTAATTTGTCAACATATTGTGATATGGAATCAACATGGAAAATACATTGGATTTGAAAAAAGTCATCAACCAGTACGGATTTCATCTCATTTCAACCAGAGTTGTAAACATTGAAATTAGGGTTAAACTTCAACTTAAATACATGGACTTAACCTGACTAACAGGTTGTTACATTCATCTATACTGAACAAAAATATAAACGCAACATGCAACAATTTCAAATTATGAAATCAGTCAATTGAAATAAATAAATTAGGCCCTAATCTATGGATTTCACATGACTGAGAATACAGATATGCATTGGTCACAGACACCTTAAAAGAAATGGACCTCAGGATCTCGTCACGGTATTTCTGTGCATTCAAATTGCCATCGATAAAATGCAATTGTGTTCGTTGTTTTTAGCTTATGCCTGCCCATACCATAACCCCACCGCCACCATGGGGCACTCTGTTCACAACGTTGACATCAGCAAACCGCTTGCCCACACAACGCCATACACGTGGTCTGCGGTTGTGAGGCCGAATTATTTAAAAAAAACGATGGAGGCGTTTTGGTAGAGAAATGAACATTCAATTCTCTGGCAACAGCTCTGCCAATTGCACGCTCCCTTTAAAACTTGAGACATCTGTGGCATTGTGTTGGTGACAGAACTGCACATTTTAGAGTGGCCTTTTATTGTCCCCAGCACAAGGTGCACCTGTGTAATGATCATGCTTTTTAATCAGCTTCTTGATATGACACACCTGTCAGGTGGATGGATTATCTTGGCAAAGGAGAAATGCTCACTAACAGGGATGTAAACAAATTTGTGCACAACATTTGAGAACATTTCGGGGATCTTTTATTTCAGCTCATGAAACATGGGACCAACACTTTACATATTTTTGTTCAGTGTAATTTCAACATAATCATCAGAACTATGTATATGCTGAAATTGTGTTAAATTCCACACGTAAATATTTTTTGGGCATCCTATATACACTGCTCAAAAAAATAAAGGGAACACTTAAACAACACAATGTACAGTAACTCCAAGTCAATCACACTTCTGTGAAATCAAACTGTCCACTTAGGAAACAACACTGATTGACAATACATTTCACATGCTGTTGTGCAAATGGAATAGACAATAGGTGGAAATTATAGGCAATTAGCAAGACACCCCCAATAAAGGACTGGTTTTGCAGGTGGTGACCACAGACCACTTCTCAGTTCCTATGCTTCCTGGCTGATGTTTTGGTCACTTTTGAATGCTGGCGGTGCTTTCACTCTAGTGGTAGCATGAGACGGAGTCTACAACCCACACAAGTGGCTCAGGTAGTGCAGCTCATCCAGGATGGCACATCAATGCGAGCTGTGGCAAGAAGGTTTGCTGTGTCTGTCAGCGTAGTGTCCAGAGCATGGAGGCGCTACCAGGAGACAGGCCAGTACATCAGGAGACGTGGAGGAGGCCGTAGGAGGGCAACAACCCAGCAGCAGGACTGCTACCTCCGCCTTTGTGCAAGGAGGAGCAGGAGGAGCACTGCCAGAGCCCTGCAAAATTACCTCCAGCAGGCCTCAAATGTGCATGTGTCTGCTCAGACTCCATGAGGGTGGTATGAGGGTGGTATGAGGGCCCGGCGTCCACAGGTGGGGGTTGTGCTTACAGCCCAACACCGTGCAGGACGTTTGGCATTTGCCAGAGAACACCAAGATTGGCAAATTCGCCACTGGCGCCCTGTGCTCTTCACAGATGAAAGCAGGTTCACACTGAGCACATGTGACAGACGTGACAGAGTCTGGAGACGCCGTGGAGAACGTTCTGCTGCCTGCAACATCTTCCAGCATGACCGGTTTGGCGGTGGGTCAGTCATGGTGTGGGGTGGCATTTCTTTGGGGGGCCGCACAGCCCTCCATGTGCTCGCCAGAGGTAGCCTGACTGCCATTAGGTACCGAGATGAGATCCTCAGACCCCTTGAGAGACCATATGCTGGTGCGGTTGGCCCTGGGTTCCTCCTAATGCAACACAATGCTAGACCTCATGTGGCTGGAG
The DNA here is from genome assembly GCF_964263955.1 of Coregonus lavaretus. NCBI lineage: Eukaryota > Metazoa > Chordata > Actinopteri > Salmoniformes > Salmonidae > Coregonus > Coregonus lavaretus. The sequence goes on along the minus strand of NC_140016.1, from coordinate 36,386,426 downwards.
TGTGTCAGCAGTTCCTGCAAGAGGAAGGCATTGATGCTATGGACCGCCCGTTCCCCAGACCTGAATCCAATTGAGCACATCTGGGACATCATGTCTCGCTCCATCCACCAACGCCACGTTGCACCACAGACTGTCCAGGAGTTGGCGGATGCTTTAGTCCAGGTCTGGGAGGAGATCCCTCAGGAGACCATCCGCCACCTCATCAGGAGCATGCCCAGGCGTTGTAGGGAGGTCATACAGGCACGTGGAGGCCACACACACTACTGAGCCTCATTTTGACTTGTTTTAAGGACATTACATCAAAGTTGGATCAGCCTGTAGTGTGGTTTTCCACTTTAATTTTGAGGGTGACTCCAAATCCAGACCTCCATGGGTTGATAAATTTGATTTCCATTGATTATTTTTGTGTGATTTTGTTGTCAGCACATTCAACTATGTAAAGAAAAAAGTATTTAATAAGATTATTTCATTCATTCAGATCTAAGATGTGTTATTTTAGTGTTCCCTTTATTTTTTTGAGCAGTGTACAATTGGAAGGTTGGAATTATGTTCGATATGGCTGCAGTGGAGCGGGTCGAGAGCTTACATTTCCTTGGTACCCAAATCACTAAGGACATAAAATGACCCACTAACATGCGCACGTTGAAAATGTTTGGCATGGGCCCTCAAATCCTCAAAAAGTTCTACAGCTGCTCCATCGAGAGCATCTTGACTGGCTGTATCACCGCTTGTTATGGTAACTGCACCACCCTCGGTCGCATGGTGCTACTGCTACTCTGTTTATCATATATCCTGATGCCTAGTCACCTTACCCCTATACTGTACATATCTACCTCTATCACTCCAGTATCCCTGCACATTGTAAATGTGGTGTTGGAACTGACCCTGTATATAGCTTCTGACTTTCTCGTGTTCGTATTTTTTATTTTTATTTCTTGTGTTTTTGTTCTATCGTAGCTTTTTTTGTTGCGCTACATTGATATTGATTACTGCATTGTTGAGTTTGGAGCTTGCAAGAAAGGCATTTCACTGTACTTGTGCACGTGACATTAAAACGTGAAACTTGATAGGGTCAAATGCTTCAAGTTCCTCTGCGTGCACATCACCGAGGACCTGAAATGGTCTCGCCACACCGACATTGTGGTGAAGAAGGCGGAACAGCACCTCTACAACCTCAGGCAGCTGAAGAAATTCGGCACCCTCACGAACTTCTACAGATGCACCATTGAGAGCATTCTGTCGGGCTGTATCACCGCCTGGTACGGCAACTTCTCCTGCTCTGCCCTCAACCGCATGGCTCTCCAGAGGGTGGTGCGGGCAGCCCAATGCATTACCGGGGGCACGCTGCCTGCCCTCCAGGACATCTACAGCAACCGGTGTCACAGGAAGGCCAAGAAGATCATTAAGGACCTCAGCCACCCGAGCCACGGACTGTTCACTCGGCTACCGTCCGACAGCCGGAGACAGTACAAGTGCATCAGAGCTAAGAACGAGAGACTACAAAACAGCTTTATTACTAGGCCATCAAACTGTTGAACAGCCATCACTAGCCGTTGACTAGGTGATTCCCACTCACACAAACACACACACAAGCTATCACACACACACCTCATACTCACAAACACTCACACTCACACTCACACACACAGTCAACGCTGCTGTCCCATGCTATAGAGACATTGAACCACTGGTCACTTCCCGTTTCACACTGTGCATTTAAATACTGTATCCCCGACATAGCTCACTATAATTTTACATTTACATTTTTAGTCATTTAGCAGACGCTCTTATCCAGAGCGACTTACAGTTAGTGAGTGCATACATTTTTCATACTGGCACCCCGTGGGAAACGAACCCACAACCCTGGCGTTGCAAGCGCCATGCTCTACCAACTGAGCTACAGTTATACATTATGTACATTATATTTTAGTTACACTGTTTATACACACTGCATATTTATTTCTACACTGGATTATTGACATAGCTTACTCTAATAAATCTATTCCTGTACATATCATTCTTAGCTGATCTTGTATAAATTCTCCCTGTGTACATGTGTATAGATTGCATTTGATTGCTATTTGGGTTGTCAGATTCAACCCGCCATTCTTGATTTCTTGTATTATTTTCTTCTTGCATTTTTGGGTTTGACGTTTTGCTGCATTGTTAGAGGAGTTAACACAGAGGTCCCCGCTGAAAAAGTTTGAATACCACTGCTCTAACCTTTCTTACACAATAACGGTGTATGGGTAAAATCACTTGGGAAGCAAAGCCAGAAAAAAAGCCATATTACAACCTACAGTATGTGTTGTGATAATTGCATTGTTTGCTCTATAACCTGTTAGTTCATATGCCTTGCGACCATGATATATACTGTAGGCCTAAGGCCGAGACAATAAGAAGACACAGTGGCAGAATAAATTCAACCACACGTTTGTTTCATCACAAAACCAGAGAGTAACCTCTGTCCAGGGAAGTCCACAAAGCATATTGCAACCAGTTACATTTTTACATTTTAGTCATTTAGCAGACGCTCTTATCCAGAGTGACTTCCAAGTAGTGAGTGCATACATTTTTCATACTGCCCCCCGTGGGAAACGAACCCACAACCCTTGCGTTGCAAGCGCCATGCTCTACCAACATGACCAACAGCATTGTTAAGCAAGTTAATGTTTCCAACATTTTTGGACTACTACGGAGAGTTTAGAACCACGGAGAGTTACCGCATGTCTCAAAGAAAACAGGAGCTGCCTGCACTATTCCAGCACCATTTAAACTTCAACGTCATCAAATCACCTCTGCTTAGTCTAATACAGTGACAACTTAAAGATACCAAAAAAAAGATTTAGTCCATATCAATTTAAGCTACATTTAATGAAGCTGTCCATGGTTCTGATTTCTGTGTGTGTGACACTTTAATTTTTTGTTGTCCTAGGCTACCTGGCTAAAATGCTTGCTCACTAGCTTAACTTCCTTTCATGGGGAACTATGCGCCAGGCCAGCTAATTAACATTAGCCTACTACATCTAGCTACATATTGAACTTCCATCCTCTCAGGCCTTGGGCACAATGTATTAATTTATGGTTGGATCAGAATGGCTGTTATAATCATTGGCCAGTATGGAGAATTAAGTTAAACCACAAGTCCAAATCCTGGAGGACTTAGGAAATGGCCCATTTTAGCAACACAACGAGATGCAACAATTCAAGTTTTTTTTTCTGTCAATGACATTTTGCTCTAGATGTCATATGATTGGAGTGACACTTTTTTTTGGTGCAACCAGGACCATTCACAGTTGAGCTCACTCAGTTTAGCTCAACGCTGATTGGCTATTATTTTATACTTTTTTTTATCAAGGGAGGACAAATGCTCACTGGCTTCCCTTGCATTCAATGCTATTTTTGACCAGACAGGATCAGGAAGATGGCCTACACATACAAAGACAGAGGGGCGCTGTTTCGCTTGCTCAGATGCTTTCTCCGGTGAGATACATTCAACCTCTTGTGAATTGAAGGAAAATTATGAAACACAGAGAGACTAAAGATACATTATTATTTTTTCTTGGTACATTTTTTGGGAAAGCCTGTATTCCCTTGGCATCCATGAATACACACCACTGTTCTTACAGAAGCTGTATGTGAAAGACAATTCAGAGTGAGGTTGGGTTTATGTAGGCTACACTGACATCCGATTTGCCCCAAAAAGGACATCCTCATTTCAACTTTTAGCTAGGTATACTATCAATCATCCATGGTTGATTAGATCTTTGGAAGTTTAGAAGTACTATAGTTACCATTAGCCACATAAATAAAATGCCAAATTATTGGATATTGTTTTGTATATGGGTCTTTCTATAAACTAGGGTACCAGTGAGGATTTTCTACACTGGACAACTTGTTACAGCAGTTGATAAGTAAAAAATGTTTCATGTCATTACAGCATTAGGGGGAATCATAGCTATATTCAATAAAATTCACGAGATGATTTAAAACCTGTTTAACGCTTTATCATGTTTGGCTTCTTGAGGGATTTGTCCAGAATCGTGTAACATACAACATTGCTTTTATGTCCTGGCAGTTATGGCAGTGTAAATTGTCATTATATCATATATTAAGCATTAATCAGTTAAATTAGACATTGAACTTGAACCCTGTAAGAATCCTGGATCTTTAGCTGTTGGACAGTTTTTTGTCTAGAGATCTCACAAATGCTGTGTAACATTTCATGTCTCCTTATGTTATAGGGTGAAAACAGTTTTCATTGGCACACAAATCCAGACTTATGTATGTGATTGCAAAATCAAATGCTTCTAACCGAAAGAGTCCCCTTAACTTGACACTTAAAACCTAAATCAATACTGTCATTAAAGTGGTTCTTCAATAATTATGCATAATACTTGTTGGATGTGCATTTGGTGTCCACGTGATTAGTTATGCCATGATATTTTCACAAATCATCATCTGATCCAGGAAATCATTTTCCGAATGACAGTCATGTGATGAACAGCTGTTGTGATAGCGCGTGCGATGCAACAACAGCCCAAGTGCTGGAAAAAAGGTGTTCACGAGGAATGTCAAGAATTTGTGCCTCATTCATTATGCTGGTGAAGACAGTTGTGCCTGTATCCACGTTCGATCTAATATCCCTAGCGAACTGATGTTGATCATCTGTTGTTGTCTGCTTGATTTACAACAGGGTCTCATTAGATTTAACAGAGAAAGCATTAAGGTAATGAGTTCATGTTTCCATATGTTTTTGTGCATCGGATTGGACACCTTGTCTACTGTGCGCAATTGTGTAGGATAGACTATTGTGCAACACCCAACGCTATTCCTATGAATTATTCTGGATATAATGACAACAAATTACATAGCCTAGTGGGCTTATTCACAATATGATCTGGTTTGAAATAACATGACATATACATTTTGTTTTTCATGTTACACCTGAATTTTAAACAATTCAAGGGACTTGAGGTAGCCTACTTGAATATGGAGCTCAGACATTAAATTACTGGAATAGGCCTACCTTGAAAATCAGACATTTCCTCAATTTGGTGCTTGAAAAGTCTTTGTAATTATTGTACCCAATTTATAAGTTCTCCTGCTACCGTATAATTTATCCGTGATTTAATTTTTGATCCGTTCATTTTCGTTTGTTTTCCCCGCTACAATTGAAGGGTGTTGCACTACTCTGTGCAGTTATAATGTGCAGTTATAATGAGGATGACAACATTTGTTGGCTTCAACTTGACTTTCCATACAAATCTTCCCATTAAAAAAGGAACCTGGTTTTTGGTCACTTTTGTCACACTCTGGTCTGTTTCACCTGTCTTTGTGATTGTCTCCACCCCCTCCAGGTGTCGCCCATCTTCCCCATTATCCCCAGTGTATTTATACCTGTGTTCTCGGTTTGTCTGTTGCCAGTTCGTTTTGTTTCATCAAGCCTACCAGCGGTTTTCCCCTTGCTCCTGTCTTTCTCAAGTTCCTGTTCTCTAGTTTTCCTGGTTTTGACCATTCTGCCTGCCCTGACCCTGACCCTGCCTGCCGTTCTGTACCTTGTCACACCACCCTGGATTATTGACCTATGCCTGCCCTGAGACTGCCTGCCGTTCTGTATCTTTTGGACTCTGATCTGGATTACTGACCTCTGCCTGCTCTTGACCTGTCATTTGCCTGCCCCCTGTTTTTGTAATACACTTTTGTTACTTCGACACTGTCTGCATCTGGGTCTTCTCCTGAAATATTAGGACCTATATAGAGGTCCTTGTAAATGATAATGAAGTTCTTGAAAAAGTCCATGAAAGTCCTTGAATTTGACTTGCCAATGTCTTTATGAACCCTGGTTAAAGGATGTATAGTCCTAGGCCTACAGTGTGTTGTATAGGTGGAGTTATGGGCCAATTTGCATATATTCACTTTTATTCCTCTAAGTACATGTGTGGAACTGCATGTACATCCTTTTTATTTTAGTTTCAAACCATTTAGAAATGTTGATCCCAATGTCACACATTGGCACCATTATTTGTAGAAAGACCCATATGAAGGATGGTTGGTTGATTTCAAATTTAAGTCAAAACTGTAACTCGACTACTCAGGAACATTCATTGTCTTCTTGGTAAGCAACTACAGTGTAGATTTGGCCTGGTATTTTAGGTTATTGTCCTGCTGAAAGATGAATTAATCTCCCAGACTAAACCAGGTTTCCCTATAGGAGTTTGCCTGTGCTTAGCACCGTTCCGTTTCTTTTTTATCCTGAAAAACTTCCCAGTCCTTAAATATTACAAACATACCCATAACATGATGCAGCCACCATTATGCAGCCACCACTATACTCTGTCAATTAGGTTAGTATTGTGGAGTAACTACAATGTTGTTGATCCATCTTCAGTTCTCTCCAATCACAGCCATTAAACTCTGTAACTGCTTTAAAGTCACCATTGGCCTCATGGTGAAATCCCTGAGCGGTTTCCTTCCTTTCCGGCAACTGAGTTAGTAAGGACGCCTGTATCTTTGTAGTGACTGGGTGTATTGATACACCATCCAAAGTGTAATTAGTAACTTCACCTTGCTCAAAGGGATATTCATTGTCTGTTTTATTTTTTACCCATCTACCCTTCTTTGCGAGGCATTGGAAAAACTCCCTGGTCTTTGTGGTTGAATCTGTGTTTGAAATTCACTGCTTGACTGAGGGACCTTACAGATAATTGTATGTGTGAGTAACAGGGATGAGGTCTTCATTCAAAAATCATGTTAAACACCATTATTGCACACAGAGTGAGTCCATGCAACTTATTATGTGACTTGTTAAGCACATTTTTACTCCTGAACTTATTTAGGCTTGTCATAACGAAGGGGTTGAATACTTATTGACTCAAGACATTTCAGATTTTAATTTTTAATGAATTAGTAAAATGTTTGAAAAACATAATTCCACTTTGGCATTATGGGGTATTGTGTGTAGGCCAGTGACAAAAAATGTAATCAATTTTAAATTCAGGCTGTAACACAACAAAATGTGGAAAAAGTGAAGGCACTGTATATTATGAATAACATGTATATAATACAATATCCAAAGGTAAAAGTTTATTATTAATATCATGAATTTGGCATCCTATTTATAATGGTAACTACTTCTAAACTTCCAAAGATCCAATCAACCATGGACGAATGATAGTATGTACACCTAGCTTCACATTGAAAGGACGGTTTCCTTTGGGCAAATCAAATGTCAATGTAGCCTACATAAACCCAACCTCACTCCGAATTTACTTTCACATACACCTATACACAGTTCTGATGATTATCTTGAAATTAGAGTGATGTAACAACCTGTTAGTCAGGTTAAGTAAATGTGTCACGATCGTCGTTAATAGAGGAGGACCAAGGCGCAGCGTGTTGAGCAAACATACTTTAATTAGTTAAAGTGCACACACGATACAAAACGACTCGTAACGTCCTAGGTAACAATGACCAACTGGAACAAAAACCCACAAACACCAAGGGAAAACAGACAGTTTAAATATGGCTCCCAATCAGAGACAACCAGCCACAGCTGACACTCGTTGCCTCTGATTGGGAGTCACTCAGGCCAACAAAGAAACAGAAGAACTAGAACCCCCAACATAGAAATATAACACATAGAATGAACACACCCTGGCTCAACATATAGAGTCCCAGAGCCAGGGTGTGACAGTACCCCCCCCTAAAGGCGCGGACTGCGACCGCGCCTAAACGTACACAAACCAGGGGAGGGCTGGGTGGGCATTCCTCCTCGGAGGCGGTTCCGGCTCCGGGCTTGACCACCACCCTTCCACCATCCCCCCGTGGCGCCCCTGGTCCGGTCTGGCCCCGCTGGCTGGAGCTGGACCGGACATCGTAGAAGCGGACCGCTTTGGCTCCAGTGTGGAGCCGCTGACCGGTACCTTACCAGGCACCGGTGACCCAGGCACGGGTTGTGCTGGACTGACGACACGCACCCCTGGCTTGGTGCGTGGAGCCGGAACGGGCCGGACCGGGCTGACGATGCGCACCCCTGGCTTGGTGCGTGGAGTAGGAACGGGCCGGACCGGGCTGACGATGCGCACCCCTGGCTTGGTGCGTGGAGTAGGAACGGGCCGGACCGGGCTGACGATGCGCACCCCTGGCTTGGTGCGTGGAGTAGGAACGGGCCGGACCGGGCTGACGATGCTCACCCCTGGCTTGGTGCGTGGAGTAGGGACAGGCCGAACCGGGCTGGCGACGCACACCGTAGGCTTGGTGCGAGGAGCAGGGACAGGCCGGACCGGGCTGACGACGCACACCGTAGGCTTGGTGCGTGGAGCAGGGACAGGCCGGACCGGGCTGGCGACGCACACCGTAGGCTTGGTGCGTGTAGCAGGGACAGGCCGGACCGGGCTGGCGACGCACACCGTAGGCTTGGTGCGTGGAGCAGGGACAGGCCGGACCGGGCTGGCGACGCACACCGTAGGCTTGGTGCGTGGAGCAGGAACAGGCTGGACAGGGCTGGAGACTCTCACCATTGGCCTGGTACGGGGAGCAGGAACAGGCCGGACCGTACAGGGGACACACACCACTGGCCCTACGCAGGGATCTGGAATGGGCCGGACCGGACTGGTAACACACCCCAGTACCTCTCGCCGTGCCTCTACACCTTCCATCCCCTCTTCGACCAGTGGCCCCCGTAACCTGGCGGCCTCCTCTGCCAACCCGCTGGGCCGCACTGTCGCGGTCTCCTGCTGGCCCGTCGTCCACGACGTTAGCCCCCCCCTAAAAAATTTCTGGCCGTCTCTCCTACCCATGGACCAGGTCTCCATGTCCCTCGCCAGACTTTCGCCCTTCTGCTTCCAAGTCCGGCCCTTCTCTTCCTCACCCGGCTTGACCCAGTCCAGGAGGCGAAGGAGATCTGCTAGAGATCTCCCTGGCGAAGGCTCCTGGACACGCTGCTTGGTCCAGTCTTGGTGGGTTTTTCTGTCACGATCGTCGTTAATAGAGGAGGACCAAGGCGCAGCGTGTTGAGCGAACATACTTTAATTAGTTAAAGTGCACACACGATACAAAACGACTCGTAACGTCCTAGGTAACAATGACCAACTGGAACAAAAACCCACAAACACCAAGGGAAAACAGACAGTTTAAATATGGCTCCCAATCAGAGACAACCAGCCACAGCTGACACTCGTTGCCTCTGATTGGGAGTCACTCAGGCCAACAAAGAAACAGAAGAACTAGAACCCCCAACATAGAAATATAACACATAGAATGAACACACCCTGGCTCAACATATAGAGTCCCAGAGCCAGGGTGTGACAAAATGTATTTAAGTTTAAGTATAACTCTAATTTCAATGTTTACAACGCTGGTTGAAATTAGATGAAAACAGCACTGGTTGATTACTTTTTTCAATTGCAATGTATTTTACACATTGGTTCCATGTCACAATACGTTGGCAAATTACGTTAAGACAATATTGATTCAACCAGTGTGTGCCCAGTGGGTAACTACAGTGAGGCTGCAAAAGGGGAAAATGTACCTCCACAGCCAACCCCACCCCTCTCTCGCTGTGTACTCCTGCCTGGCTTAGCAGCAGTGGGGCTTGACAGATTGATGGCTCAATTGAAATGCTGTGAATGTCACACCAGGGGAGGAAGGCTTTGATTCCGGCTCCAACATGGCTTGCAGTCTGCCACTGACAGGCCCGACAGGCCAAAGAGAGAAGAGCGATTTCGGAGCCCACGGGTCCTGGCTTGTGTGATGGATCTCTCCTGGCTGGTGTGCCGCTGATTTCACCCCATGCTTTTGATGCAATTGTTAGCGGATCGGTCATGACGCGGGCTCCCAGTCTGGGAAGTATGGACTGCTATCCCACCCCAGTCCCTCCCCGATGCTCCCTGTGTGCTGTCTGGCCTGTGTAACCTGGGTCGTGAAGTTCCAGACAGACTGATCACAAGGTCTCTGAACTGTACTTGTCTACTGCTGCTGAATCCAATCAAATCCAATCAAATTGTATTTGTCACATGCACCGAATAAAACAGGTGTAGACCTTACAGTGAAATGCTTACTTACAAGCCCTTAACCAACAATGCAGTTTTAAGAAAGAATACCTAAAAAATAATTAGAAAATAAAGTAACAAATAATTAAAGAGCAGCAGTAAAATAACAATAGCGAAGCTATATACAGGGGGTACCGGTACCGAGTCAATGTTACGGGGGCACCGGTTAGTCGAGGTAATTGAGGTAATATGTACATGTAGGTAGAGTTATTAAAGTGACTATGCATAGATAATAAACAGAGAGTAGCAGCAGCTTAACAGAGGGGGGGGGGGGGGGGGGGGGGGGGGTGCGGTAGCAGAGAGAACAGTCTATGACTAGGGTGGCTGGAGTCTTTGACGATTTTTAGGGCCTTCCTCTGACACCGCCTGGTATAGAGGTCCTAGATGGCAGTAAGCTTGGCCCCAGTGATGTACTGGGCCGTACGCACTACCCTCTGTAGTATCTTGCGGTCGGAGGCCGAGCAGTTGCCATACCAGGCGGTGATGCAACCAGTCAGGATGCTCTCGATGGTGCAGCTGTATAACTTTTTGAGGATCTGAGGACCAATGCCAAATCTTTTCAGTCTCCTGGGGGGGAATAGGCTTTGTCGTGCCTTCTTCACACTGTCTTGGTGTGCTTGGACCATGTTAGTTTGTTGATGATGTGGACACCAAGGAACTTGAAGCTCTCAACCTGCTCCACTACCGTCGATGAGAATGGGGGTGTGCTCGGTCCTCTTCTTTTTCCTGTAGTCCACAATCATCTCCTTTGTCTTGATCACGTTGAGGGAGAGGTTGTTGTCCTGGCACCACACGGCCAGGTCTCTGACCTCCTCCAATAGACTCTTTGCAGTGTGAAGTTTTCAAGCGCACAGGGTTGTGACCGACCAGTGTTCGAACCCGGTCTCCTGAGTGCCACAAGACTGTGTTAGCCAAGCATGGTTCAATGAACCACCACCTTCATTACAAAAGCACTGGCACACCATTATTTGATCTTTTGATCTGTGTATGGTGTACACTATATTACCAAAAGTATGTGGACACCCGCTCGTCGAACATCTCATTTCAAACAGAAATGTGCATCCTGTAGCACTAACTCCAAAACATTTTGGGACACTGTAAAGTCCATGGAGAATAAGAGCACCTCCTCCCAGCTACCCACTGCACCGAGGCTAGGAAACACTGTCACCACCGATAAATCTACGATAATCGAGAATTTTAATAAGTATTTTGCTACGGCTGGCCATGCTTTCCACCTGGCTACCCCTACCCCAGCCACGAGCTCTGCACTCTCCGCTGCAACTTGCCCATGCCCCCCCCGCTTCTCCTTCACCCAAATTCAGATAGCTGATGTCCTGAAAGAGCTGCAACACCTACAAATCAGCTGGGCTAGACAATCTTGACCCTTTCTTTCTAAAATTAGCCGCCGAAATTGTCGCAACCCCTATTACTAGCCTGTTCAACCTCTCTTTCGTATCGCCTGAGATCCCCAGAGATTGGAAAGCTGCCGCGGTCATCCCCCTCTTCAAAGGGGGTGACACTCTAGATCCAAACTGTTACAGACCTATATCCATCCTGCCCTGCCTTTCGAAAGTATTTGAAAGCCAAGTTAACAAACAGATCACCGACCATTTCGAATCCCACCGTAACTACTCCGCTATGCAATCTGGTTTCCGAGCTGGTCATGGGTGCACCTCAGCCATGATCAAGGTCCTAAACGATATAATAACCGTGATCGATAAAAGACAGTACTGTGCAGCCGTCTTCATCGACCTGGCCAAGGCTTTTGACTCTGTCAATCACTGCATTCTTATTGGCAGACTAAATAGCCTTGGTTTCTCAAATGACTGCCTCGCCTGGTTCACCAACTACTTCTCAGATAGAGTTCAATGTGTCAAATCAGAGGGCCTGTTGTCTGGACCTCTGGCAGTCTCTATGGGGGTGCCACAGGTAAATTCTCGGGCCGACTCTATTCTCGGTGTATATCAATGATGTCGCTCTTGCTGCTGGTGACTCTCATTTTGCACTATGGCCTATTTATTGCCTTACCTCCATAACTTACTACATTTGCACACACTGTATATAGATTTTCTATTGTGTTATTGACTGTACGTTTTGTTTATTCCATATGTATCTCTGTGTTGTTGTTTTTATTTTTATCGCACTGCTTTGCTTTATCTTGGCCAGGTTGCAGTTGTAAATGAGAACTTGTTCTCAACTGGCTTACCTGGTTAAATAAAGGTGAAATAAATAAATAATATACAATTCCAAAATCATGGGAATTAATATGGAGTTGGTCCCCCTGCTATAACAGCCTCCACTCTTCTGGGAAGGCTTTCCACTAGATGTTGGAACATTGCTGCTGGGACTTGCTTCCATTACTGAGGTCGGGCACTGATATTGGGTGATTAGGCCTGGCTCGCAGTCGTCATTCCAATTAATCTCAAATGTGTTTTGATGGAGTTAAGGTCAGGGCTCTATGCAGGCCAATCAAGTTCTTCCACACCGATCTCGGCAAACCATTTTTGTATGGACCTCTCTTTGTGCACGGGGGCATTGTCATGCTGAAACAGGAAAGGGCCTTCCCCAAACTGTTGCCACAAAGTTGGAAGCACAGAATCGTCTAGAATGTCATTGTAGGTTGTAGCGTTAAGATTTCCCTTCACTGGAACTAAGGAGCCTAGCCCGAACGATGAAAAACAGTCCCAGACCATTATTCCTCCTCCACCAAACTTTACAGTAGGCACTATGCATTGGGGCAGGTAGTGTTCTCCTGGCATCCGCCAAACCCAGATTTGTCAGTCGGACTGCCAGATGGTGAAGCATGATTCATAACTCCAGAGAACGCGTTTCCACTGCTCCAGAGTCCAATGGCGGCAAGCTTTACACCACTCCAGCCGATACTTGGCATTGCGCATGGTGATCTTAGGCTTGTGTGCGGCTGCTCGGCCATGGAAACCCATTTCATGAAGCTCCCGACGAACAGTTCTTGTGCTGACGTTGCTTCCAGAGGCAGTTTGGAACTTGGTAGTGAGTGTTACAACCGAGGACAGACGATTTTTACGCGCTTCAGCACTCGGCGGTCCCGTTCTGTGAGCTTCTGTGAGCTGTTGTTGCTCCTAGACGTTTCCACTTCACAATAACAGTTGACTGAGGGCAGCTCTAGCAGGGCAGAAATTGAAAAACGGACTTGTTGGAAAGGTGGCATCCTATGACGGAGATGCTATCCTATGATGGAGATTGCATGGCTTTGTGCTCGTTTTTATACACCTGTCAGTAACGGGTGTAGCTGAAATAGCTGAATCCATTAATTTGAAGGGGTGTCCACATACTTTTGTATATATAGTGTATGAGAAAACATAATGAAACCCAACATGCATTGGCCAGCTACGCAAGCAAACACCTCGAAAAGCCACAACCCTAACTTGATTCAATTCTGGATAAGCCCCCAAACCTGATGAAACCAGGTAGCAAACCTACATAGATATGATTATGTAATTTTTGGACATGATTGGGATGCTCTGGTTTTTCTGATGACTAAATTGAAACAGGAAATAAAATGGTTTAGAAGCCTTGAGTAGTATTACACATCACATTTGCAATACATTTGCTCGGGGGACCCTTCTTTATACAAGTAGGTGGGTCCGGGATTAGAAAAGTCAATTAATTATATTTTGAAGCATAAAGAATTAACAATTTCGCAGGAGTTTGCATGGATTTCTGGGTGATTGTGTCAGGTGGGAAGGTGACTGATGATTACCTGATAAAATCTAACATTAATTCTCCAGTGTACATTTTATGACTCCCCTGTCAGTTAAGCTGCAAAAGGGTTCACTGGAGTCGGAAAAACTATTATTCAAGTTCTCACACAAGACAGATTGAGCTCATAATCAAACATACTTCCCTCCCCTATATCATCGAGTCAATATTCTGGAGCCAAATCCATTAGACAAGACATACATTTGAGAGAAAGTTCGAGTGAATTTCAGCCTAGAATCATGGAGCTGTCTTTGGGTGGCTCATTCTTTGGGTGGCCTGGTGATGGTAATAGGTACTGAGGACACAGCTCAGTTTGAGATTGCTCATCTGATGTCTTTTTACATATATATTTTTTAAGCTTTTTCTTTAATAAGCCGTTTTTCTTCAATGTTTCTTCTATTTTAATTTTAATGGGACTGTGAATATCTTTACATGGGCCGTTCAACCCACCCGTAGCATACCGACTGCTACTATAATAAGCTATCTTTCAAAGACATTTAAAAAACCATGAGTGGTCCTTGAGTTTGGATCCTTCCAAACATTATATTGGCTTCTTTCCGTCCATAACAGTTCAGCAGTTCCTAGGTCCTGTTTGTAATGGTCTGCAGCCATCTCTGCTGTAATGATGACCACAGTTGAATCTTTACCCATGTGCACTTGAAAAGGCTGTGGGATTCCTATGCATCCCCTCAGGCTTACATCACTTCTCCATCAACCCTCATGCATTTCTAACAGGACTCTTGCCTTCATTGTCCTGCGCCGGCAAGGGTTGAAAAAAGTATTCCTGTTAAGCCTGTGAAACCTGCCAACTATAATAATTAGGCAGCCAAAAAAACAACACTGACACTGAGGTCTGATAACTGAGTTTTTCTTCGGACAATTGACGATATCCTAATATGGACACTGTATTACCTGTAAATTGTGCCACTTCTACCTGACATTATAGGTTGTGGTACCCGTCAAGGCTGCATTGCTTGTATCTTTAGAGCAGCAGGAGCCTGTCAGCAGCAGGACCCTGTTAGACAAAACCAATGTCCTCTTTCTAATCATTCAGATGCAAGTTGGGGACATTTAATGAGCCTGATCTTTTCAGGCCTACCGTACCTCTTGTCTGATCTCTGCAACATCCATATCGGATCGTTGCCAAGAATACCTAACAAATCTCTCTCTTTCTCTCTCTCCCTAATCTCTCTCTTTCCCTCTCCCCCTTACCCCTCACAGAAAAGGGCACATATTTTCTGTGTATCAGACTCCTGTAATGCGGTTAGTTTATTAATGAGTTCCAGACAAATAAGAAATGCTGAAGAAAAAAGTCAGTATTTCTGCCACAGTTCAAATGCAATTGGGAACGTCATAAAACTGTGGGATTGGGTAAACCTTGAACAGTGCCAAATACAACAGGAGAATTGCATCATAACTCTACAGCTGTTCAGAATGCATTTTGGTGGGAAAATAACCCTGTAAAACATAGTTGTCACTGAATTATGCATGCAGAATTAAATCGTTTTAGTTTCTAATTTGTACTTCCCTCTTTGAGCAATTACCGAGACAGATGAATGCCCAGCGAGAATCAGGCATTTAATGCCATGTCACTAATGATTATTAATGTGGAAAAGTTGATTCAACTCCCTATCTTGAATCTCAGTTTTTGTTTACCCTCAAAGATAGAACTGCATAGTAATAATTCAGAAGGAACGCAATATTTCATTACTAGCAGAAAACCACAGGACCAATATTTCACATTTCAATAATGGAGGTGAGGGTGTTTGGCAGTTGCTCATCCTGTGTTGATGTTGTGTCGAGCCAATGTAACATGCTGACAGACTGTGGTTTTAGAAGGAAGCACTGTGTCGACTTCTGTCAGCCCTGTCAGGAGCAGTGAGTGCACTGTCAGCACAGCAACAGCATCTGACAGTCCTGTAACTATTGGAAACATCTTTGGAGGTCTCTCTTTGCTGCTAGTCAAGCTTTCATCGCTTCTTGGATTTGACACACAATACAAATATTAATCCATTTCTTATGTCATTCGAAAAATCTTTAGGTTTACAATATAAGATTTTGCTCATGGGTGTAGGGAGCAAATGTAGAATAAAGTAATGCGTTGCAGAACAAAATAACTGTCTGACTGCATTGAACGGCACATTGGATGAAATGTATATCAACTAGAGAAAGGGTCAGTGCCAACTCCTCTCCACTCTCCCTCCATAGGCATCATTGTACCCCTAGGAGTCTATTACCTATACTTCTTTACTCCCCCTTTCCTCACATTAAAGCTATAGCCGACTATTAGCTTGGACAGTCTTAAATAATACATCCTCGCCTCTGGACCTACCTTAATGCAAGTCTCAAACCATTTTACTCAAGCACTGTTGAAATCATTTTGCCTGACAACAGGCAGTCTTTGTGCTAACAGAGCTGGCTATTATTTTGTATGATCCTAGATTGGCAGCGCCTCTGCATGAAATTCACTGAACTAGATTAATTTCAATTAAACCTAGCCCATATTAAGCGCCTGAATTGCAAACATATGCTGCTAATTGCTTTTCATTAGCGAGCCCAGTGATCAGAAAGCATATCAATTTGGAATAGTGGCCCCGCCACTGCTTGGATTCGGCACGCATTACGGGAAGTCAGTCATTTAGACAGCCATGCAGTGGAACTCCAGGTTTTTAGTGACATTAGCATAATGGGAGATTGAACAAAACAGGTCCCTCCACCTGTTGGAATAGGCCTTAGTAATTTCCCATAGCTGTGAAATCATCCTTTATGTCCACTCCAGCTTTAGATTTTGCTCTCAGACAAAGGCCACATTCATGGCAATTTTGTATGCACGCTTGACTGTAAGTCGCTTTGTATAAAAGTATCTGCTAAATGGCATATAATATTTATTATTATTATCAACCAGACCAGATTGCGTTAGTACATCTGTCCTTATACCAAAATCTGATCCAATCACACGCTCAAAATGTCGACAATGTGCATTATTTTGACGATAAAACCAAATAGAACCTTGTCATAGACAGACCTTTGACAAGCCCTATTTCCTGTTACATCTCCACTGACCTATTATTGTAATACAGCAACATGTCGTCTTTTGTCTATTGACCTATGTGGACCTTCTCGCTCCATGGCACTGTATGCATGTCGTGGCCTGTAGCAGAATCCCTTCGCTATTGATCAATAGCCTCATCGGATCATGGGATTTGGAACACATTGCAATTTACCCCTGCACATTCGTTTTCAGTGATGTGACCCACTGCCACTCCACTATAGTGATGGCTATGCTTATGCCTATGGCGACACAAGACACTGACAGAGATGGAGCTCTATACAGCAGCAGGCTTCACCAACTCCCAGTCCCAGTCCACCCCCACCAGAACAAAGTGATAGCATCAATAGCTGGACAAAATGCTCTTCCCGAGGAATTGAACATGTACATGTAAAGGGCAGATCTATCTTTTGTGAGCACACACCACAGCATACTGGGAAGTCCAGAAAGAAATACAGTGCAAAGGGAAGGGATCACTGCCACCACTTCACTTTCCAATCAAGGTGCATGAATCGAGGAGCAAACTGAAGTAGAGGCCAGAAATACAGGAATATCCCTGGGAGGAGAAACTGGTTTTTGTTGAGTCGTGACTGGGTTGTGAAAGAGAAGTTAAGTCATAAATGGTGAGAGGGGAGTTACTGATTCGATCTACAGTAGAGGCAAATCTTTTTCACTGCTGGGCTGTTACTGTCAAAAATGTACAACTTAAGGTCATTTAAATTTCTTCAAAATTGTACACACATTTCAGCTTCAGCTGTTGTGTAATCAATAGGGTCGGGGAGTAACTGATTACATGTCATCTGATTACAATAAACTGTAACTAATCAGTTACGTTACCAGGAAAAATATTGTAATCCGATTACAGATGCTTTTGAAAAACTAGATGATTACTTCTTGGATTACTTTTAAATTCATAAAGGATGTTTGCGAAAAAATACATTGAAACCTTTCTGTTTTCTCAATTACATTAAATTCAGCATTGAAAAGAGTTGCAAGTTTAAGTTTGTTCCACCTGAGCAAGTCTCACCACAAGTCAGAGATCACTATGATGACACACCAAATGATGACCACCAATCAGAGACCACTATGATGACACACCAAATGATGACCACCAATCAGAGATCACTATGATGACACACCAAATGCGTTTGATGGATTCCTATTGTCTTCTTCTAACGCCTCTTAAGGGGAAAGTAACTGAAAGTAATCAGATTACGTTACTGAGCTAGGGTAATCCAAAGGTTTAACTTTGGACAGGTAACTAGTAACTAACGTATTACATTTAAAAAGTAACCTACCCAACTCTGTAAATCAACCAAATTGCAGGAAGTGTTGACCATCCGAAAATATTCGAATAGGCCTACTATATGATTTTTATTCATGAGAAAACTTTAAGAATTAGGAATTGTATTTCCTGTTTACCATTAAAGTCTGATGGAAGACCACATAGGACACACAGGATCACATTTTCGACTTGACTTTGCTGCCTCGTCATTTGTCTATGGAGCTCAGAGATGTCATTATCCTCATTCAACACTTGTTTTTCAGAGTAGAGTTGAGAATTGGAGGTATAGAGTGAAAAAAATAAGTTGTACAGGGCTACAAGAGACACAGTAGAGTAATAGTTGTCCCGGGACATAAATTGATCTTGCGAGTTGTCTGAGAGGCTGATTTGGATTCTACCCCGTCTCATTTTAAATGCCACAGTACAAACACATAGCCATAAGCTATATTGTTTTTTCTTTCTTATTAATATTTCTTCCATCTCCCCCTCATCACTGAACTATTAATATTCACTACTGTGTTTATAATGTATTTTTTAAATAAATAATATAATTTGTTTAGTGCACAATGCTTACAAAATGGCAAAATTAGCTTCATGGAAACGTTGTGTATGTTTAGCTGTCTGATTGCCCTGGGGTATAATGATTTAAACTAATCCATACTGCTAACCCACAAAGAAGTAAATCGCTGCCTCCGACTGTACGTTCATGCATTCTAATTTGTAATGCAATCTTTAATCTTGTGGGAGTGAGTCTTGACATCTCTACAGACCCAACAGAAACGTTATCTCCAAGCTTAGCTCACGTCTCGCAGACTGAGACTAGGATACAATAGGCCTGCACTCTGATGATCTGATGGTAGATCTGCGAATGCCATGTCCCGGCTTTGCCAAGTTCGAACTAACCCCACTGCCTCCAGGGTGGTGGATGGTGTTCATTAGGCACCAAATGGATGAAAACAGATTGAAACGGGGAAGGACTGCCTGGACTTGTCCCTGTTGTAACTGGGGTTACCTGGGTCGTGTTCATTAGGGCACACAACGAAAAACAACAATGAATGGTTTTTATTGGACAATAAAAAAGGCACTCCCTCCAGTTTCAATTGGTTTTCTTCCATTTGGCACCCAATGAACAAGACCCCGGTGAACCCAGTCCAGGCTTAGCTGATATACTCCTCTTCACACTGAAATCGTTAAACTAACCTTCAAACTATTTCATATCGACTGTTCTCCTCTCTAATGTGATTCTGCTATCAGCTGGGTGTCCGGATGTTACACGATTAGAAGTGAGAAGCTTTCTATCAAGTTGGGTTTATTCAACTCTTAATTGCCACATCTGCTGTCACTTTCAACCGTCTCACTGTCCCACTGACTGCCGACTCGCAAAAACCCAGCAGTTGATTCTTCTGTTATTAATCATCATGGCAGTTGTTTTTGTTGCCTCTTTACAGCATTCGTCTAAGGAACAAACTGATTAGAATACAGTTTAATATGCGCATACATGCTCAAAATGTCAACCACTAATTCTGCAGTGCCTTTAGAAAGTATTCACACCCCTTGACCTTTTCCACATTTTGTTGTGTTACAAAGTGGGATTAAAATTGATTTAATTTTCTTTTTTGTCAACGATCTACACAAAATACACTGATGACAAAGTGGAAGAAAAATGTAAACAGTAATTAATTAATTAATGGAAAATAAAACACAAATATATCTTGATTAGATAAGTATTCAACCCCCTGAGTCAATACATGCTAGAATCACTTTTGGCAGCGATTACAGCTGTGAGTCTTTCTGGGTAAGTCTCCAAGAGCTTTGCACACCTGGAATACAATATTTGCCCATTATTCTTTAAAAAATTATTCAAGCTTTGTCAAGTTGGTTGTTGATCATTGCTAGACAGCCATGTTTTATGTCTTGTCATAGATTTTCAAACCGATTTAAGTCAAAACTGTACCTAGGCCACTCAGGAACATTCACTCTCTTCTTGGTAAGCAACTCCATTTTATATTTGGACTTGTGTTTTAGGTAATAGTCCTGTTGAAAGGTGAATTTGTCTCCCAGTGTCTGTTGGAAAGCAGACTGAACCAAGTTTTCCTCTAGGATTTTGCCTGTTCTTAGCTCTATTCTGTTTCTTTTTATCCTAAAAAACTCCCTAGTCCTTGCCGATGACAAGCATACGCATAACATGATGGCACCCCCACCATGCTTGAAAATATGAAGAGTGGTAGTCAGTGATGTGTTGTGTTGGATTTGCCCCAAACATAACGCTACTCTTCCTGGGATCCACACAAAACATGAATCATGGCATAATACAGAACATTAATAGACAAGAACGGCTCAAGGACAGAATTACATCAATTAAAAATAAAATCAAAAGGCACACGTAGCCTACATATCCATACATATACACAAACTATCAAACTATCTAGGTTAAATAGGGGAGAGGCGTTGTGCCGTGACGTGTTGCTTTGTCTGTTTTTTGAAACCAGGTTTGCTGTTCATTTGAGCAATATGAGAGGGAACGGAGTTCCATGCAATAATGGCTCAAATAATACTGTACGCTTTCTTAAATTTGTTCTAGATTTGGGGTCAGAAAAGCTTTGTAGTTCCGTGTAGCTCAGTTGGTAGAGCATGGCGCTTACAATGCCAGAGTTGTGGGTTCAATTCCCTTGGGGGACCAGTACAAAAAAAGGATGAAAATGTATGCACTCACTCCTGTAAGTTGCTCTGGATAAGAGTGTCTGCTAAATGACTAAAATGTCAAACGTATTCAGGACAAAAAGTTCATTTCTTTGCACATTTTTTGGTAGTATTTCTTTAGTGCCTTATTGCAAACAGGATGCATGTTTTGGAATATTTTTATTTTGTACAGGCTTCATTTTCACTCTGTCATTTAGGTTATTATTGTGGAGTAACTACAATGTTGTTGATCCATCCTCAGTTTTCTCCTATCACAGCCATTGAACTCTGTAACTGTTTTAAAATCACCATTGGGTGAAATCCCTGAGCGGTTTCCTTCCTCTCCGGCAACTGAGCTAGGAAGTGCGCCTGTATCTTTGTAGTGATTGGGTGTATTGATACACCATCCAAAGTGTAATTAATAACTGCACCATGCTCAAAGGGATAGTCAATGTCTTATTATTTTGCCCATCTACCAATAGGTGCCCTTCTTTGTGAACCATTGGAAAACCTCCCTGGTCTTTGTGGTTGAATATGTGCTTGAAATTCACTACTCGACTGAGGGACCTTATATATAATTGTATGTGTGGGGTACAGAGATGGGGTAGTCATTTAAAAATCATGTTAAACACCATTATTGCACACAGAGTGAGTCCATGCAACTTATTATGTGGATTGTTAAGCACATTTTTACTCCTGAACTTATTTAGGCTTGCCAAAACAAAAAAGAGTTGAATAATGACAAAGCAAAAACAGGTTTTTTGAAATGTTTGCAAATGTAAAAAAAAAAAAAAAAAACTAAAATATAACATTTACATAAGTATTCAGACCCTTTACTCAGGACTTTGTTGAAGCACATTTGGCACCAATTACAGCCTCGAGTCGTCTTGGGTATTACGCTACAAGCTTGGCACACATGTATTTGGGGAGTTTCTCACATTCTTCTATGCAGAACCGCTCAAGCTCTGTCTGGTTGGATGGGGAGCGTTGCTGCACAGCTATTTTCAGGTCTCTCCAGAGATGTTCGATCGGGTTCAAGTCCGGGCTCTGGCTCGGCCACTCAAGGACATTCAGAGACTTGTCCCGAAGCCACTCCTGCGTCGTCTTGGCTGTGTGCTTAGGGTCATTGTCCTGTTGGAAGGTGAACCTTCGCCCCAGTCTGAGGTCCTGAGCACTCTGGAGCAGGTTTTCATCAAGGATCTCTCTGTACTTTGCTCCGTTCATCTTTTCCTCGATCCTGACCAGTCTCCCAGTCCCTGCCGCTGAAAAACATCCCCACAGCATGATGCTGCCACCACCATGCTTCACCGTAGGGATGGTCCCAGGTTTCCTCCAGACGTGACGTCTGGCATTCAGCCCAAAGAGTTCAATCTTGGTTTCATCAGACCAGATAATCTTGTTTCTCATGGTCTGAGAGTCATGTAGGTGCCTTTTGGCAAACTCCAAACGACTGTCATGTGCCTTTTGCTGAGGAGTGGCTTCCATCTGGCCACTAACATAAAGGCAAGATTGGTGGAGTGCTGCAGAGATGGCTGTCCTTCTGGAAGGTTCTCCCACCTCCACAGAGGAACTCTGGAGCTCTGTCAGAGTGACCATCGGGTTCTTGGTCACCTCTCTGACCAAGGCCCTCTCACCCGATTGCTCAGATTGGCCAGGCGGCCAGCTCTAGGAAGAGTCTTGGTGGTTCCAAACTTCTTCCATTTAAGAATGATGGAGGCCACTGTGTTCTTGGGGACCTTCAATGCTGCAGACATTTTTTGGTACCCTTCCCCAGATCTGTGCCTCGACACAATCCTGTCTCAGAGCTCTACGGACAATTTCTTCGACCTCATGGCTTGGTTTTTGCTCTGACATGCACTGTCAACTGTGGGACCTCATACAGACAGGTGTGTGCCTTTCCAAATCATGTCCAATCAATTGAATTTACCCCAGGTGGACTCCAATCAAGTTGTAGAAACATCTCAAAGATGATCAATGGAAACAGGATGCACCTAAGCTCAATTTCGAGTCTCATAGCAAAGGGTCTGAATACTTACGTAAATAAAAAAAATTCTGTTTTTTTTATTTTTAATACATTTGCAAACATTTCTAAAAACCTGTTTTTGCTTTGTCATTATGGGGTATTGCATGTAGATTGATGAGGAAAACATTTTATTTAATACATTTTATAATAAGGCTATAACGTAACAAAATATGAAAAAAGGGAAGGGGTCTGAATACTTGCACTGTAGAAATGTATCCACTAACGTCCCTTTGTTTATGCAACTAAGTAATTTAGGTAGCGTACAGTTGAACTCTCACAGTAAATGCACATACATGCTTAAAATGTCAACCACTAATTGTGCCCAAATGTAAGGAGTTACATATGGAGACATTCACACATGAATGATCCCAACCAGAGGAGGCTGGTGGGAGGAGCTATTGGAGGATGGGCTCATTGTAATGGCAGGAATGGAATAGATGGATCGGTATCAAACACATCAAACATATGGACACCACATGTTTGACTCAGTTTCATTAATTCAATTCCAGCCATTACGTCGAGCCCGTCCACCTATAACTCCTCCCACCAGCCTCCTCTGACCCCAACATATTTTTTCCCCTGATATCTTGACAAAGCATTTGTATAAGGTTTTTAGAACTGCCTTTGAGTATTTCAGTCCAGTTACAGCTATTTTTAAAGCGTCAAAAGTCACATTACAGCCCTGATTGCATTTTTCCGCTCAGCAGCTAAAGGAATTGTTGAATCCTGTTAAGAACATCTGCAATACTTCAACATCTTCCTTATTGTCTTAAAAACGGAAATGACTCATTATAATGTTTACATCTGGATTGAACTCTACCCTGTGGATCCCGACAGCGGTGTTTGAGGGCTTCTAGCAGGGTTGCGTCCCAAATGGCACCCTATTCCCGACATAGTGCACTACTTTTGACCAGAGACCTATGGGCCCTGGTCAATAGTGCACTATATAGGCAATAGGGTGCATTCAGGACGCAACCCTGATATACAGTCAGCTCTACTCAGCCCTCAGTTATCAGATATCTCCTGTCTCTCCTGTCTTCCTGTCCTCTCTGTATTCAACACACCTTCCCACACGTCTCAGAGATCTGATATCAGCACGGTTTGCCTCCTGTCAGTCTCGCTGAAACACTGCTAGCATGGATCTCTGATAGAGAGTGATTTTGCTGGCTGTGAAAGATAGCTTTGATGTGTCTGTTTAGGGCTGGATATACGGTAGGAGCACAATGATGGGTCAGCCCTATACACACATTGCTCAAGGGCAGAACGGCAGAATATTCTACCTTGCCAACTCTTTGAACCAGCGACCTTTCGGTTACTGGCCCAATGCTCTTAGCCGCTAGGCAACCTGCAGCTTGTATACTCCATCTGAGGTTTACCATCTGCATTAGAATACTCCACTGTTCTATTTTCTCCTCCATAGTGCATTAAATCGGATCTGATAATTGAATAATTGATGAAGCATGCTTATGGTTGTGTTTTCTCTAGCAGGAGGTAAGCTTGGCTTCTTATATGATGTTGAGTAAAGCTTAAACCATGTATTTAGATTGTAGGTAGGTATTGTAGTCAGGTATTATAGGTAGTTTACTTAGGTAGTTATTGTAGGTTATTGTAGGTTATTGTAGGTAATTATTGTAGGTAAGTATTGTATTCGGCGGACCCCGGCGAAGCACGAGTGCTAGCTAACCCACTACTTGGACCAACAAAGCTAGCTAGCTAGCGGGTAGCTACTGGTAACTTTTAGCAACTGTGGTTAGTTGTTTCCAATGTTATTTCACGCTTAAGAGTACCTGTAATTGAGCCAGCTAGCTGCCTACCATTCAGCTGTTTTTCTAACCTCATTATCCGAGGCATTAACGTTAGGTGGTTGGTAGCTGCTGTACTTAATTACAGCTACTGATTGCAGTCTGCCACCCAGATAGCTGGCGTTGGGTAAGTTTGGCTTTATACATAGCTTGGGCTTTGTCGAGTAAGGCTTAAACTATGTATTTAGATTGTAGTTAGGTATTATAGGTAGGCATCGTGGGCTGTATATTATTAGGTATTATAGGTAGGCATCGTGGGCTGTTGTGGGTAGTAGTTGTATGTAGTTATTGTAGGTTACTTTTGTATTCGGCGGTGCCGGGTGTAGCACGAAGCTAGCTAGCTAACTCACCTCCTGGACTAGCTGGCTAGTAGCTATTAGCAACGGTAGTAACTAAATACAATATCCTTTTAGCCAGCTACATTCGTTCGCAGCGACGCCGTTTTTCAAACAAAGTCAACACAGCAGCCATTGCTAGCTAGCCAACACTACCAGCTAGCTGTACTGTAGTAGCTAAATACAATATCTTTGTGCTAGCTAGCCAACGTTTAATCATTGCTGCGTTATGAAAGAACTAGACACGGACACAAATTATCTGTTTAGTGTGTTAACACACTATTGGTAGTTTGTTGTAACCAAGTATTGGTGCTAAACTGTGTGTTATTGGATGCTAGCATGCTAGTTAGCTATGGCGTCATAGTTAGCTAGCTGAATAAAGTAAGTTGAGTCTAGTCCTTGAAACATTGAACCGCTGTAGTTTACAACAATTCTAATTTCTAAAGTGGAAGTTGGGAGAGTTTTATTCGGGTGGGTCAGTGAAACAATTATAGTTTCTGAGGTGGAAGTTGGGAGAGTTATATTTTTTTGGTGAGGGAGGCCTTGCTCTCTCCTTTCCCAGATGTTTAGTTCATTTCATTCCGATCTCCTCTGCATTATTGTAGCCATCTGCTACAGCCTGTCAACTATGCCTCTGCCTATCCCTGTTCTCTCCTCTCCGCACAGGCTACACAAACGCCTCACACCGCGTGGCTGCTGCCTCTCTAACCTGGTGGTCCCTGCACGCACCACACACCTGGAGTTCCAGGTCTCAGGCAGCCTCTGGAACTGCCGTTCTGCTGCCAACAAGGCTGACTTCATCCCAGCCTATGCTACCCTCCAGTCCCTCGACTTCCTGGCGCTGACGGAAACATGGATTACCACTGAAAACACTGCTACTCCTACTGCTCTCTCCTCGTCTGACCATGTGTTCTCGCATACCCCGAGAGCATCTGGTCAGAGGGGTGGTGGCACAGGAATCCTCATCTCTCCCAAGTGGTCATTCTCAATTTTTCCCCTAACCCATCTGTCTATCTCCTCATTTGAATTCCACGCTGTCACAGTCACTAGCCCATTTAAGCTTAATATCCTTGTCATCTATCGCCCTCCAGGTTCCCTTGGAGAGTTCATCAATGAGCTTGACGCCTTGATAAGTTCCTTTCCTGAGGATGGCTCACCCTTCACAGTTTTGGGGGATTTCAACCTCCCTACGTCTACATTTGACTCATTTCTCTCTGCCTCCTTCTTTCCACTCCTCTCCTCTTTTGACCTCACCCTCTCACCGTCCCCCCCTACTCACAAGGCAGGCAATACGCTTGACTTCATCTTTACTAGATGTTGCTCTTCTACTAATCTCACTGCAACTCCCCTCCATGTCTCCGACCACTACTTTGTATCCTTTTCTCTCTCGCTCTCCTCCAACACTACTCACTCTGCCCCTACACAGATGGTAACGCGCCGCCGCAACCTTCGCTCTCTCTCTCCCACTACTCTCTCCTCTTCCATCCTATCATCTCTTCCCTCTGCTCAATCCTTCTCCCTCCAATCTCCTGATTCTGCCTCCTCAACCCTCCTCTCCTCCCTTTCTGCATCCTTTGACTCCCTGTGTCCCCTATCCTCCCGGCCGGCTCGGTCCTCCCCTCCAGCTCCGTGGCTTGATGACTCATTGCGAGCTCACAGAACAGAGCTCCGGGCAGCTGAGCGGAAATGGAAGAAAACTAAACTCCCTGCCGACCTGGCATCTTTTCACTCCCTCCTCTCTACATTTTCTTCATCTGTTTCTGCTGCTAAGGCCACTTTCTACCACTCTAAATTC
This sequence comes from Coregonus lavaretus, assembly GCF_964263955.1. NCBI lineage: Eukaryota > Metazoa > Chordata > Actinopteri > Salmoniformes > Salmonidae > Coregonus > Coregonus lavaretus. Next base: position 36,359,668 of record NC_140016.1, on the reverse strand, counting down.
CAAGCATCTGCCTCTAACCCTAGGAAGCTCTTTGCCACATTCTCCTCACTGCTGAATACTCCCCCCCACCCCCCCCCCTCCTCCCTCTCTGTGGATGACTTCGTCAACCACTTTGAAAAGAAGGTTGACGACATCCGATCCTCGTTTGTTAAGTCTAATGACACTGCTGGTCCTGCTCACACTGCCCTACCCTATGCTTTGACTTCTTTCTCCCCTCTCTCTCCAGATAAAATCTTGCGACTAGTGACTGCAGGCCGCCCAACAACCTGCCCGCTTGACCCCATCCCCTCCTCTCTTCTCCAGACCATCTCCGGTGACCTTCTCCCCTACCTCACCTCGCTGATCAACTCATCCTTGACCGCTGGCTATGTCCCTTCCGTCTTCAAGAGAGCGAGAGTTGCACCCCTTTTCAAAAAACCAACACTCGATCCCACTGATGTCAACAACTACAGACCAGTATCCCTTCTTTCTTTTCTTTCCAAAACTATTGAGCGTGCCGTCTTTAGCCAACTCTCTTGCTATCTCTCTCAGAATGACCTTCTTGATCCAAACCAGTCAGGTTTCAGGACTGGTCATTCAAATGAGACTGCTCTTCTCTGTGTCACGGAGGCTCTCCGCACTGCTAAAGCTAATTCTCTCTCCTCTGCTCTTGTCCTTCTAGACCTGTCTGCTGCCTTTGATACTGTGAACCATCAGATCCTCCTCTCCACCCTCTCCGAGCTGGGCATCTCCGGCGCGGCTCACTCCTGGATTGCGTCCTACCTGACCGGTCGCTCCTACCAAGTGGCGTGGCGAGAAGCTGTCTCCGCACCACTTGCTCTCACCACTGGTGTCCCCCAGGGCTCAGTTCTAGGCCCTCTCCTTTTCTCCCTATACACCAAGTCACTTGGCTCTGTCATATCCTCACATGGCCTCTCCTATCATTGCTACGCTGACGATACACAACTAATCTTCTCCTTTCCCCCTTCTGATAACCAGGTGGCGAATCGCATCTCTGCATGTCTGGCAGACATATCAGTATGGATGACGGATCACCACCTCAAGCTGAACCCTGGCAAGACGGAGCTGCTCTTCCTCCCGGGGAAGGACTGCCCGTTCCATGATCTCGCCATCACGGTTGACAACTCCGTTGTGTCCTCCTCCCAGAGTGCGAAGAGCCTTGGCGTGACCCTGGACAACACCCTGTCGTTCTCCGCTAACATCAAGGCGGTGACCCGATCCTGCAGGTTCATGCTCTACAACATTCGGAGAGTACGACCCTGCCTTACACAGGAAGCGGCACAGGTCCTAATCCAGGCACTTGTCATCCCCCGTCTGGATTACTGCAACTCGCTGTTGGCTGGGCTCCCTGCCTGTGCCATTAAACCCCTACAACTCATCCCCAATGGTGGTACAAGCTCCCTCACGACGCCAGGACAGCGGAGTCACTCACCACCTTCCGGAGACATTTGAAACCCCACCTCTTTAAGGAATACCTGGGATAGGATCAAGTAATCCTTCTCCCCCCCAAAAAAAAAAAAAAAAAAAAAAAAAAAAAATGTAAAGTGGTTATCCCACTGGCTATAGGGTGAATGCACCAATTTGTAAGTCGCTCTGGATAAGAGCGTCTGCTAAATGACGTAAATGTAAATGTAAATGCAACATTTACAGCAGATGTTGGGGTTGATGTTGTCCTTTACGCCCGTGTTTTCACTAACCTTGCTGTATGCAAAGCAGATGTGTTCAAACGTCGTCAGTATAATCTCATTGATCAAAGAAGCAGGGCGTTTCATGTTATTGATCTAGTCAAGGTAATGAAATGCAGCATTTAGAGAGGAGTAAGATTGGATTTTCGGTGCAAGCTAACTGGATTGGTAATTGGGTTAGATAATGAAGTTACTGCGTGTGTGTGTGGTTAGGTGTGTATGTTGGGTGTGTGTGTGTGTGTGTGTGTGTGTGTGTGTGTGTGTGTGTGTGTGTGTGTGTGTGTGTGTGTGTGTGTGTGTGTGCATGCGCATGCGCATGTGTGTGTTTGCTGGTGTGTGTGAGCGTGTATGTGTGTGTGTCAGCGCAGATTCTCTCCCAGTGTGCGTCTTCCCACCACTGACAAGACGCCACCTCTGTTTCAAATCCCATTGGGAACTCTCACCTGCCCGGAAATCCCACACAATCCCACAGGAGGAGTCTACACACAGAACACCTACTGTATAATCAAAATCTGCAGGGTATGACCCAAATGGCACCATTTCCCCTACATAGTGCACCACTTTTGTAAAAGTAGTGTATAGGGAATAGGGTGCCATTTGGTACGCAAGCGCAGTCTGCTTGAGTGAGATGATAAATGTCTTCCACTTGCCATCTGAGCCAGTATGAATATGAATGGGGGTGTTAGCTCCCATCAGTCTCATTGGTAATCACTTGGCCTGATAGCAGAGGAGCACTAGCTGCCGTTAGACCTGGCTCTTCTGTTTGGTCATTACCCGGCTGAGTCACAGGGTTGTTAGTTTAGCCCTCCTCAGATGCTTTCTTGGCGGAGAGGTGGAAGTGAGGTGCCCCCCCCCCCCCCCCCCAACCTCCATGCCCCAGGGACTGAGGCCCATTTACAGTCAACCCAGACTGCGGCGAACCAACGTCCCAGCAGGGGTGGGTGAGTCAACGGGCGCTTGGCCCCAATTACAGACCAAGGTGCCTTAAACCAATGTGGACACAGCCCTACGGGGTCTGCCGCTCTGGATAACAGGGGCTCAGCAGGATATGCACACATGGTAACTCAGACAGACACCCAGACAGAGACAAGCTGACGCATAGACATAGAGAGAGTAGATGCACACAGAGAGAAATATAGAGATATGGACACACACACACACACACACACTGGGTATGACCCACATTTTGGCCAGGAGAGTGAGAGAGGGAAAGGAACACCAAAGGCATGGCCCCTGGTCTCTCTGGTTCAACAGGATGACCAGAGGCAGACAGACAGTGGTGGAAAGAGGCTAAACTGGAGTTGAGCCTGCCAGAGATTATGTGTGTGTGTGTGTGTGTGTGTGTGTGTGTACACGTTTAACTATACTTGTGAGTACCAGAAGTCTTCACAAGAATAGTAAACCAACTAAAATTCAGAGAAGTGCGGACTGTTCTCACTTGTAAAAGGGCTATTTTAGGGGTTAGAATTATGGTTAGCGGTTAGGTTTAGGGTTAGGTTTATGGTTAGTGGTTATGGATTGTTTAGGTTTAGGTTTAGGGTTAGGTTTAGGGTTAGTGGTTAGGTTTAGGGTTAGAGGTTAGGGTTAGGGGTTAGGGGTTAGGGGTTAGGGTTAGGGTTAGGGTTAGGTTTAGGTTTAGGGTTAGGTTTAGGGAATCAATTGTTGTTCCCCAAAAAGTCCTCACAAATACAGTATAGTAAGACAAGCTGTGTGTGTGTGTGTGTGTGTGTGTGTGTGTGTGTGTGTGTGTGTGTGTGTGTGTGTGTGTGTGTGTGTGTGTGTGTGTGTGTGTGTGTGTGTGCGTGTGTGCGTGTGTGCGTGCGTGCGTGTGTGTGTGTGTGTTGCTCGTTTTCCATATCACCCATGCATTTAATGCTGCATTTGACTGTGTACAAACCCTGGCAGGAGTGTTTCCTCTTCTGAGACAGGACAGATGCACAGTAACAGTTAACACAGACTGCATGTGAACACTTTCCATTGTCCTAACAAAACCTGAGACTCTGCTGCTCCAATGGAGAGAGAGAGAGTTTATGTAATACACACAAGGGAGGCCATACTGTTCCATCGAAATAAAGTTGATCGCAATCCTGGATTATCATTTGCATGAGTTAACAAGCACCTTTGAAAATCTGCATATGACGATGCATACTGTATGTCTAATTAGATACGGTTAGCATCTATAAAAAAAATAAAAAAATAAAAATAATCTCTGAGGCTATCAGAGATACATGTTTTCACACCCTCATAGCCATTGTCAAGAAAACCCCATAACATTTGAGATTTTTGTTGCCTTCCATAAAATTACCGAGCTGCTTTTTCAGGAAGAATCTTGCATTACTACCAACAACTATTCATTATTCAAGAGTCAGTTCTAATGAGAACAACATCTTAGTCTAAAGCCAGACATGGATTGTGTTGTTTAAACCAGAAAAAGTACTAGCAAAAATAAACCACAAACTCCTCAACACTATGAAAGTATAGCCAATCTAGAAGGATCCACACATGAGCCTTTGCCATCAAGATGTTTTTTAAATATGAAACACAACAACACCTAAAGTAGATTAGTTCAGCTAGGTCACATTCAGTAAGCACATACAGGTAGAAACGTCTTCATATTCAAAACCAAAATGAGCTTTCAGATGGATGGTATCTCAAATGTTTTCTCCCATTTCATGCCTACTGAACGCTTCCCAACTCTGCTCCACTATCTGTGGCAGCCTTCTGAGATCCCTTTCAGCCTGATAGAGGAGACATATGGAGCCCAGCACGCACGCAAACACACACAAACACACATCAGTCGACAGCTTCCTGCAACCCGGTGACTAATTGGAATTCCCGTTAATGCAACACCCAGAAAACACTAGGAATCCTATGAGCCCCGTCTGAGGAAAAAATTATATTGTCTTTGTTTTTTTTGGAAATATTTTTATTTTGCCAGTTGCTGATAAAGCAGGGGAGGACAGAGGGGTGATGGAATACATTTACAAAGAAAACGGCTAGAAATGGAACCATTGTGTCCTATAGGTACTATTGGGTTTGCCTTTTCTCTCATGTTGTCCCATTGGTTCGTGATTCTCTATGGTATTATGTGTTGATGCCTGATTCACACAAAAGGGCCAAACTGAGCTGTACCGGGCTGGCCTGGTTACGCATCCACCATAGTTGCTGGAACCATGCAGGAAAGGACTACATAAAAAAAAAAATCTGAGCCAGTACGGTATGGTTCGGGTCGGCCCTATAGTGTGAATCAGCCAACCGAGTGGAAAGACTGGCTCCACTCCTGAACAGTATAATCCTCACTCACTGACTGGTCAAACTCCAGCAGAGAGCTCGTGCCCACTCGTATAGTTGTCCAGAGGATAAGTCCTCTTTTGTGTGGAGTGCCTTCTGTTTGCAAACTGGCACCACCTCTCACACCACACACACACACACACCACACACACACACACACACATACACACACACACACACTGCAGCATTGCCATGCCACAGTCCACTTGATTCCTCTGTTGCTCTGGGCATGATACATGCTGAGTACAAAGAGATGTGGACACGCTTTTCTATTTAAGGACCGACAAGTGCAGTAAAGTACAGGACAATGGCATATAGCTAATCCCATTGTGAGTGTGTGCATGCATGTGTGCTTTCCTCATGACCTGAAGACATTAAGAAAAACTTTGTGTAGATAAATATCTCCAGGGATTGTTGCAGTAAAAAAGTACCAACCACACAGTGCCATCAGTTAATATCTACGACTTGTTTATCCAACAATCAAATGATACGCCCCCTTAATGAAAGGCAAATGGCCCTCCAGCCAATAGGCAGTCGGTGCCACTCGTCAGTCAGCGATTTGGCCACGTCCCCACAGCATAACGATGTGCTGGGCATCTAATGGGGGCCAGACAGATGAATGGGGGGAGCCTCAGACAGTGGTCAAGCATCAAAGTGAGAGTGAAAACAAGGGATATGTCCCAAATGGCATCTTATTCCCTAAATAGTGCAATACCAAAGCCCTATGGGACACTCTATGGGCCTTGGTCAAAAGTAGTGCACTATATAGGGAATAGGGTGCCATTTTGGATGCAACCAAGGACAAACGGCAGGGGCCCAATCTGCTTCTGTTTGCCCGATAAAAGAGATACTGCACTGGGGAGGAAGCTGTGGGCCCGCTATGCTGTGCTCAGATAAACAATACATTTACATTACATTTACGTCATTTAGCAGACGCTCTTATCCAGAGCGACTTACAAATTGGTGCATTCACCTTATGATAGCCAGTGGGACAACCACTTTCCTATTTTTAATTGTTATGTTATTTATCTTTTAATTCCTAATTTTTAGAGTATATTTATAATTTTCATTTGTTTTATATATATATATATATTTTTTGTAATCTTTTTTTAAAATAATTTTTTATATTTTTTGTATATATGTTTATTTATTTATTTATTTTTGTGGGGGGTAGAAGGATTACTTTTATACTATCCCAGGTATTCCTTAAAGAGGTAGGGTTTCAAGTGTCTCCGGAAGGTGGTCAGTGACTCCGCTGTCCTGGCGTCATGAGGGAGCTTGTTCCACCATTGGGGTGCCAGAGCAGCGAACAGAAACATGAAGACAGCATGGCCATGCATGCCTAAAACAGTAACGTAAGGGAAGGGTGAGCAGGGTCGTGTTCGTTAGGCATCAAACGGAAGAAAACTTAATGAAACAAGGAGGGACCACCAGGAGTCCAATAATCAACGCTCATTTACAACGTTTTCTGTTGCGTGCCATACTGAACACAACCCTGCTCTGTGCACATACAGTATGGTAGCAGGCTTCTAGAAGGATCAAATCAAATCCTATCAAATTGTATTTGTCACATGTTCCGAATACAACAGGTGTAGACCTTACTGTGAATTGCTTACTTACAAGCCTTAACCAATCAGATTAAGAAAATATTTGCTAAATTAAGTAAAGTAAAAACAAATTGCTGGATCGAAGTGCATGAATTTGTTTGTGAGTTTGTCTGGACACATGCTCAATGTTTAAACCCACAAATACTGAATTCCCAGTAAGATTTCATAATGATAGATTATTTGTCCGGTGTGTCAGCGCTGGGTTAGTATGTGTACTGTATATGTTGTTTCGGATGTCCGAATCAGTATACCTTTTTTTAAGGAATGGAGAACTCACATTTTTTCGTATTAAAACAAAGTTTATAAAAAGTTAGAACACACTTCCTGTGTAAAAGCTAGCTTCAGTAGCGAGGTCAGTGCACAAGTCAGCCTTTGCTACTTGACGTGGCACGGTTGTGATTAGAACTATTGGATTTAATGTGCTCTTGAAGTAGCAGGCTGGATGGAGTCAAGGGTTGTGGAGATTTTCCCTGAAACCAGTCCTGCTAATTTATGTGGCGTTGCGAGGAATTACACAGGCTCCCGTGTGTGCCGGCAACAGCTTGCTCTCATTTCATGCTGCTCGAGAGGAGCGGGGCCCACCGTGCTCTACCATTGTGTTATCTGACGAGCGCAGTTGACATCCCACCCCCCATCCCCTCCACAAACCACCCCCTCCCCCTCTCTCAAGACTGCTTTGCTGAGAGAGAGAGAGAGAGAGAGAGAGAGGAGAGAGAGAGAGAGAGAGAGAGAGAGAGAGAGAGAGAGAGAGAGAGAGAGAGAGAGAGGAGAGAGAGAGAGAGAGAGAGAGAGAGAGAGAGAGAGAGAGAGAGAGAGAGAGAGAGAGAGAGAGAGAGAGAGAGAGAGAGAGAGAGAGAGAGAGAGAGAGATTCCCAAAGAGGAAGAAGCAGCACAGTGTCAAAAATCCCTTGAAGGAAGAGATCTAGCTACGAACCAGACGTTTTCTTGCTCCACTGGCTGTACGAGTCAAGACAGTTGTTCATTTAGGCAGTGCAAGAAGCGCCGTCTCATCAATCATTTCCTGACCAACCTTCTATAACAGTACTTCTGAATTCAGAATTCTCTCGTCTATTTTGACCGACCAACGCAAGGTTAAACTGAAATGTTGACCTCATGACTTCAGTTAACATTTCTATAGCTGTCAACTCAGTTCCACCCCTTCCCTCTCACAGTGTTTCATCTTAGCTGAGGATTTATCCTCCTCTTCTCCTCTCCTTGGAAGGATTCTACCTGCACTGACACATTTCCATACTATCAGACCTTGGCCAACGTTCATCTTTCAAAATCGAATTCAGTAACCACATTATAGCAAATCAGGGTCACACTTAGCATACACACTGCACAAAAGTATGTGGAATTGTAAGCTAGCCAAGTGGGGACACTTCAGGCTGAAGAGTAAGTTTCATACATTCCCATGTGCTATAATGGCTTCAATAGTAACAAGGCAACAGTAAACATGTTGTCCCCCACGAATGATGCAGTACCCCCCTTGGGCCAATCAATGTAATATTGTAAATGATGGATCTCTATGGCATGACGCATTATTCATCCAAGTTTAATCAAAATCGGGCCGGTGGTGTCTGAGATATTGTGTGGGTTAGCTAGACTCATGTCTAATGTACATGCAGTTGATTACTATAGCAGCCCCCCTTGGGCCAATCAGTGTGATTTTGTAAATGGTGATCTCTATAGCAAGGCGCATGATTCACCTAAGTTTCGTCAAAATCTGGCCAGTGGTGTCTGAAATATTGTGTGGGTTAGCTAGACTCATGTCCCTGAGCATGTGTGCCAAATTTCATCACTGAGTCAAACAGATCAAGATATATAAATATGTGCCTGTTATAGCGCCACCATGTGGTCAATATTAATGTTATGTGTTGAGTCTTGACAGTGTTTGCAACATGTGTACCAAATTTTGTTACAATACAAATATCCTTGACTGATTTATATGCATTTATGTGCCAGACCACACCCATGTGAATTTTTTTGGGTCAATAGCGACCATGTTGTTTGAGGTACTAGTCTGGAAAGTATTGCATTGAGAGACCTTTGTCCATAGATGCCACATATCAAGTTTCGTGCAGATTGGTCATACGGTGCCAGAGGGTTAGCATTTTAATGGCGCAATTCCACTAGAGCAGGGTTTCCCAAATTCGGATCTTTGGACCTCAAGGGGTGTATGTTTTGGGTTTTGCCCTAGCATTAAACAGCTGATTCAAATAATAAACTAATCGTCAAGCTTTGATAATTTGAATCAACTGTGTAGTGTTAGGGCAAAAACCAAAACGTGCACACCTTGGGGTCCTGAGGACCGAGTTTGGGAAATTCTGCACTAGAGGAACTGGGTCGTGCCAGAACCAGCACAAACTAGCCTTGGTTTAATTAGCGGGAAAACTGCTAGTGATGATATTAAGACAGCAACCGATGACACACTTCGACAGCGACATTATTGTGATCCTCGTTGACTGGCAAAATGTGCTGGAGTTAACCGGGCTATTTTGTGCTATCCTTTAATTTTTGTTCCTGGGCAGCAATGAACTTCAGCCAGTTTAGTCTAGTGGCATGTCTGCTGCTGCTGTCTGACATCCTTTTATGGCTTGGATAAACTGTCCAAATACAGCTATGAAGCTGTTGTTAAACGAGGCGGTCTGGGCCATCTCCGCAGCCCTGGATGTCCTGTCTGCTGCGCTGGCTGCTGCCTCATCTTCAAGCAGATGATTGAAGTGCTGATCCTGCTGCTGACGCTGGGCCTCAAGTGTCTCCAGGTAGGAGGCCTAGGTCTCCCTCATGAAATTCAGGTATTCATTGGTGGTGCTCGCAGTGAGTTTTCTCTTCCCTGGGAAAATATATAGGCAGAAGTAATTGCATGTACAGTACACGAATGATAAGTTACAGGGAAAATATATATGCAGAAGTAATGACATGTACAAACCTGAAGGCAGCCAGTATGAGTGCATTTTTGTTCTCCAACCATGTATTGTCTCATCAAATATATTAAATCTTATCCAGCAAAGGCCGGTTTGGGGCCAACCAGATCTACCAACCAGATATACCAATGATGCAAATAAAGGTATTGGGTCAGAATATGATTAATTGAATCAGTGGCAAAGTTTTATATATACATTGAGTGGACAAAACATTAGGAATATTGAGTTGCACCCCCTTTCGCCCTCAGAACTGCCTCAATTCGTCGGGGCATGGACTCTACAAGGTGTGAAAGCATTCCACAAGGATGCTAGCCCATGTTGACTCCAATACTTCCCACAGTTGTATTAAGTTGGCTGGATGTCCTTTGAGTGGTGGACCATTCTTGAGACACAGGAAACTGTTGAGCATGAAAAACCCAGCAGCGTTGCAGTTCTTGACACACTCAAACCGGTGCGCCTGGCACCTACTACCATACCCCGTTCAAAGGCACTTAAATATTTTGTCTTGCCCATTCACCCTCTGAATGGCACACATACACAATCCATGTCTCAATTGTCTCAAGGCTTAAAATTCCTTCTTTAACCTGTCTCCTCCCATTCATCTACACTGATTGAAGTGGATTGAACAAGTTACATCAAAAAGTGATCATAGCTTTCACCTGGTCAGCCTATGTCATGTTCCTAATGTTTTGTACACTCAGCGTAAATTCCTAGATCCACACACACTCCTTGAATAACATTTAGGAACGTAACCCTTCCATGACAAAAGCCCTCTGTGGATGAGATTGCCCACCCCGGTTGAAGACAGCTTCATTGTGTCGTTAGGGCTAAACAAGTTAACATGACAATCAATTGACATTGAACTTTTTACCATCCGAGAATGGACCCTTGGCGCCTGGGGGTGCAGGAGCATTGATTGTGTCGATGGATCGATGGACCCTGGGGGTGCAGGGCCCTGTGGTTGTGGCTTCACTCTTTGAGCATGCAGCTTCCTCAGGATAATGGATATGTCTATCTTTCTCTCTCACCCTCTTTCTCTCTTTTCCCCCTCTGCCTCTCTCCTTCCCCAACCCTCTCCCTCTCTCTCTCGTTCCTCTGGTAGCCTATCTACCAGGCTATATGGTGTGGGCTTAATAACACGAAAGGCTTTGTAATGGCCCAACTACATGTCCCCAATTGCAGTGAACATAATGACTTGCAGCAATGAACTTGGCTGGAGTGCTACTTAGTCAATAAAAGGCAATATCCATCATTGGGAGCGAGAGAGTACAGATTCCATGGATTCCCTCAGGTAGCCTATATGCTGGCCATTGGTGTTCGTAATGAGACAGTATGGAATGGTATGGGCTAATACGAGACGGTTGTAATGACTCCTATGTTAGTACAAGGAGAGGCTGTGACTGTCTGTGTGTTGATAGAAGATTGTGTCATACGGCAGGGTTTAGGAAACACTGCAGGGGGAACACCAATCATTTTACATATCTGTTCATGTAAAATGCCCTAATGAACACAACCCAGGTGTGCAAATATGTGAAACGGCTTGTGGTCGTCAAAGATAGAGCGTTGGGAAACACTGTCAGCATTCAAATTAGTGTGTCTTGTGACTGCAATAAGACTGTCTTACCTCTTTATCAGATACCTCTCTCACACTGCGCAAAAAAAGAAGTCATTATTTCACTCAGCATTAGCATGGAGCAGCATATCTTTTTCCCTTCCTTTCTCTTCCTCTCTGATAATCGTCGACTCTATTTTGACCAGAGCCCTATGGGTGGTGAGTAGTGCACTTTATAGGGAATAGGGTGCTGTTTAGGGCACAGACCAGGACTCTCTCCGGTTCCGATCCCGACCAGCGGACAACGCTGCAAATTGATGACTTCTAGCCGACTGCTGTCTAAGATTGCGTCCGAAATGGCACCTTATTCCCTTTACAGTGCACTACTTTTGACCAGAGCCCATAGCATGCACTATAATAGGGAATAGGGTTCCATTTGGGATGCAACCTTAATCATTAGGGGGACTGTCAGGAATGAAAGATTAAAGGTTTACACTGGGCTCCCATCATCTGCATCGGTTACACTTCATGATGGGCGCTTTATTCACTGGCTCTGGGTTTGGCTCGGGGTTTGGGGCCTGACAGTGGAGAAATGGCACTTTGTCAACTTTGCCACACTAGCCCGGGGAAGTAGTAGGCAAGGGTTACTACAAGGTAAAAATCTGTAGTGTCAATCCTCTCTCAGGGAAAAAGTTGGGTGAAAAAAAAAGTTGTTACTGTCCATGTGAGGTGATGTGCTTGACAAGGAGATATTACAGAATTGGCCCCTTTACCTGTGTTGCAAATGGAAATGGAATACTCATTCCACTTAATTTATTCAATCTTGGCTTGCTTCAATAGAGGGACATTTAGAATTAGCTAAGTTATAGCAGGTCAGATTAGTCTTCTTTGCAATGATTGAAGGTGATCCAATCACTGACACATTAGTTTTGCAAAACACCCCTTATTCCAGACACAGACAGAGTGATATTCAGTGTGGATCCTAGGCTACTGTACCTCTCAGCCCCACATACTCTCAAAGTCAGATCTCAGTGATCTGTTTTTACCAATCCCTTATCCTTCAGTTGTGGACAAAAGGAGGTTGTTATGCACATTTCATCTCATGCTAAGGACGTGGTAAAGGTCAGACGAGGTGCCGGGTGAAATGGGCTGAGAACCATCCGTTTGAGTCTGTGTCCTAGTACCCATTCTTTGGTTTCCATGACCACGTTTTGCATTTTTTATCCTTTATTGAACTAGGTAAGTCCCAATGAGACAGGAATCCGTTTTTCAAGTGAGCCCTGGCAAAGAGGAAGCTGCAATGTATGCTTGAATGTATGCCATGGGTTTGTGTGCTCATTCACCCTGTTTGCCTAAAGCCGCCCAGGTGACAAAACAAATATAGACAGTAGAGGGAAAAGTTTGTTTGTTCTGTACGAAATGAGTGCGGATTCTGTCTGGCTGGATGGCGGGCTATTGAGCTTAAATAAATACGCTGCTGGTAAACACCCTCAGACAACTATGTGCACAGGGCATAAATGGTAGTCTATCCAAAGGAATATATGTCTGACTGAAATCAGAAGTGAATGAATTTTGAAGCTGTTATCTAGTGCCCGGCTACCTGGCCATGGATGAAATGTGTGAAGAATGCATTATGGATCCATTTAACTCATTTCAACTTTTGATACAGGTAAAAAATGATAGATAATGACAGATGGCTGTCCAAGATCTCTGTTGCCCGTCAACGAATGATGAGCCACATAGACAAACATTGACTCAATATGGTTTCAACAGAGGTGAAATTTAAGAGTGGTTAGAGCAGCATTTCACGTTTTGTTTTTTGCACTAGCACTACACGGCGGATTCAAATAATCAACTAATCATCAAGCTTTGATTATTTGAATCTCCTGTGTAGTACTAGGGCAAAAACCAAAACGTGCACACCTTGGGGTCCTCAGGACCGAGTTTGGGAAACACTGGGTTAGAGCGTTGGGCCAGTAATCGAAACCGAAAGTTCCAATCCCAGAGTCGACTAGGTGAAAAATCTGTCGATCTGCCCTTGAGCAAGGCACTTAACCCTAATTGCTCCAGGATTGCCGTCAATAATGGCTTATCCCTGGCCGTGATCCCCCTCTCCGAGGGTGTCTCAGGGGGAGTGGGATATACAAAAAACTAAGTTCCATTTCACATCACACACTTGTACAGGTTATGCAATTGTGAAAGAGGACAAATATAAGCACCCCCTATTTTACTATTTGACATTCCTCCTTTTCCCCAAAACATCTCCTCATTACTCTATTCTGACTGTGTTTTTGGAAAAGAAGTGAAAAACTCCCCAAATGGTAAGAAAAGTAAGACAATGAGACCTAAACTCCAGCACATTTCTGATCTTAATGCTCCTCAGATTCAATTAATCTAATACCAACGTTTCGGTGTCAATAAACCTTCAGACAAATTTAAGAAAAAATCTGTCCCCTCGTACACATAGGCCCTGATTCAGACTTAGGAAACAATGCCTTTCTTACACATGCCTTTCCTACGCACTTCTCAGACATACAATATAATAGGGAGAATAGTGTACAATAGTAGGCTATACCCTTGTCTATTGCCGGCACTAACCATGGAACTGTGTGATGACACAGCCAAGTATTGCACCACGCGTTGGGTTCAAACTGTTATGCCTTGGTCTGCTCTCCACTCTATGATTTAATTAGCCTGCAAGTCTTTCTATGATCAATTGTTACTAATGATCCTCAGCAACAACCACATGGCAGTGATGGTGTTTACAGAGGAAGCAAATGAAGGTTAACAAAACAATGTAATGAAATGGAATGATAATGTAGGCTATAACAACTGAAGGGAACTAACAGTAAATTGGCAGTTGAATATGTGTTGTTATTAGGCCAACTGACGATACTCATAGTGGCTAATATTTAACATAATAGAAATAGTAAACAGAGAAAGTCGGGGTAGCCTATAATTAATATATTCGATAGTGCCCATCCCTGCAAGTTAAAAGGTTGTACAATTGAAATTCTGCATAATGGCACAGCATTTCATAAACTTACTGTGGAAAAGTTGATATGTTGATATGCTTCAGTTTTCAGCCATATGACTGTTTTCACATTTGTCTCCATCGATTATAAGGTAAATTATAGCCTAACTAAAACAAGTGTCATTAATATTTACAATTCCCTTATCAAGTTGTAAATTACAGTGCCTGGAGAATGTTGTTATTTCTATCAGAAAAAAATCAAGTAGATGCTTTTCCCACTTGGAACCGGTAGGTTTGCTAGACGATATTCATGGTTTCCTTGCGCATAAAGTTGGTGGAATTATTAGGGAATTAAGTCAAGGTCAGAATAAGGCGTATCTGTAGACACACCTCCGCCACACCTTAATTTATTTGATCTCCACCCAAAACTAATAGTAGGTGAACAGCACACTATTCTCATGCTTAAGGTCAGAATACGCATAAAGAGAACAGTGCATGGAAAGGGAATTACGTTCCATTTACGTACGCTTAACTCAGGTCGGAATCAGGGCCTTAATTATTAACAAGACATTTTTCTCTTCATGTATACTGAACAAAGATATAATTGCAAAATGTAAAGTGTTGGTCCCATGTTTCATGAGCTGATATAAAAGATCACAGACATTTTCCATTCGCACTAAAAGCGTGGTTCTCTCAAATTTTGTGCACAGATTTGTTTAAATCACTGTTAGTGAGCATTTCTCCCTTGCCAAGCTAATCCATTCACCTGACAGGTGTGGCATATCAAGAAGCTATATTAAACAGCATGATCATTACACAGGTGCACCTTGTCCTGGGGACAATAAAAGGCCACTCTAAAATGTGCAGTTTTGTCACACAACACAATGCCACAGATGTCTCAAGTTGAGGAAGCATGCAATTGGCATGCTGACTGCAGGAATATCCACCAGAGCTGTTGCCAGAGAATTGAATGTTCATTTCTCTACCATAAGCCACCTCCAATGTCATTTTAGAGAATTTGGCAGTACGTCCAACCGGCCTCACAACCGCAGACCACGTGTAACCACACCAGCCCAGGACCTCCACATCCAGCTTCTTCACCAGCGGGACAGTCTGAGACCAGCCATTCTGACAGCTGATGAAACTGAGGAGTATTTCTGACTGTAAAAAAGCCCTTTTGTGGGGAAAAAATAATTCTGATTGGCTGGGCCTGGCTCCCCAGTGGGTGGGCCTGGATCCCAAGTGAGTGGGCCTATGCCTTCCAAGGCCCACCCATAGCTGTGCCCCTGCCCAGTCATGTGAAATCCATAGATTAGGGCCTAATAAATTCCTTATATGAACTGTAACTCAGATTTCTTTTGGAAATGTTTGCATGTTGCGTTTATATTGTTGTTCATGAACCACTGTACCCAAACATCTTTCTAGCAGCAGGACTGTGATTCATGGAGGTACGGTGGCTTCAACACAGCGCCCCCTATCAGTCATCTAGTGTATATATAAATCATTGGTTGGGCCACCATGAGCCAGAACAGCACCTTAACATAGATTCTACAAGTGTCTGGAACTCTATTGGAGGGATGCGACGCCATCATTTGGTGTTTTGTTGGTGGTGGTGGAAATTGCTGTATCAGGCCGCTCCAGAACCTCCCATAAGTGTTCAATTGGGTTGAGAGCTGGTGACTGAGACGGCCATGGCATATGGTTTACCTCGTTTTCAGGCTCATCAAACCATTGTGACCACTTTTGCCCTGTGGATGGATGCATTGTCATCCTATGGGGGCATAGCCATAGTAGGCCAAATAATGGCCTGCCCAACATTTTTATACATGACCCGAAGCATGATGTGATGTTAATTGCTTAATTAACTCAGGAATCACACCTGTGTGGAAGCACCTGCTTTCAATACACTTTGTATCCCTCATTTACTCAAGTGTTTCCACTATTTTGGCAGTTACCTGCACCTTCCATTTTAAACCTACCCAGATCTCTTCTGCCCATTAAGGGAAGACAGGGAGGGCCTAGAATAGGAGCAAATTATCTGAACTGGAACCAGGACTCCCCCAATGAGCAAAAAAAAGATCTCTGGGCTCTCTCAGATATCCCTCTGTGCGATATGGGTGTTCCACCCACTTGACCACGCTCAACCGAATCCCTCGCTTATTTACATAGTTATGACCACTGACCCATTTTCATAAGAAAACACTGGAATCTCGAAGTTTACTATCCAGTGTTGAGTCACTGACCATCCAGTTGAATAATCTATTTGCCCCCATTTTGCATGTTAAGTACATATTTAATAAATGTATGTCCTCGCTCGTGTTCCCTGTCGTCCCTCACTGGGGCATGTGATGAGATTGGTCAGTTCAGAGCGGAAGACAGACACCGGGATATTGTAGTCTGAGTGGGCCAGAGCAGGACTCCCGTTGCTAATTTCAGACCTGCAGCCCCGGTAGTCCCTCTCCCGATTTCAGTATGTTTCTATCCATTT
This sequence comes from Coregonus lavaretus, assembly GCF_964263955.1. NCBI lineage: Eukaryota > Metazoa > Chordata > Actinopteri > Salmoniformes > Salmonidae > Coregonus > Coregonus lavaretus. The sequence goes on along the minus strand of NC_140016.1, from coordinate 36,343,144 downwards.
GGTGCATAATGAACACAAACCAGCTCAGCTCCGACTCAGTCTGGGGCCTTTGCTGACTAAATAGCACTAGGAGCAGGATCTGTGCAGTTTTACGGCTTCTAAATGCCGGTATAGGTGCCAGTGTCTGTCTTTATCCACACGTTGGGTTGCAGTGTAGTAAACACACACACAGAGACATGTACGCGCACACACACACACACACACACACACACACACACACACACACACACACACACACACACACACTCACACACACACACACACACACACACACACACACACACACACACACACACACTACATCTACTGTGAGTCTCCTCTACAATGACTGATCACAAAGCGTGTAATTTACTGAGCCCTGCTCGATGTCCTGGATTGTCAGTCCCTAAGAAACCAACCATGTTACCCAGCCACAGAAGCCACAGGTCCCCCCTTACCCCATCCCTACAGGATGCGTTCCCTCTCTCTCTGCTCCCCTATCCTCTGCCCGCCTTCCCTTCTCTGTCTCCCTTTCCATCTTTCCCTGCCTGGTTGGTTGGCTTCTGGGATGATTTCTCTGAGGAGGTGCTGTCAGTTCCCCTGCTTGCCAAGGCTAAAGGGCTGCTCTCTCAAGCCCCGAGGTTCACTGCGTGTCGAGGCTAGGGGTGGGATTATGCAGATCTTAATTCCCTCCCTTGCTCACACCTGGGGTTGACAGGGCATGAAATAGGGAAAGCGTTCACTGCAAAAGTTTCCGCTACGCAAGGAGAGTGAGAGATACAGCAGGCGGGGAAGAGGGATAGGGGGAAGGAGAGAGAGACAGAGATGGGGAGGGGGAGAGCGACTGAGTGAGAGAGTTAAAGAGAGGGAGAGAGCGATAAAGAGAGGGAGAGAGAAAAATACAGAAGGCAGGGAAGATGGAGCGAGAGAGGAAGAGCAAAAGAGAGCTGTTCGTCTCTTCCGTGTCTGTCAACCCAGACACCATGTCTAAACAGAATAGAGACAGCAGCATGCCACTGTTTTCCTATGATAATTAATCAAGCATCGCACACTTGCCAGGCTGGCACACTCATTTCATTTCTCCATTTCAGAAATCTCCTCGGGACTCTTTTCCGAAGAAGGCATTTGTTATAAAAAAACTAAAACTAATTGTTTAGTAGGTTCAGGTTATGGTGAGGTTACCAGGTTGTGGTGATTGTTATATAATGGTTACAATATACATATATCCACACTGCCTACTTAAATACATAACAGAAGTTCAGCTGTATGCTCTACAGGTAGTTTAGGTCATAACAGGTTCTCTCTTATCTCTCTTATCTGTTTAGGTATGGGTGAGATATAGAGGTCCATTGCATTGTGTTAATACAAGGGTAACATACCAGGTAGAATCACATGTTACTTGTTACTTGCGCATAAGAAGGAGACAGTGCTGTGAATATTCCATTGTTTGCATGTCTCTTTTGTTGCTAGTTATTGTTGCAGTAATGTTTACCCTCATGGTTTACATGATCATTATAAATCGATTGTTAGTGGTCAACTTCTTCCCTCTATATTTCTGACTCAGCTGTCAAGATGTCCCTTTAAAGGATGGGGTTTTTAAACAAAGGCTGTAGGGCTCAAATATCCAATATTAGAATGTGTTTGCCAAGGTCCAAAGATACAAAAGTCAGGTAGCAATGCATGGTTAGTCTCAAGATCTATATCAACAATTGATCCAAACTTCAACTTTTATTCCTTTGTATTCTCACAGCAAAATGGAAGCACAATAACTGATATATGGTAATATAATCTCGATAAGCGAATATATGAAAAGTAAAACTGCTTCAAATGCACTCCACTGCAAATAACAGTGAAAGATAACCCACACGCAATGCAATGTCTTTCTTACCTGATAAAGCCACCTTGAAAAAAGCAAAAAGACAAGACATACAGAATCCTTATGAGCTGTGCGAGCATTCTCTGGCTCAGTCTCTCTGTCCCTCCCGTTGGAATAACTTGCAAAAAATAATCTGAGCAACTACCAAATCCACTGAGCGGCTTTTGAGACAAGGTAAAAGGAAGGCATCGTCTCTGCAAGTCTGCAAAGAGCTTGGCTTTGGGAAAATAAACTTCTCCCCCTCCCACTAAGTACAGAGGGCTGTACAAATCCCAAATCCACAATAGGCTTTTATTTTTCACTCGTCCGAGCAGAACTGGAGTCACCGTGTGTTTTTGGCGGGAGTGTGTTATATTCTCCTTCTTTCTCCCTCTTTTTTATGGCCAGATGCTTGCTCAAGGAATTATAACGGGGAGGATTTAAAGGGACAGTAGCCCCTTTTGTGATGCCTGTCAGAAAGATAGACGGCTCTGGAAATTATCTCTATGTGTTGGAGATATAAGGGGAGGTGGGGAGGTGAATGGGAGCTAAGGGGAGGGGAGGGGGGGGGAGGGGTTCATTTTAGAGGAAGTGTGGAAGAGGGAAAGGTTCTGTCGTTTCTCTCCCTTTTTATTGAAATAAAAACATCAGGAGGGAGGAGCCCTTGGCTTTGATATGTCACTGACCAGTACCGATGTGCTATCGTGAGAATGATTATTGAGAGCTCTCTAAATAACTAAATAGATTCACTGTTGCTATCGAAATCATTACAAAGTGTAGGTACACTACGTTTAACAGAGCAAATGAAATGTAACCGTACTTTATATGTAATATATCATCAATAATACTATTTAGGCCCATATATAGCAGTTGCAAAGTCATTAACAGCTATTGTTTCAAATCAACCTAGGGTTCAACTAAAACAAGAAAATAAATACAGTGCATTGAGAAAGTATTCACACCCCTTCACTTGTTTCAGATTTTGTTACATTATAGCCTTATTCTAAAATGTGTTAAATAAAAACAAATCCTCTGCAATCTACACACAATACCCAATAATGACAAAGCAAAAACAGGTTTTTAGAATAGTTAGCAAATGTATTAAAAATAAAAAACAGAAATACCTTATTTACATAAGTATTCAGACCATTTGCTATGAGACTCGAAATTGAGCTCAGGTGCATCCTGTTTCCATTGATCATAATTGAGATGTTTCTACAACTTGATTGGAGCCCACCTGTGGTAAATTCAATTGATTGGACATGATTTGGAAAGGCACACACCTGTCTATATAAGGTCCCACAGTTGACAGTGCATGTCAGAGTAAAAACCAAGCCATGAGGTTGAAGGAATTGTCCGTAGAGCTCTGAAACAGGATTGTGTCGAGGCACAGATCTGGGGAAGGGTACCAAAACATTTCTGCAGCATTGAAGATCCCCAAGAACACAGTGGCCTCCATAATTCTTAAATGGAAGAAGTTTGGAACCACCAAGACTCTTCCTAGAGCTGGCCGCCCGGCCAAACTGAGCAATTGGGGGACAAGGGCCTTGGTCAGGGAGGTGATCAAGAACCCGATGGTCACTCTGACAGAGCTCTAGAGTTCCTCTGTAGAGATGGGAGAATCTTCCAGAAGGACAACCATCTCTGCAGCACTCCACCAATCAGGCCTTTATGGTAGAGTGGCCAGACAGAAGCCACTCCTCAGTAAAAGGCACATGACAGCCAGCTTGGAGTTTGCCAAAAGGCACCTAAAGACTCTCAGACCATGAGAAACAAGAATCTCTGGTCAGATGAAACCAAGATTGAACTATTTGGCCTGAATGCCAAGTGTCACGTCTGGAAACCTGGTACCATCCCTACGGTGAAGCATGGTGGTGGCAGCATAATGGTGTGGGGTTGGTTTTCAGCAACAGGGACTGGGAGAGTTGTCAGGATGGAGGCAAAGATGAACGGAGCACAAAGTACAGAGAGATCTTTGATGAAAACCTGCTCCAGAGTGCTCAGGACCTCAGACTGGGGTGAAGGTTCACCTTCCAACAGGACAATGACCCTAAGCACACAGCCAAGACAACGCAGGAGTGGCTTCGGGACAAGTCTCTGAATGTCCTTGAGTGGCCCAGCCAGAGCTCAGACTTGAACCCCATCGAACATCTCTGGAGAGACCTGAAAATAGCTGTGCAGCAACGCTCCCCATCCAACCTGACAGAGCTTGAGTGGATCTTCAGAGAAGAATGGGAGAAACCCCCCAAATACATGTGTGCCAAGCTTGTAGGGTCATACCCAAGAAGACTCTAGGTTGTAATCGCACCTAGAAGACTCTAGGTTGTAAAGGTGCTTCAACAAAGTAGTAAAGGGTCAGAATACTTATGTAAAAAACATTCTAAAAACCTGTTTTTGCTTTGTCATTATTGAGTATTGTGTGTAGATTGATGAGGGGAAAAAACAATTTAATACATTTTAGAATAAGGCTGTAACTTAACAAAATGTGGAAAAAGTACTTTCCGAAGTATTCACACCCCATGACTTGTTCCACATTTTGTTGTGTTACAGCCTGAATTTAAAATGGATTACATTGAGATTGTTCTGTTACTGGCCTACACACAATACCCTATAATGTCAAAGTGGAATTATGTTTTTAGAAATTAATAGTTAGTTAATTAGTTTTACAAATTAATAAAAAATGAAAAGCTGAAATGTCTTGAGTAAATAAGTATTCAACCCCTTTGTTATGGCAAGCCTAAATAAGTTCAGGAGTAACAATTTGCTTAACTAGTCACATAATAAGTTCCATGGACTTAATCTATGTGAAAGAATACACCATACTGTCTATATAAACGTATGTGGACACCCCTTCAAATTAGTGGATTTGGCTATTTCAGCCACACACGTTGCTGACAGGTGTATAAAATGAAGCACACAGCCATGCAATCTCCATAGACAAACATTGGCAGTAGAATGGCCTTGCTGAAAAGCTCAGTGACTTTCAACGTGGCACCGTCATAGGATGCCACCTTTCCAACAAGTCAGTTTGTCAAATTTCTGTCCTGCTAGAGCTGCCCCGGTCAACTGTAAGTGCTGTTATTGTGATGTGGAAACCTCTAGGAGCAACAACGGCTCAGCCGCGAAGTGGTAGGCCACACAAGCTCACAGAATGGGAACGCCGAGTGCTGAAGTGCATAGCGTGTAAAAATTGTCTGTCCTTGGTTGCAAAAACTGCCTCTGGAAGAAACGTCATCAAGAGAACTGTTCGTCAGGAGCTTCATGAAATGGGTTTCCATGGCCAAGCAGCCGCACACAAGCCTATGATCACCATGCGCAATGCCAAGCATCAGCTGGAGTGGTGTAAAGCTCGCCGCCATTGGACTCTGGAGCAGTGTAAATGCGTTCTCTGGAGTGATGAATCACGCTTCACCATCTGGCAGTCCGACGGAAGAATCTGGGTTTGGCGGATGCCAGGAAAACGCTACCTCCCCAAATGCAAAGTGCCAACTGTAAAGTTTGGTGGAGGAGGAATAATGGTTTGGGGATGTTTTTCATGGTTCGGGCTAGGCCCCTTAGTTCCATTGAAGGGAAATCTTAATGATACAGCATACAATTACATTCTAGATTATTCTGTGCTTCCAACTTTGTGTCAACAGTTTGGGGAAGGCCCTTTCCTGTTTTAGCATGACAATGCCCCCATGCACAAAGCGAGGTCCATACAGAAATGGTTTGTCGAGATCAGTGTGGAAGAACTTGACTTTACTGCACAGAGCCCTGACCTCAACCCATCGAACACCTTTGGGATGAATTGGAGCCAGGCCTAATCGCCCAACATCAGTGCTCGAACCTCAATAATGCTCTTGTGGCTGAATGGAAGCAATCCCCGCAGCAATGTTCCAACATCTAGTGGAAAGCCTTCCCAGAAGCTGGAGGCTGTTATAGCAGCAAAGGGGGGACCAACTCCATATCAATGCCCATGATTTTGAAATGAGATGTTCAACGAGCAGGTGTCGACATACTTTTGGTCAGTGATAAAGGAATCCATTAATGGGTTTGTAAACTGGAGATCAAAGGGTATGAGCGCGACCTGACAAATCACTCACGAGGACTGTTCAAGTCATTCATCTTCCCCGCAGATTCCGCCATGTGCCCATGACGCCTCCTAAAGAGATAAATGTCTTGCTAATGTTTTTAATCTATTAGTGGGGAGAAAACTCCAGATTAAGCTCTCACCCTTTTTTGTGTTTGTCTGACAATTATCTGCCTGTTCCTTCTGCAATGAAGCCAGCTATTAAAGATGCATTTGATTCTGATGCTATGAGTGGGCGACTGTCAGCTTCACATTTGCCTATCACAAGCTTTTGCGCACTCTTTCTCTTTTTCTTAGTCGTTCTTTCTTTCTCTCTATCTCTCCTTTTCTTCCTCACTCTCTCCCTTTCACTTTGAAATGAAAAGCTGTTCTTATTTTATTGTTCAGCAGACAGAGTAGAAGCCAGAAAAGAGTTGGAATATTGTGACCGTAAAAATGGCTTATGAGTTGCTACACCTGCCACTGTTGAGTGCCCTGGAAACTGGGGATGGTGGCTACGTGTGTTTTGACACACACCCACTGACCCACCTGTCTCTCTCTCGCTTTATCTCTCACCCCTCCCATCATGCCTTGTAGCCAACAGCTCCATGGCAACAACCTGCGATGGAGGGAAGGAGTGATGGAGGAGGGATGGAATCCCGTAATGAGGGAAGTGGAGCTGTGTTGAGACAAGAGTCGTGGAATGGGGTGAGAAGAGATGCTGGTGCAGGCAAAATGGAAGAGGATAGGAAACAAGGGAAGAGAAAGGGAGGAGGAGGGGGGATGGAAGCACTGATGAGGGGGGAGGGGGAGAATATGAAATTAGTGAAGGGAAAGGAAGGAGGAGGGGGGAGGGAAATAAGGATGGTGGTTGTTGGCAGCAGCACTTGTACTGACAGCATACTTTTCCCTGAGCGTGGAGCTGCACACCTAGGCTTGCTCGGCTGCTACGGCTCCCCTAACATCAGTGCTGACATCTGGGGCCAGGGATACATCTATCACCCACCTAGAGACACAAGGTGATGTGGAGAGCGCAGCGGCGTCCAAATACAGGCGAATATTAATGGCACGTGACATCCCTGCACCATTGGCTTGGGGACGGCTTGCCCGGCCACAAATCAAGTTGTGAATACTCCCCTATTTTGGGAGATTTGGAGTTCGGGAGCTCAAGTCAACAACAACCACAAAATTATTTTGCAGCAAAGCTTGTTTGTTATCAGGGTTGTGGGTAGCACTTTATAATAACTCCGTGTAATAAAGCATTTATAATGGATTAGTAAATAGTTTATTCATTTATTAATCATTACTCCCACATTTGTACAACACACAAACCCCACATGATGATGGATGTTGCTGTAAAATAATACCCACCCAAATCCACTAGAGAAAAACTGGCCGGTTCAGCCAGCTGTTGTGTGTAGGCTACATCTGCTATATCTCCCTGTTTTATGATTATTTTGTGTTTGCGAGGTTGACAACATTAGCAAAACATTCACATTACAACTCTTCCTCAAGTCCTTGAACAGTTGTTTCACAACAGTTTTTGTGAATAAAATGTTCAATATATTTCCTTTAACATCATGAGCTGTGTGCTTATTGTTTTATCATTGGTATGTTCTAAGCTATTTTGAGACCTTAATGAGCATTGGGTACTGCTGGAATGTCTACCAATGGCATATCCCAGCCAAATTACACAGGTCAAGTATTTATAAAGTATAAATAGGCTACACAAAAAGACAACTAATTATTTGTAAATAGTTTATAAGGTACACCCATCTAGTACCGGGTTGGACCCCCCTTTGCCTCCAGAACAGCCAGAATTCTTCGGGGCATGGAAACATTGCTCAATTGGTTTCAAGGGACCTCACGTGTGCCAGGAAAACATTCCACAACCTTCCATTACCGCCACCAGCATGTACCGTTGAAACCAGGCAGGATGGGGCCATGGACTCATGCTGCTTACGCCAAATCCTGACTCTGCCATCAGCATGACGCAACAGGAACCAGGATTCGCCGGACCAGGCAATGTTTTTCCACTCCTCAATTGTCCAGTGTTGGTGATTGCGTGCCCACTGGAGCAGCTTCTTCTTGTTTTTAGCTGATAGAAGTGGAACCCGGTCTGGTCGTCTGCTGCAGTAGCCCATATGTGACAAGGACCGACGAGCTGTGCATTCCAAAATGCAGTTCTGAACACCACTGTTGTACTGCACCATTATTTGCTTCTTTGTGGCCTGCCTGTTAGCTTGCATGATTCTTGCCATTCTCCTTCGACCGCTCATCAACGAGCTGTTTTCGCCAACAGGACTACTGCAGACTGGATGTTTTTTGATTGTCGTACCATTCTCTGTAAACCCTAGACACTGTTGTGCGTGAAAAGCCCAGGAGGCCGGCCGTTTCAGAGATACTGGAACCGGCGCGCTTGGCACCGACGATCATATCGCGCTAAAAGTCGCTTAGGTCACTCGTTTTGTCCATTCTAACATTCAATCAAACAATGTACCTAATAAACTGTCCACTGAGTGTATATTAAACAGCTTATGAATGGAGTAATGATTAATAAATTATGAATAAACGATTTACTAATCCATTATAAATGCTTTATTACGTGGAGTTATTATAAAGTGCTACCGGGTTGTGTTCATAAGTGCATGCAACGGAAAAAGAACACGAACATTTATTATATAAAGTCTAGGTAGTCCCTCACTCTTTCAGTACGGTTCCTTCCGTTAGGTGCCAAATTAACAGGCTTTCAGCTCTCTATTCTGCAGTTCATGTGCGTTACAATCTAAGAGAAAGTGGCCATAAAGCAGGCTTAGGTGTACCTTCCAAGGGGTGTTGACCCTTCACTTCCCTCTGAAATTGGTACACACACACACACATCCCTGAGGCACACAATCGCCCCAGTCTAAAGCCCCCAAGGAGGGATGGACCTGTGGCTGTAATGCTCTGTGTTTGTAGCTAAACTCTCCTTCCACTGATTCTCCATAGCAGAACAGCAGACTTAACGCCACACATGCTGGTTCAGGAATACTAAAGGTTTTGTGCAGCGATCCATGTTGTTCATGGCCTAAAGAGGCGATTATCTTCACACTACTTAACAAACCGACATGAAGGCGAGGTCAGAGTCTCATTTTTTTGGGTGGTTGCCTTGGCAGTGTGGATGTACTGTAAGAGCTATGCTGTTCTATACAATGCATGCAGTGTATCCTGTGCTCCTCTTTTTGATCATACAAAAGATATATGGGCTTCATGAAAAAAGGTGAAAGGAATTGGACTCTTTCTTTAGAGGGTTTATCTTGGAGATAGAAATTAGTCCAGTTAAATCTTTCAACGATCTCTCCTCTTGGATCAGGAGCAGCATTTGTTAAGGTCAAAAGCAGAGGTTAGACAACAAAGTCATTCCAAATCAAGATGGTGGATGGTGAGACATAAAATCAATGGAATTATTCTAAGGTGAACGATAGAGTAAGCAACGTATGATCTAAATCACAACATTAAAGGATATATGTTGCATTTCCAATTGTAGGCCTATAGAAATACACAAAATCTACTTAGAACATTGTATAAAGAAACCATAAACAAAACCAATTCTATGAGAAAGTTATTTAAAAGGTATGCAGATAAGCCTATTCAAAGAGCCGATCCCGTATGCAATGAAGAACGTCCCTGTTTATATTTAAGAGCCTCATTCATAAAGATTACACTTCTCCCTTTAAGTCGAATCCTCATGGCCTTTCTCCATTTGCCTGTTCATATTTTGATCTCCAAAAACCTGGCTTTAGGCGAACTTCCAAAAGCACAAAAATGCTTTCTAAGTATAAGGTTTATATCATACGATTACATGTGTGTGAAGTGCCAGAAAGGAGCGTTCCCAAAAGTAGATGTCAACTCAGGGAGATAATGTTCGCATGCTCTTACTCCGTGTTGACGGCAAGGTATTATTAAATTGGAAAGACTCTAGAATAAGTTAGCAGGCCTAAAGCATTTGTTCAATATCCAAGGCAGCCAAAGTAGACAGCCCATCCACATGAATGTCAACAGGCACTGACAAAATAAAAAGGCTGACATTGAGCAAATGACTACCCATCACCACAGGTGATTAAGGCAACTAGCTCTCACAGTCTCACGTCAGACGTTCATCCATGTTTCTCAAATGTCACATTTCGAAGTGTTTAAGGTTAAGTTTAGGCATTAACTCCAAAATCTTAAGGTTAGGCATTAAATACGAATGGTTAGGGTAAGGGTTAAGGTTTGGGATAGGCTTAAAACTAAAATCGCAAAAATAACTTTCTATCACTGGATTCGAACATGCAACTTTGGAATTAGAGGCAGATGCTTATACTGACTTGTATCACAGGTGACCTGGCTGGATTAAGGAGAGTTAATTGAGAGGGGGAATTCCACCATGAAGTTGAAATTTGACAAGTTGTTGTTTACCTTTTTAATATTTCATCTGATACGTCTACCATGTGTCTAACCCAGAGGCTTAGTCAAAATCTGAGCCAGGGTACTAGGAAAAGCAATCCTATGTCATCATCAGCTGTCGGTGCTGTGTTGAGTGGTCATTTTCTATTGTTCTCCAAAAAAGGGAAGACAAACAATTCTCTCACTTCCCAATGTGTTTTCTAAGCAGTCAGAAGTATTCTGTCTCAAAGTAAATGAGTAACAAAGATGCCAAAAAAGATTTTCGCAACATTTGGCTGAGATGTCACTCAGGCCATAAATAGTGTTTTTTTGTGATTTGATATCTTGCCCCCCTGCACTGAGGCGAGAGTAATCTAAACTTAATTCCAACACTAAACACTTTTTAGGAAATTGCACCCACAACTTTCAAAGCAGTTTTTATGTCTTTCTCACAGCATTCTGCTTTGTGAAAAGTTTTAGAATCCAGATGATGTCATTTTCTGGTTGCAAACTGTTTTTCTAGTTAAGGAGACATAATTTAACCAGATTTCAACCAATTGGTCTCTGTTACAACTTAGTAAAGATGTCGTTTTCATGACGACATTAAGAAACCATGAAAAATACATCATATTTTGGTTATTATCTGTTCAGATATCCAGATTACAACCAGATGTAGACGCCTGTTTTTATGGTTGCTAGAAAGACGTAAAACATGTTTTGGTCATACAACCTGACCATGACATGGCCGCAGGAAGGGGTGGGGGTGGGGGGGGTCTCTGCTCATACAGGAGTAATAAAGGACTAGTTCACTAATTTTGTGGATTTTTTTATTATTTGATTTATCAAGGGGTGCTGCAGACCCTCAGCACCCCTACTTCCCGCGGCTATGGACCATGGCATTTATAAATGTACCAGTTTTGCCTGCCGGGTGGTGTTCCAAGTCTGAATCAGTCCCTGATTAAAGAAGAATGAAAATCAGCAGGACTTTTGGCCTCAAGGTCCAGTTTTGAGAAAAGGGGACATATGATGACCCAGGCTGTATGTCATGACTTGTCCACCAGAGATGCAGTACGAATTTAAAGGATGTAATAATATTAATAATAATTTGGTGGGTGCTTATGTGTGAATTGGAAATTCGTTTTTTGCATATCCCAACTCTCCCTGAGACACCCTTCGGAGTGTGTCAGAAGGATTTAAAGGATGTAGGAGTTGGGCCAGAATGTACTGTAATGTCAGAGTCCTTTTCGATATACTATTACTCAAGGTCTTCCATTATATCCTCAACGCCAACTTTGCTATAGCTTCTGATATATGTGAAAGTGGTCATAACTCTAAAGTAATGATATGTCAGTACATAAATAAACCTGATATCTGCCATCGAATTCACCCGGCCGACTTCAAGTCGAGCTCTTGGATCGCTTGGGCCATTAAGGCAGTGGACGGTGCCGCTTTGTACCCTGATTGACACATCATTACAAAGGAATCTATGTGAACTCAGTGGGAGATGGCGATCTCCACAAGAACAACATCAACCCCTCTTAGATTAGACATGAAATATGCCAGGAGGAAGAAGTGGAAAAAAGTAATGGAGAATTATACGATGTCATATACTGTACATGCCCTGTGGTTTTGCTGGCCTCATTTTCTTGACCTCTCTTGGATAGGGCAGGCTAGGATGATGTCAAACAGCTGTGGTGTGGTGAGACTTAAGGAGAGAGCGGAGTCTTGTATCGAGAACAGTGAGTGTTAGCATAAAGAGCCTGAGTGGCTAAATGAGAGGAAAGGGTCAGACCATTGTTATGGCTACGCAGGTTAGTAAAGTCACAAACTGAAAGGTCACTGCTGGATTATTGGGATGCCTGATGCCTTCCTGCCTGCTTATAGGGCATCGGTACGGTTTCCTTTCTACATATGGTTTCCTTTCATTTTACGTATGTATGGTATGTTTTCCTTTTTTGATGTCCTTACATGGACAGTTTGACTGCATATATTTATTGGGTGAAGATTCCACAATACCTCACTTGAAATGGTCCTCCCTCATCTCAAAACAAAGTTTTACCCCTGCTTTACATTACAGTCGACACTTTGCTGCCTCACAGAGACCTTGACAGCCAGACCAACTGCTCTCCCTACTTTCAGATAAGCACCACAGACCCAAAAAGGAACCGTGGCTGGTCTTTCAATTGGAAACATCTCTTCATCACCTTTTCAAACTTTCTCTCCGGCTTATTTCCAGCTGCTTAGCTAGAGTGTCTCTGACTCCGATAACGCTCCTTTTCAGTCACATGTATGGAAGGCCCAAATGACAATTCCGGACATCGTCTACCTCTTCCTACTTCATTTGCCTTTCTACGGTCTCGGCCACTACTTTTGTTTGGAAGTTAACCTCTACGGGATTGGTGTCCCATATACGGGATGGTTGCGCTAACGTGCACTAATGTGATTAGCATGACTGTTGTAAGTAACAGCAAACTTTCCAGGACATAGACGTCTTATATCGGCAGAAAGCTTAAAGTATTGTTAATCTAACTGCACTCTCCAATTTACAGTAGCTATTACAGTGAAAAAATACATTTTTTACATTTAGCAGACGCTCTTATCCAGAGCGACTTACAGTTAGTGAGTGCATACATTATTTTTTATACTGGCCCCCCGTGGGAATCAAACCCACAACCCTGGCATTGCAAACGCCATGCTCTACCAACTGAGCTACATCCCTGCCGGCCATTCCCTCCCCTACCCTGGACAAATTGTGCGCCGCCCCATGGGTCTCCCGGTCGCGGCCGGCTACGACAGAGCCTGGATTCGAACCAGGATATCTAGTGGCACAGCTAGCATTGCGATGCAGTGCCTTAGACCACTGCGCCACTCGGGAGATGTGGATACCATGCTATTGTTTGAGGAGAGTGCACAACAACAAAAAACGTATCACGGCAACTGGTTTGATACATTCAACTCTGAAGGTAAATAATGTACTTACATTCAGTAATCTTGCTCTGATTTGTCATCCTGAGGGTCCCAGAGATCAAATGTAGCATAGTTTTGTAAAACAACTAAAATCCATTTTTATATTCAAATGTATGAACTGGGTTCTACAGTTTGAACCCTTGCTGTCTCTGACTCCACACCCACCCTGCCCGCCATCTAGATGTGTGAAAGTTAGTGTATAAGCTAATGATCCATCATGTATGACATTCCTGGGAGTGTGTAAACTTACATTTTGTATTACCATATTATTTTTGTATGCTCTCTATAGTTATGTACTTGAAAATGTATCAATTGACCAATTCGGCACATTTGGGCAGACTTGATACAAAATAGTCCAGTATTGCAACGCTTCACTGGATCAATCTGAAACTTTGCACACACGCTGCTGTAAATTGCGCTTAAACTGCAATAGTATATTGTGGCCTTTCTCTTGCATTTCAAAGATGATATAAAAATTACAAAATTACAACGCATGTTTTTTTGTTTGTATTATCTTTTACCAGATCTAATGTGTTATATTCTCCTACATTAATTTCACATTTCCACAAACTTCAAAGTGTTTCCTTTCAAATGGTATCAAGAATATGCATATCCTTGCTTCAGGTCCTGAGCTACAGGCAGTTAGATTTGGGTATGTCATTTTAGGCGAAAATTGAAAAAAAGGGTCAGATCCTTAAGAGGTTAAAGAAGTGGAGGAAGGATTGTGTGGCGGAGAGAGATAACCTGGGACTCTTGTTCAGGTGTCCTTGTGTAACACCTTCAGTGGCTCAGGGCTCGTGCCTCCCGATGCCTCAGTCCAGTAGCTGACTTCAGAGAAGACACTTTTCAAGCCTGGTCAAGCTGCCTTATACGGTCTGTGTTTTTAATTACACACATGCTTAAACAGTACATGTGCATGCACACACACGCGAGTGTACGCATATGCACACGCACACACACACACACGCACACACACACAGACACACACGCACACCTTCCATTCTCCATATATCAAAAATAAGGATTTGTGCGTCGAGCAAATTGGTCCATTAATCTTAAGTCATTATGTGACAAGACATGTTGGCCATGTTAGCTTTGTTACAGTGGATTTGAATTGTAAAGCCTTTTTATGACACGGAGCAATGAAATACAGATCTAATTGTGTTGGCTTGAGAGTGTACAATTTTATGAGACTGAAGCATATTGTGGACATAAATCAACTGAAGTGCTGACTAACCCTTGCTTGTTGCTACTGAACATTTTACCCTGCTCCTTGTCCTCTTTTTACCTGATGAAAAATGTAAATAGTTTCTCTTTCAGACCTCTCAATCCCAAAAAAATCTCAATTTGATCGTTTTAGCTCTTTCATTTTTATATTTTTCCCTTATAAAATAGCTCACAAAGCTAAAGGACTATATCGGCGTACATTTTAGAGGTGGCCGTTTTGAGCAGCATCGGTATGTGTCAGATTCGTAACAATGGGATGTGAAGGAGTGTTTAAAGCCTGTTCCATATTCCTCAGCTACACCTGGAATGCTTATGGGGCTGGAGATGGGAAGATGGGGAAAGGCAGCATTACAATGTCCTATATACACTACCAGTCAAAAGTTTGGACACTTCTACTCATTCAAGGGTTTTTCTTTATTTTTACAATTTTTTACATTGTAGAAAATAGTGAAAACTATGAAATAACACATATGGAATCATGTAGGAACCAAACAATTGTTAAACAAATCAAATTATATTTTAGCCACCTTTGGCTTGATGACTGCTTTGCACACTATTGGCATTCTCTCAACCAGCTTCATGACGTAGTCACCTGGAATGCATTTCAATTAACAGGTATGCCTTCTTAAAAGTTATTTTGTGGAATGTCTTTCCTTCTTAATGCGTTTGAGCTGATCAGTTGTGTTATGACAAGGTAGGGGGGTATACAGAAGATATCCCTAATTGGTAAAAGATCAAATCCATATTATGGCAAGAACAGCTCAAATAAGCAAAGAGAAACGACAGTCCATCATTACTTTAAGACATGAAGGTCAGTCAATGCGGAACATTTCAAGAACTTTTAAAGTTTCTTCAAGTGCAGTCGCAAAAACCATCAAGCGCTATGATGAAAATGGCTCTCATGAGGACCACCACAGGAAAGGAAAACCCAGAGTTACCACTGCTGCAGAGGATAAGTTCATTAGAGTTACCAGCCTCAGAAATTGCTGCCCAAATAAATGCTTCACAGAGTTCAAGTCACAGACATATCTCAACATCAACTGTTCAGAGGGGACTGTGTGAATCAGGTCTTCATGATCGAATTGCTGGAAAGAAACCACTACTAAAGGCCACCAATAAGAAGAAGAGACCTGCTTGGGCCAAGAAACACGAGCAATGGACATTAGACCAGTGGAAATGTGTCCTTTGGTCTGAAGTCCAAATTGGAGATTTTTGGTTCCAACCACCGTGTCTTTGTGAGACGTGGTGTGGGTGAACGGATGATCTCCGTATGTTTAGTTCCCACCGTAAAGCATGGAGTAGGTGTTATGGTGTGGGGGTGCCTTGCTGGTGACACTGTCTGTGATGTATTTAGAATTCAAAGTACACTTAACCAGCATGGCTACAACAGCATTCTGCAGCGATAAGCCATCCCGTCTGGTTTGGGCTTAGTGGGACTAGAATTTGTTTTTCAACAGGACAATGACCCAACACACCTCCAGGCTGTGTAAGGGCTATCTTACCAAGAAGGAGAGTGATGGCGTGCTGCATCAAATGACCTGGCCTCCACAATCCCCCAACCTCAACCCAATTGAGATGGTTTGGGATGAGTTGGACCGCGGAGTGAAGGAAAAGCAGCCAACAAGTGCTAAGCATATGTGGGAACTCCTTCAAGACTGTTGGAAAAGCATTCCAGGTGAGGCTAGTTGAGAGAATGTCAAGCGTGTGCAAAGCTGTCATCAAGGTAAAGGGTGGCTATTTGAAGAATCTCAAATATAAAATACATTTTGATATTTTTAACATTTTTTTGGTTACTACATTAATCAATATGTGTTATTTCATAGTTAAAGAAAAACCCTTGAATGAGTAGGTGTTCTAAAACTTTTGACCGGTAGTGTATACCTGCATGACCGCAATGCAACATGCAGTGGTCTCTTCTAGATGGTTGCAGATATTTTTCTTGGACAGCTGCGTCTTTACAGGTACACCTCAACTTTCCACACAACAAAGCTGCCCAAGGATACCAACATTGCACTCAGTGCACTGTCCAAGCGGGCAACAGCTCTAACTCAGCATTAGAGCACCCACTATAGCCCTTCTCATAGAGTAGACAGGGGCTACGTCTCGATTCTCCACCGTTCTCCAGAAGTATGCACTTGCACACTCCCCATCATGGATTTGAAAGCATAGGATTGGTGTAAGAATTGGCAGTAGTACTTTTCCACCATTGCTAAATCCATTCAAGTGTGCAAGTGCACACTTAGGGAGAAGGATGAAGAATTGGGATGCAACCTTTGACAGCAACTCCCACACTCTGTAGTTTTATGTAGGTTAATTGCTTCACGCTCCGGCTGGATAATTCATTAAACCCTTTGCTGTCCGCTCACAACAGACTAAACTCCCACTGCTCCCCAGAGCACCCAACTTTTGCCCTGCAGTGTTTTTTGGCAGAGCTGCTCTAGCTGAGGAGGAATCCGCCCCTCCTCACACTCCTTTAAAACTCGGCTGGTGAAGGGGCCAGGATGATAATTTGTTTGTGTACGGGTTCAGTGGAGAGCGAGGAGTCAAACAGCGAACTGCTAATTGCTAGCTGCAATTCATACATCACTGAGTAAAATTGCAATAATTCAACAGTATGTTGACAGTTTGTTTGGTTTGAAGGATCCCCAGACGTGATGGCAAACTGGAGGGGTTGGATGGAATGAGAGCAGAGGGGGTGGGTAGAATGAGCAGAGGATTCTCATTAAAGGGCTCGATTCAGGGAATGGCATGTGTCTCTGACTGAACCAGTCCAGTAATTACATACAGTACCGATGGAGACTTGAGATGTGTCCCAAATGGCACCCTATTTCCTACATAGTGCACTACTTTTGACCAGAGCCCAATGGGTCCTGGTCATAACTACTGCACTACAGTATATAGGAAGTAGGGTCTCATTTGTGATGGACTTTGTATATCTAAACATACAATGTGCTTGTTTACCCCTTGACTGATAGTCAGGACATACAGCATTAATGCACAGGTAATAATTGTGCAACTAACCGACAGCATGATTTGCAAATATGAGATGCCGCATCGTTAGTCATCGGGAGCACAATATTATGCACTCTACACATTTTGAATATTGTCACTTAATTTTCTGCTATTCTCAATGCATACATCCCTTGTCCATCCATGCAATGTGAGATAGCATAGTAGTCATTGGTGAAATGTATTTCTTGTCCCACTGAAATGAACTATGATTCATACACATCTCAAGTCGGTGCCTGAGCATTTAGGTCAAAGACGCATCTTTGGTTAAGTCAGATTTGGTGGCCTGCAGCAGCAAATGTCTCTATTGTGGGATACAACACCCACTCTGGAGGGACCGCAAAACATGGAAAATGTTTGTTGTGCTACACACACACCCACACACCCACACACCCACACACACACACACACACACACACACACATTTTCATGACAAACAGATTCAAACAGCTCTTAGTAATACATTTGCCTTGACACATCAACCTCTTCTGTAAGGAACAATGATGGCCTCCTGCCTATACAGTCTTTGCTTCACCACCATCCCCCTCATCATCATTGTTTTTCTCAAATCCCTGAACAATTGTTTCATACCTCAAACTATCCACTGTGTTTTAATCACATCACCCTCTGGGACTGCTGTCTCAAGGCAGACAGATTCAAGTACCAAATACCCAAAACAACCAGCAATCTTCCATCTATATTTTTACTTAATGATATGGTTGTCGAGGCTTGGGAGAGATGGGCTTCAAAAACCCATCTTTAGTTTCCATCTCGTAGCTCGCCTTGAGATGGGTGACTCAGAGATAGGTAGACCATCCTCTCTTTCCCCCCTCCTCCCTCCCTCTCCCTCCCTCCTCCCCTCTCCTAGAACTGCAACTGCCTTGGAGCAAAGTCTGTGTGTAAAAGTAATAGCAGGGGTCTGTCTCTCTGCTTAGGGCAGCCTTTGAGCCCCACTTCATACCCCTGCCGAGAGCCTGTAGGGAATTTCTTCTATTTTTCAGTGAGCTGGAATTAAGAATGATCTCTGAGGATCCATGTTGGGTCTCTCAGGGAGAGGGAGAGGGAGAATGGATACACAGCATAGCATGGAGCCTGACTAGAACCAGTCACTCCTGGCTACCCCACAGTGATGAACTGATAAGGCTACTGTTTGAGTACACTGAAATATAGAAAAGCAAGAGAAAGATAGGCTTCAAAGGTTATTATTTTATCTCTCTGATGTCGGGGGAAATAATTAAATAAAGACAAAAACCCTTTGTAAAGGTCTCCAATCCCCCAGCTCAGTCAGTAACCTAGCATGCCTTCTACTCATAGTGTTTCTGATGGAATAGAGCAAGCAGCAGCCATCTTGAATTAATTCTAGCCTGATTCATATCTCTACATTGGAAGTCAGATAAACAGGTTAGGTGGATCTCAAACAATGCTATTGCTTGGTATTTTGTCCTTGTGTCTATCCACTCTTTGAGAGACAGGGTGTCACACATTGAAATGGTAATACAAGTAGATTTCTTATCAGATCTATGCCTTGTCCAGGATACTTGCTACTCTGCATGGCATCATTTCTGGTGCCTATGGCCTCTATAGTCCCCATAACGAATACAAACTGCGGCGCACAATTGAATAAAACAGTAGCAATTTAGACTCCAATCCAATAAGTGGGAATAAATGGAGCTTTTGTACGAGGCCAGGCAAGTGTATCTAATCCCCTTAATGAGACAGAAATGTCCACATACTTTTATTTTCTGCAAACTGGCTGGAGAAATGTAGGCTGCCCAAATGGCTCTGTGTCCTAATCAGATTGCAAATGTTTTTGAATGTGTGTCTGTTGTTGAAAGCTGCTTTGTGTGTGGGAACTGGGGGCGGGATGATACAGGTAGTCTCGATCAGAGGATGTATCCCAAATGGTACTATGTAGGGAATAAGGCACCATTTGGGATGCAGTTTAATCACAGAATATCTTGTTAAATGCACAACAATTGGAATTAAATAAGAAAGAAAAGGAGCCTGCAGATTTACATTTCATTTATTTTTATTTTATTTATTAAGCCTCTGTCTAATTCTGTCTTGAGAAAAATACTATGCAATTATTTGGCTCTCTTTTTGGGGGAATTTAGCTAATTAAAGGGGCGATCTGGGATCACCCACATATCATTAATTTAAAAGTCAAATTGATGTACCAATCCCAGATTTCCCCTTTAAGGAAATGATAACTAACTTCATATGTGTCACGATCGTCGTATGAAGCAGACCAAGGCGCAGCGTGATATGCGTACATCTTTTAATGAGTACTTATATAACGATAACAACAAAACGATACGTGAAGTCCTAAGGTTAACAAACACAAACCTCTCCGGAACAAGATCCCACAAAAGACAAGTGCAAAACAGGCTGCCTAAGTATGGTTCCCAATCAGAGACAACGAGCCACAGCTGTCTCTAATTGGGAACCACCCTGGCCAACATAGAAATAAACGATCTAGAAAGAAACACATAGAAAACAAAACATAGACACTACACACCCTGGCTCAACATTTAAGAGTCCCCAGAGCCAGGGCGTGACAATATGGTTGTCTTGTTTGATTGTTTCATCACTGCAACAATGAGCATCTAGTTATTTTTCAATTTCTGTAATTTTGTTGGAAAGAGAAATTCATTTGTAGGGCAATGATAACAATCTAACCAAATCAAACTGTGTAGAACAGCTGTGCCTACCCACCTCAGCAACACACAATGTAGAAATGTGAATTATAGAAGATATGATTCGCTCAGTGATTGTCTGCAGGGCAAGGTTGGCAAATAATTTGTTTATGTGTTTGGTCTGTTCACATTACTTCTTAACACATTGAGACTAATGACATGATTGCAAAGCCCACCAGGAGCCACAATATTGGGCCTCTTGTCTCGTGAAATTGCATCAATAAATATGGTTAATAGGAAAACGAGGCAAGACCGAGGTAAAGGACCTCGATAACAAAAGGATGTATGACGACAGAGGTGTTCAAGACGTCTAATCACTAAAAGAAGTTGAAAATAATACAGCAGATTCATGGGGGTCATATGTCACCGTGTTGCTCGCTAGATGTCCCTGTGCACACTCAGATTGTACAACTGATGTACAACACATTTGACACTACTGCTTTGATACATCTGAGAGTTTATCTGAACAAAAAGGTTTACACAATGGTTGTCGAGACACCGTTGTATCACAAAAATATCAGTTGTATCCCAACCGTTGTGTCAAATGTGTTGTACCTCAGTTGTTCAACCTGAGTGTGTACAGGGCCCTAGTTATTGGGTAACAGGGAGGGATGAAATGAATAAATTGGAACAATAACCTGGCAAACACCAGTGATGTCTCCCCCTGCACCCGTTCCAACCACCCAACTATTCTCTATCCTCTTGTCTCTATGGCAACCATCAGCTTTTAAAGGCCCCCAAACCCTCCACTGAATTTGTATCTGGCAGTTATATGGCCGCCTGTACAAATGTGTGTAACCGAGTAAATGGGTCTTTCGATGCTTTCGATTGGTCTGTAACGAAGTAGCAGACCAAATCTTAAAATAAATAACATGTTTTTTGTCTTGTGTAGTAATGATCATCATCTGACGCACTGAACCGGCCTGCATTAATTAATAATGTTAACCTCTGAGTAATACACGTTGAATCACAAACACAAGAGATTTAAACCTATGCATCCCAAAAGGCCCTTATTCCCGATGTAGTGTACTACTTTGATGATCGATCCTTGACAAATCAAATAATCCATAATAATCTCATCATGTACACTAGCCTACCAACACAGCCTACCCACCCACATCAGCGAGCTGTTGGCTAGAGCGCAAGTGCCAAGACCAGAATAGGCACGTTTGCTATTTAATGCAACAGTTTATGTGACAAAACTATCGGTAGAGTTGAAAATGTGATGGAAACACATTGAACTTTAGATTTGTATTCGGTACATGAAAATGTAAGCGAAAAAGTACATTTTGTGTTTGGTGTAAACACACCACTGGTGGGAAAATGCACATCTTTTATTTATGTGGATTTTAGAATAGCTTATTTGCATGAAAATCTGTCGCCAATTGGATGGAAACCAAGCTACAACCTCTTACAGCCTTGACGTCGGTAGGCGGTGGAGTGTATAACATGTATCCCCACATGGAGGCTTCTCTTCTTAGGATTTATATGAAAGGGCTTGTCGAGCAGCCGTTTGGAATCTGTGTGCGTGTTTGTGTGTGTGTCTGTGTGTGTTCGACGTCTGTGTCCGTGCATGTGTGTGGGTTAGAAGTCTCTCTCATTCTGTGGAGCCAGCCATTGAAGAAGAACCAGATGTATTATGTGTAATAATTCTGCTTCCACTCTGGGAGCCACGATGAAGCCATCCTGGAGATGGATGTCCAATAAAGGTTTCTTCCTAGGTTCCTAGGTTCCTGCCATTTCTAGGGAGTTTTTCCTAGCCACCGTGCTTCTACATCGGCATTGCTTTGGGGATTTAGCATAGGTTTCTGTATAAGCACTTTGTGACATCTGCTGATGTAAAAAGGGCTTTATAAATACATTTGATTTGATGATAAAGGCCCACCCCCTCGACAGGCTCACCAAATGAGACCTGGCGAGACCTGAGATTAAGTAAATAAAATCCATTTGACAACATGCGCTGAACTGTTATAGCTTCGTCTCCATGATTTGGCTGAAGTTGCTCAACATGTAACTGGGCATGTGGGCCGCTTTTTCTTCACAACATACTAAATGTATATTATACATATTCCTTAATATTGTGTTTTAGGTTACTGACATTTTTCAAGTGAGCATTTATTGTACATAGCATTGATAAGACTAATAGGCATGGAGTGTAAAATGATTTCACATGGTTAAAATGAACTTCCATACAATGTGAAAAGCATAGAAAAAGATCATGAGTATTTCTCACATTTCTCATAGATTTTATGCTCCCCCTGGGATGCATGTTCAGGTAGCTAATGAAATAGTAATCTCAATGACAGCTTTATGGCATCTAATTCCAGTTTGATCTGCTCCATTATAAATACATTTCTCAACTGCCAACGGAAATGCCAGTGAATTGTATTCAGAAAAAGCTACTTTTGAAGAATTCTCGATTTAAGACAGGTTGGAGCAATTGACTAAATATATAAAATACACATTTAAAAAGTTCGGCACTCAGATTTATTTAGCCTGGGATGGATTTGCAGCAGTGTTTTTCCTCTTTACCTCCCCATTACCTCCCTCAGTCTCTTACCGTGAATCCCTAATGATTAACACAACCCTAAAATGATTTGATAGCCGCTACTAACCCTTCAATGCCCCGTAAAGCCACAAGGTTTTAGCTGTCAGGAGTTGATTGAAGTGAGGCCGCGCTCCTTCTTGTAGATAGAATGGATGAGAGGTGTTGTACAGTAATCCATATATCACTACACATAAGTCATGGCAGCTTCTCGTAAAAAATCTATATCTGTTTGAAGGTGGCAAAAAATAGCCTTATATGAGCCCTTGTAAAGGGCATTGGATGAGAAGTTGGTTTTTCTTCTGTGCGGCCACCACAGTTACTGTTCTCTCTCCCTGACTGACAAGCTCACACTCTCTGCTTTGAATTCTGAATAAGCAGGTCAGCAAAGAACCCCCCACCTCTCCCACAACCTGGTTAAATAACCTCTTTGTCAGTCCCACAAAAAACCGCAACAAAGTGCCTATGCAAAGCCCTCCATCTTTCATTCAGAAACTTCTTCCAGTGTCTGCCTGCCAGCTGAACATCCTTGCCAGTGTGTGTGTGTGTAGGTTACCTGCCCCTTCCCCTCCAAAGCATAGCTGTAGCCTACTGACGTTACAATCATGATTCAGAAGATAGGGAGAGATTTTTTATTAAAGAAGAATGGATTAACTGTTTTAATGCTAGTTAGGGATACTATAGTTATCACATTTCACATTGGGTTTATTAACTACAAAAAGGTAAGATGTGTTTTTGTGTGTGTTTTTTTAGGGGGTAGATCAGCTTTAATATTGCAGATAGATTGTGGCTTCCAATCCCCCATATATTTTTTGTAAATATATAGATAAAATATATATTTTTTTTGTATATATTTTCCTTTATTAATTTCCCCTAACCCTACCTCCCCTAATCGGACTAAACTAATGGACAACAAAACTTTTGCTTCTACTTCCAGCTTATACATACTATATACATTTTACGGACACAGTATATTTTACAATAGTTATATTTTGTTTGTTTTTAGTCCCATCCTTCAGCTCAACACAACCCCTCCCATCTACAGTATCTCTGAACAGCATCCAGTATATTTTTCAACTGTGCTGTTATGTTTCACAAAAGTTCTGAACCTTTCTATTCTCATAGTCTACATATTGTAAATTAAAAAAAAAACGTTTTTGCTAAGAGTACTATTATATTATTGATCGATTGACTGTGACTTGTTAAATCTCCCAGCAGTGCTTTTTGCAGAGTTAGCTCCAGGTAAATGTTGCAATTCTTCAACAATTCCTGAACCTGCGACCAAAAACAAGCTACGTATGGACAGTACCAAAATATGTGTTTTTAATTCTGGTGCCGCTCTGCACACACAAGCTTGTTAGCTAGCTAACTTCTCTGGTCCAAAGTTAAGCCAACTCTGAAGTTCAAAGACATTCAAAGTTGAATCAATCAATCAATCAAATGTATTTATAGTCCTTTTTCCATCAGCAGTTCCTCCATAGAAGCCGCTCCTCCATAGGTATAATTCTGTGGGCCTAATTCAGATAATTCATGTCATCACAAGATGCCCAGCGCTTCAAGCCAAGCCTCCTCCTCCACCCTCTCTCGCTCTCTCCCCTCCCGCAAAATTTGAATTGCATCTTGCGCGCTACACTTGTATTTCCATCATGCATGTAAACAAGCCCGCTCCATAGCAAGCTGCTCTATCTGCACTGCATGATCTCTGAAGTAATTTAATGTTGAGCTAAATGTAAAAAGAAAAACGATTTCAGAGGTTAAAAATGGAACAGAAAGAAACAATAAAAACTGGTACTTTTCTTTGGTTCGAATCAATTCACAAATGCATTTTACTGATCGGAAGAGTGGAACGGAAACAAAAAAACGAATGGTTCTGTTCAGAATGAAACGATTACAAAATATTTCGGTTCCAACCCCTGCCTAATATACTAAGAAAATGTATATATGAGTGCATTATAAGAAAAAGAGTGCCATTTTACAATAGGCTTAACTGAATTCCCACCAAAATGCCTGAACTCCATTCATTATTTGTCCTTGCCAGTACAATGGTTTATGTACTATAGGCTAATTCAGCCAATATCTAATGGAATTAAAAAATTCAAAAAGTTTGGAGTATCTTTATCCATTCTCCAATTGTTGCATTTATTATAATATAAAAAAAAAAAAACTTTTTTAAATGTTGATGGCCGTTGCTGTACAATTATTTTCATGGTCTTCTCTTCTTCAGAGACTGAGGCTGAGAACAACAAAGTGGATTCCCTCATGGGCCGGCCAGGTTGGAGGCTTAGAACAGCTCGTTCTGGTTGAGCTACATAACATCGCATGACAGACTGGTCTTTCACTGGAGCCAATATGATCCTGTTGTTGGCGAAGGATCTTCCACCTTGCAGAGGCTGTCCTCTTAAAATATTCACACTAGTAGAACATCAAATATGAATGGAACTTGTTAAACAACACAATGGAACACTGTATCTGGCTTTAGCAGTTTTTTTCTTACTTGGTCTCCACTTAGTAGCAAAGTACTGCGGGAGACTGACGGGAGAGGTTGTGTTTTCTCTAGCAGGAGGTAAGCTTGGCTTCTTATATGGTGTTGAGTAAAGCTTAAACCATGTATTTAGATTGTAGGTAGGTATTGTAGTTAGGTATTATAGGTAGTTTACTCAGGTAGTTATTGTAGGTTATTGTAGGTAATTATTGTAGGTAAGGACTGTATTCGGCGGACCCCGGCGAAGCACGAGGCTAGCCTACCCACTACTTGGACCAACAAAGCTAGCTAGCTAGCGGGTAGCTACCGGTAACTTTTAGCAACTGTGGTTAGCTGTTTCCAATGTTATTTCACGCTTAAGAGTACCTGTAATTGAGCCAGCTAGCTGCCACCTTCAGCTGTTTTTCTAACCTCATTATCATTAACGTTAGGTGGTTGGTAGCTGCTGTACTTAATTTTGGCTACTGATTGCAGTCTGCCAGTTTGGCTTTATACATAGCTTGGGCTTTGTCGAGTAAGGCTTAAACTATGTATTTAGATTGTAGTTAGGTACTATAGGTAGGCATCGTGGGCTGTATATTATTAAGTAGTATAGGTAGGCATCGTGGGCTGTTGTGGGTAGCTGTTGTGTAGTTATTGTAGGTTACTTTTGTATTCGGCGGTGCCGGATGTAGCACGAAGCTAGCTAGCTAACTCACCTCCTGGATTAGCTGGCGAGTTGCTATTAGCAACGGTTGCAACTAAAAACAATATCCTTTAAGCCAGCTACATTCGTTCGCAGCGACGCCGTTTTTCAAACAAAGTCAACACAGTAGCCATTGCTAGCCAGCCAACACTACCAGCTGGCTGTACTGTGGTAGCTAAATACAATATCTTTGTGCTAGCTACCCAACGTTTAATCATTGCTGCATTATGAAAGGTAAGCTTGGCTTCTTATATGGTGTTGAGTTAAGCTTAAACCATGTATTTAGATTGTAGGTAGGTATTGTAGTTTGGTATTATAGGTAGCTTACTCAGGTAGTTATTGAAGGTTATTGTAGGTAATTATTGTAGGTAAGGACTGTATTCGGCGGACTCCGGCGAAGCACGAGGCTAGCCTACCCACTACTTGGACCAACAAAGCTAGCTAGCTAGCTAGCTAGCGGGTAGCTACTGGTAACTTTTTGCAACTGTGGTTAATTGTTTCCAATGTTATTTCATGCTTAAGAGTACCTGTGATTGAGCCAGCTAGCTGCTACCATTCAGCTGTTTTTCTAACCTCATCCGAGGCATTAACGTTAGGTGGTTGGTAGCTGCTGTACTTAATTACAGCTACTGATAACAGTCTGCTGTAGTTTACAACAATTCTAATTTCTAAAGTGGAAGTTGGGAGAGTTTTACTCGGGTGGTTCAGTGAAACAATTATAGTTTCTGAGGTGGAAGTTGGGAGAGTTATATATATATATATATATATATATATATATATATACATATTTTTTGGTGAGGGAGGCCTGCTCTCTCCTTTCCCTGATGTTTAGTTCATTTCATCCCGATCTCCTCTGCATTATTGTAGCCATCTGCTGCAGCCTGTCAACTATGCCTCTGCCTATCCCTGTTCTCTCCTCTCCGCACAGGCTACACAAACGCCTCACACCGCGTGGCTGCTGCCTCTCTAACCTGGTGGTCCCTGCACGCACCACACACCTGGAGTTCCAGGTCTCAGGCAGCCTCTGGAACTGCCGTTCTGCCGCCAACAAGGCTGACTTCATCCCAGCCTATGCTACCCTCCAGTCCCTCGACTTCCTGGCACTGACGGAAACATGGATTACCACTGAAAACACTGCTACTCCTACTGCTCTCTCCTCGTCTGACCATGTGTTCTCGCATACCCCGAGAGCATCTGGTCAGAGGGGTGGTGGCACAGGAATCATCATCTCTCCCAAGTGGTCATTCTCAATTTTTCCCCTAACCCATCTGTCTATCTCCTCATTTGAATTCCACGCTGTCACAGTCACTAGCCCATTTAAGCTTAATATCCTTGTCATCTATCGCCCTCCAGGTTCCCTTGGAGAGTTCATCAATGAGCTTGACGCCTTGGTAAGTTCCTTTCCTGAGGATGGCTCACCCTTCACAGTTTTGGGGGATTTCAACCTCCCCACGTCTACATTTGACTCATTTCTCTCTGCCTCCTTCTTTCCACTCCTCTCCTCTTTTGACCTCACCCTCTCACCATCCCCCCCCCACTCACAAGGCAGGCAATACGCTTGACTTCATCTTTACTAGATGTTGCTCTTCTACTAATCTCACTGCAACTCCCCTCCATGTCTCCGACCACTACTTTGTATCCTTTTCTCTCTCGCTCTCCTCCAACACTACTCACTCTGACCCTACACAGATGGTAACGCGCCGCCGCAACCTTCGCTCTCTCTCTCCCACTACTCTCTCCTCTTCCATCCCATCATCTCTTCCCTCTGCTCAATCCTTCTCCCTCCAATCTCCTGATTCTGCCTCCTCAACCCTCCTCTCCTCCCTTTCTGCATCCTTTGACTCCCTGTGTCCCCTATCCTCCCGGCCGGCTCGGTCCTCCCCTCCAGCTCTGTGGCTTGACGACTCATTGCGAGCTCACAGAACAGAGCTCCGGGCAGCTGAGCGGAAATGGAAGAAAACTAAACTCCCTGCCGACCTGGCATCTTTTCACTCCCTCCTCTCTACATTTTCTTCATCTGTTTCTGCTGCTAAGGCCACTTTCTACCACTCTAAATTTCAAGCATCTGCCTCTAACCCTAGGAAGCTCTTTGCCACATTCTCCTCACTGCTGAATCCCCCCCCCCTCCTCCCTCTCTGTGGATGACTTTGTCAACCACTTTGAAAAGAAGGTTGACGACATCCGATCCTCGTTTGTTAAGTCTAATGACACTGCTGGTCCTGCTCACACTGCCCTACCCTATGCTTTGACTTCTTTCTCCCCTCTCTCTCCAGATAAAATATTGCGACTAGTGACTGCAGGCCGCCCAACAACCTGCCCGCTTGACCCCATCCCCTCCTCTCTTCTCCAGACCATCTCCGGTGACCTTCTCCCCTACCTCACCTTGCTGATCAACTCATCCTTGACCGCTGGCCATGTCCCTTCCGTCTTCAAGAGAGCGAGAGTTGCACCCCTTCTCAAAAAACCAACACTCGATCCCACTGATGTCAACAACTACAGACCAGTATCCCTTCTTTCTTTTCTTTCCAAAACTATTGAGCGTGCCGTCTTTAGCCAACTCTCTTGCTATCTCTCTCAGAATGACCTTCTTGATCCAAACCAGTCAGGTTTCAGGACTGGTCATTCAACTGAGACTGCTCTTCTCTGTGTCACGGAGGCTCTCCGCACTGCTAAAGCTAACTCTCTCTCCTCTGCTCTTGTCCTTCTAGACCTGTCTGCTGCCTTTGATACTGTGAACCATCAGATCCTCCTCTCCACCCTCTCCGAGCTGGGCATCTCCGGCGCGGCTCACTCCTGGATTGCGTCCTACCTGACCGGTCGCTCCTACCAAGTGGCGTGGCGAGAAGCTGTCTCCGCACCACGTGCTCTCACCACTGGTGTCCCCCAGGGCTCAGTTCTAGGCCCTCTCCTTTTCTCCCTATACACCAAGTCACTTGGCTCTGTCATATCCTCACATGGCCTCTCCTATCATTGCTACGCTGACGATACACAACTAATCTTCTCCTTTCCCCCTTCTGATAACCAGGTGGCGAATCGCATCTCTGCATGTCTGGCCGACATATCAGTATGGATGACGGATCACCACCTCAAGCTGAACCCTGGCAAGACGGAGCTGCTCTTCCTCCCGGGGAAGGACTGCCCGTTCCATGATCTCGCCATCACGGTTGACAACTCCGTTGTGTCCTCCTCCCAGAGTGCGAAGAGCCTTGGCGTGACCCTGGACAACACCCTGTCGTTCTCCGCCAACATCAAGGCGGTGACCCGATCCTGTAGGTTCATGCTCTACAACATTCGGAGAGTACGACCCTGCCTTACACAGGAAGCGGCACAGGTCCTAATCCAGGCACTTGTCATCTCCCGTCTGGATTACTGCAACTCGCTGTTGGCTGGGCTCCCTGCCTGTGCCATTAAACCCCTACAACTCATCCAGAATGCCGCAGCCCGTCTGGTGTTCAACCTTCCCAAGTTCTCTCACGTCACCCCCCTCCTCCGCACACTCCACTGGCTTCCAGTTGAAGCTCGCATCCGTTACAAGACCATGGTGCTTGCCTATGGAGCAGTGAGGGGAACGGCACCTCCGTACCTTCAGGCTCTGATCAGTCCCTACACCCAGGCGAGGGCATTGCGTTCATCCACCTCTGGCCTGCTGGCTCCCCTTCCTCTGCGGAAGCATAGTTCCCGCTCAGCCCAGTCAAAGCTGTTCGCTGCTCTGGCACCCCAATGGTGGAACAAGCTCCCTCACGACGCCAGGACAGCGGAGTCACTCACCACCTTCCGGAGACATTTGAAACCCCACCTCTTTAAGGAACACCTGGGATAGGATAAATTAATCCTTCTACCCCCCCAAAAAAATTTTTAAAAAAAGAATTAAAAAAAAGAAAGTATAATTGTAAAGTGGTTATCCCACTGGCTATAGGGTGAATGCACCAATTTGTAGTCGCTCTGGATAAGAGCGTCTGCTAAATGACGTAAATGTGCCCTTGCTCTTAACCCTAATTGCTCCTGTAAGTCGCTCTGGATAAGAGCGTCTGCTAAATGACTAAAATGTAAATGTAAATGTAATGCATTGTCATTGTGTATGCAAGTATGCTGGCTCTAACAAAGGTTTTTATAGGAGTGGGGTGCTTGTACATTGTAGTACATCGTAGATCTGAGCCTTCCAAAAAAGGAAGAAACGACTGCAGCTGCACCTATTCCGTACATTTCATGGTGCTCTTTAATTAATTAAAGACAAATTGTGCGTCCTAAATGGCACCCTATTATCCATATAGTGCACTACTTTTGGCCAGGGCCCATAGGGCTTTTTGGGGGGATGTTGCACCATCCTTTGTGTCTTTTCACACTTTAGCCTCGTCATACTTTCCCTGCATTGAGCCAGAAAGCTTCCCTTTGACTTTTCCAGCTTTAAAAAAAATCCTGTGCTCCTTCTTGCTGCTCTGGTCCTTCATGAGTTAATCAGCTCCCCGAGCAATATGCAGCTGTGAATAAATATCCACTAATTGACTTATTTTACTTAATTCCAATTCATTTGGAATCTCATTGGTCCTAACTGTCTCCTGCTTACTCCCGCTCGTTGATGAGAGAATTCGATTGAACTGGGAGAGTAAAACCCACTGTAGCCTATAATCTCATAGATGTGGGGCTACCAATTAAAAAGGATAATCATCTCCGAAGCTCGTTCCATTACGTCCATACATTATAGGGATTGGCATTCCCCTGTATTTAATAATATTCCATGTATTTTATCATTCTACCATACATTCACAAATCGAATAGGAACTCTCCTCATTGCCGACTGAGCCTGTAACCTTGACGGTGCGGTAGTGTCATTTATTTTCCATAATATAAATAATGGAAATAGGTACAACTGCAGAGATCTGTAATTCATACACTAACAATGTTTAGGTTTTCATTAAACCCTTTTTGTACATGTTTATTCCCTTACTGGGGGAATCCATAATCGTGTTAGGATTATGAGGGGATCTGACAATTAAGTGTATTGTAATGATTCTAACGATCTCTCTATTTAGGAAAACACACCCTTAACGCTCTGCAAACTACAGTGAGGGAAAAAAGTATTTGATTCCCTGCTGATTTTGTACATTTGCCCACTGACAAAGAAATTATCAGTCTATAATTTTAATGGTAGGTTTATTTGAACAGTGAGAGATAGAATAACAACAAAGAAATCCAGAAAAAGGCATGTCAAAAATTTTATAAATTGATTTGCATTTTAATGAGGGAAATAAGTATTTGACCCCTCTGCAAAACATGACTTAGTACTTGGTGGCAAAACCCTTGTTGGCAATCACAGAGGTCAGACGTTTCTTGTAGTTGGCCACCAGGTGTGCACACATCTCAGGAGGGATTTTGTCCCACTCCTCTTTGTAGATCTTCTCCAAGTCATTAAGGTTTCGAGGATGACGTTTGGTAACTCGAACCTACCGCTCCCTCCACAGATATTCTATGGGATTAAGGTCTGGAGACTGGCTAGGCTACTCCAGGACCTTAATGTGCTTCTTCTTGAGCCACTCCTTTGTTGCCTTGGCCATGTGTTTTGGGTCATTGTCATGCTGGAATACCCATCCACAACCCATTTTCAATGCCCTGGCTGAGGGAAGGAGGTTCTCACCCAAGATTTGACGGTACATGACCCCGTCCATCGTCCCTTTGATGCGGTGAAGTTGTCCTGTCCCCTTAGCAGAAAAACACCCCCAAAGCATAATGTTTCCACCTCCATGTTTGACGGTGGGGATGGTGTTCTTGGGGTCATAGGCAGCATTCCTCCTCCTCCAAACACAGCGAGTTGAGTTGATGCAACTTCAGATGGACATGTATATGTGCTTTTTTGAGCAGGGGGACCTTGCAAGCGCTGCAGGATTTCAGTCCTTCACAGCGTAGTGTGTTACCAATTGTTTTCTTGGGGACTATGGTCCCAGCTGCCTTGAGATCATTGACAAGATCCTCCTGTGTAGTTCTGGGCTGATTCCTCACCGTTCTCATGATCATTGCAACTCCACGAGGTGAGATTTTGCATGGAGCCCCAGGCCGATGGAGATTGACAGTTCTTTTGTGTTTCTTCCATTTGCAAATAATCGCACCAACTGTTGTCACCTTCTCACCAAGCTGCTTGGTGATGGTCTTGTAGCCCATTCCAGCCTTGTGTAGGTCTACAATCTTGTCCCTGACATCCTTGGAGAGCTCTTTGGTCTTGGCCATGGTGGAGAGTTTGGAGTCTGATTGATTGATTGCTTCTGTGGACAGGTGTCTTTTATACAGGTAACAAACTGAGATTAGGAGCACTCCCTTTAAGAATGTGCTCCTAATCTCAGCTCGTTACCTGTATAAAAGACACCTGGGAGCCAGAAATCTTTCTTATTGAGAGGGGGTCAAATACTTATTTCCCTCATTAAAATGCAAATCAATTTATAACATTTTTGACATGCGTTATTCTGGATTTTTTTGCTGTTATTCTATCTCTCACTGTTCAAATAAACGTACCATTAAAATTATAGACTGATAATTTCTTTGTCAGTGGGCAAACGTACAAAATCAGCAGGGGATCAAATACTTTTTTTCCCTCACTGTATATGTATGAATAAATGTACAAGTGGTCTGTGGCATGGCACCGGGTAAATGGCAGTCTGGGAAAGGTTAGCGGTTGACTGTAGCCACGGCTAGACAGTGACGGATGGGGCGTGTCTGGAGCTGATTGGCGAGAGACCGAGGTGTCTCGCAGCCCCTCTTCGTCCCCCTTCTCGACGGCCCACTGCCCTTTGAGGCGCGTCTGACGCGGAGGCAAGCTGACGAGCGACCGCTCCATAAACAATGGCAGATTGGAGATGCGGGCAGACAGAGCGGAGGGGCTGGTAAGCGCTGATAAAGGCTGAGGGTGTCTTTGAGAGGGGAAGAGGATATGAGGACAGGAGAGGAGAAGAGCAGGGGGGATAAAAAGCTGGAGGCGATCTTACCTTAGAGGGCACTGAGATATGTATATGTGTGTGTGTGTGTTTGTAGGCCAGGGATCATCAACTATACTGATCAAAAATATAAAGCAACATGTAAAGTGTTGGTTTCATGTTTCATGAGCTGAAATAAAAGATCCCAGAAACTTTTGGGGGGAAAAACTCATTCTGATTGACTGGGCCTGGCTCCCCAGTGGGTGGGCCTGGCTCCCAAGTGGGTGGGCCTATGACCTCCCAGGCCCACCCATGGCTGCGCCCCTGTCCACTCATGTGAAATCCATAGATTAGGGCCTAATGAATTTATTTGAATTGACTGATTTCCTTATATGAACTGTAACTCAGTAAAATCTTTGAAATTGTTGTATGTTGCGTTTATATTTTTGTTCAGTATAGATTCAGCTGCGGCCAATTTTTTATTGAGTGGATGGTCAGGGGGCCGAAACATGATTACAAATACTTTGTAGACTACAAATTGAACATAAGAAGCCCAAACATATATCATATTTGACTAACACATAATAATTTCCAACCTTGCTTACATTTATATACAATCACATACAGTGCATTTGGAACATATTCAGACCCCTTGACTTTTTCCACATTTTGTTGCGTTACAGCCTTATTCTAAAATGGATTTAATTGTATTTTTCCCTCATCAATCTACACACAATACCCATAACGACAAAGCAAAAACAGGTTTTTAGAATTGTTTGCAAATTTATTAGAAATAAAAAACTGAAATATCACCTTCACAAAAATATTCAGACCCTTTACTCAGTACTTTGTTGAAGCACCTTTTGCAGCGATTACAGCCTTGAGTCTTCTTGGGTATGACGCTACAAGCTTGGCATGCCTGTATTTGGGGAGTTTCGCCCATTCTTCTCTGCAGATCCTCTCAAGCTCTGTCAGGTTGGATGGGGAGCGTGCTGC
Source organism: Coregonus lavaretus (assembly GCF_964263955.1). Classification (NCBI taxonomy): domain Eukaryota; kingdom Metazoa; phylum Chordata; class Actinopteri; order Salmoniformes; family Salmonidae; genus Coregonus; species Coregonus lavaretus. The sequence goes on along the minus strand of NC_140016.1, from coordinate 36,309,349 downwards.
ATAGCTATTTTCAGGTCTCTCCAGAGATTTTCATGCCTATTTTAAAGTCCGGGCTCTGGCTGGGCCACTCAAGGACATTCAGAGACTTGTCCTGAAGACACTCCTGTATTGTCTTGGCTGTGTGCTCAGGGTCATTGTCCTGTTGGAAGGTGAACCTTCACCCCAGTCTGAGGTCCTGAGCGCTCTGGAGCAGGTTTTCATTAAGGATTTTTCTGTACTCTCCCGAGTGGCGCAGTGGTCTAATGCTCTGCATTGCAGTGCTAGCTGTGCCACTAGAGATCCTGGTTCAAATCCAGGCTCTGTTCATGGTGGGCCTGGAGCTGATGGGTCTCCGGGCCGTGACCGGGAGACCCATGGGGCGTCGCACAATTGGCCCAGAGTAGGGGAGGGAATGGCCCATAATGGGGGTCCAGTATGAAAAATAAAAAAATTATGTAAGTCGCTGTGGATAAGAGCATCTGCTAAATGACTAAAATGTGTGTTCCGTTCATCTTTCCCTCAATCCTGACTTGTCTCCCAATCCCTGCCACAACCATGCTTCACTGTAGGAATGGTGCCAGGTTTCCTCCAGACTTGACGCTTGGAATTCAGGCCAAAGAGTTCAAATCATTAGTTTCATCAGACCAGAGAATTTTGTTTCTCATGGTCTGAGATTCTTTAGGTGCTTTTTGGCAAACTCCAAGCGGGCTGTCATGTGCCTTTTGCTGAGGAGTGGCTTCCGTCTGGTCACTCTACCATAAAGGCCTGTTTGGTGGAGTGCTGCAGAGATGGTTGTCCTTCTGGAAGTTTCTCCCATCTCCACAGAGTAACTCTAGAGCTCTGTCAGAGTGACCATCGGGTTCTTGGTCACCTCCCTGACCAAGACCCTTCTCCTCCGATTGCTCAGTTTGGCCAGACGGCCAGCTCTAGGAAGAGTCTTGGTGGTTCCAAACTTCTTCCATTTAAGAATGATGGAGGCCACTGTGTTCTTGGGGACCTTCAATGCTGCAGATATTTTTTGGTACCCTTCCCCAGATCTGTGCCTCGACACAATCCTGTCTCGGAGATCTACGGACAATTCCTTCGACCTCATGGCTTGGTTTTTACTCTGACATGCATTGTCAACTGTGGGACCTTATATAGACAGGTGTCCAATCAATTGAATTTACCACAGGTGGACTCCAATCAAGTTGTAGAAAACTCTCAAGGATGATCAATAGAAACAGGATGCACCTGAGATGAATTTCGAGTTTCAGAGCAAAGGGTCTGAATACTTATGTAAATAAGTTATTTCTGTTTTCTATATTTAATAAATGTGCAAACATTTCTAAAAACCTGTTTTCTCGTCGTCATTATGGGGTATTGTTTGTAGATTGCTGAGGATTGTTATTTTTTACATCGATTTTAGAATAAGGCTGTAGTGCAGTGGTCACCAAACTACGGCCCGCGGGCCGGATACGGCCCGTCAGCACATTTGGCCCGGCCCTCTGAACAATACCAGAGACGCTATCGGATTTTTTTTCCTATTTGGCCTCCAGAAAAAAAATCCTAGGCCCGGCCCTGTCAAAGAGAGAACGGAATAATGGCGAAAAGGTTAGGTAAGAGAAAAAGTGGACTACTATCTCAGCAGAATACATTTGTACGCCAAGCTCAGCTGAACCAGGCATCCGTTCGGGCCAGCTTTCGGGTTGCTAAACTGATAGCAAGCAGCGGTAAGCCTTTCACTGACGGAGAGTTTGTTAAGAAATGTATGGATGCTGTCGCGGAGGAGGTGTGTCCCGAGAAGAAAGATGCATTTAATGCCGTAAGTCTGTCGGCGAGTACAATCACCAGACGCGTTGAAGAAATCGGGAGTAATGTATATGCCCAGCTGCAGCAGAAGACGAAAGAATTTGACTTTTTTTCATTAGCACTGGATGAGAGCACGGACGTGCAAGACACAGCGCAACTGCTCATTTTTATTCGTGGAGTTAGCGCAAACTTTGAGATATGCGAGGAGCTGGCAGCCCTCCAAAGTCTCAAAGGGACTACAACGGGAGAGGATATTTTTGACAAAGTGTGCCAAACCATGGAGAAGTTGGACCTGGACTGGTCAAAGCTAGCTAGCATCACGACTGACGGGGCTCCTAGCATGGTGGGCGAAACTCGCGGTCTAATAGGACGCATGAACCGGGAGTTGGAAAAAAGGGGTCTCACCGCCCCGCTACGAGTCCACTGCCTAATTCACCAGCAAGCACTGTGCTGCAAAGTGTTGACGTGGGATTCTGTAATGAAGGTTGTGGTGTCGTGCATAAACTTCATCAGAGCAAAGGGACTTAAACACAGGCAGTTCCAAGAATTCCTGTCTGAACTGGAGTCTACGCACGGAGATGTGCTGTACTACACAGAGGTCCGATGGCTGAGCCGGGGCAGAGTTTTGAGGCGTTTTTACGAGCTGCTACCCGAAATTAACGCATTTCTTCATTTAAAAGACAAAACGGTCCCAGAGCTGATCGACCCAGAATGGAAATGGCACCTCACATTTTTAACAGACGTGACAGAAATACTTAACAGCCTTAACTTGCAGCTACAAGGCGAGGGGAAACTCATTTGCGACATGTATTCACACATAAAAGCATTTGAGGTGAAATTAGCGCTGCTTTTGGAACAAGTGAAAAAGCGCAACTTCGTCCATCTTCCTGCTACCCAAAACCTGTCGACAGAGAACCCAGCGGTCCCGTTCCCAGCTGAAAAGTGCGTGGAAGCACTGGAAATGCTGAAGGCGGAGTTCGGTGTGCGATTCAGTGAACTACATGTTCATGCAAAAGAAATCCGTCTTTTTCAGAACCCCTTTGTTGCCGACATTGATGAAGCCCAGCCTTCATATCAGTTTGAGTTGGCTGAGTTACAGAACTGTGATGTTCTGAAAGACGCATTCAAGCCCAACAGTCTCATTGACTTCTATGCCGCCCTCCCAAACGACACATATCCAAACATCAAAAAACACGCAATGAAAATGTCCACAGTTTTTGGCAGCACGTATATCTGCGAGAAAACCTTTTCTCGCATGAAACTGCTGAAAACTCAGATGAGATCAAGATTGACAGATGAACATTTGCATCAGTGCTTGAGACTGGCTGTAACTAGAATGGAACCTGATATTCAACTTCTCACCAGCCAGATGCAGGCCCACAGTTCACACTGATGAACATACATAGGTAAGCTCACTTTTCTGACTTGAATGAGTCATTCTGAGCATAAACAAATATAATCATAATAAAATCTACTGGGATAAAATCCATCTTTACAACCATACTGGTAGTGAAATGTATTGTGCTGTGTAGGTGCTGTATCACTTAGTTCAGTTTCTCAACCTGCTTCCTTTGTGGTTTTCACAGGGAAGTTGATGAGAGAGAGCTGCAAACAGCGGTGTCTACAAGCCTACTGGAACCTACAAAAGGATTATAAGGAAGGAACACAAGAACTTTAAGAGACTGCTCATATGTGTCAGAGAGATTCTGCTCTGACAACTGAGCTGAACTTTTATCTGTTAAGATTGTGCATGGCACAACAGAAAGTTAATGTTCCATGGCTTTTTTTTCTATGAAGAACCCAGAGAGAGTTATTTAGTTATTATTTATTTCATAAATAGTGTTATTTATTTCCTGTTTTTTCTGTGAAGAACTCAGAGAGGGTTATTTAGTTATTATTTATTTCATTAATAGTGTTATTATTTGTTTCCTGACTTTTTTTCTGTAAAGAACCTGGAAAGGGTTATTTGGTTATGTGTGGCTTTCTGGAAAACAATAAATTTTTTAAGCTCCCCTACGATCGTCACACTTTTTCTGTTACAAACTGACACCGGCCCCCCATCAGAGAAGGGAAAAGTTATGTGGCCCTCACAGGAAAAAGTTTGGGGACCCCTGCTGTAGTGTAACAATATGTACCAGTCAAAATAGTGTGAAAAGCTGTCATCAAGGCAAAGGGTGGCTAATTTGAACAATCTCAAATATAAAATATATTTTGATTTGTTTAACACTTTTTTGGTTACTACATGATTCCATATGTGTTATTTCATAGTTTTGATGTCTTCACTATTATTCTACAATGTAACAAATACTACAAATAAAGAAAAACCCTGGAATGAGTAAGTGTGTCCAAACTTTTGACTGGTACTGTATATACGGTGCCTTCAGAAAGTATTCATACCCCTTGTCATATTCCACATTAGTTAAAGGGAGGTTGCGTGCAAGTTTATTGTTTATTGTTGTTTGAACTGTATTGAGTTTGTGTGGTACTATTGACATTTGGCCGAGAAGATTATGTTTGTTTTGTCTATGAACCCCCATACACCCATTCATACCCCCCTCACTCCTCCACTGGGAGGTAATACAGAATATTGCAAATTCTCTAAGAGTTATGACTGGGTTCTTTCTTGTAAATTGTTTCTATGAAGTTGCCTTTGAATTACCATTATTCTTGTATGAGGTATTATTGGTTGGGTTACCATTGTGCTGTGACTTGTGTGTGTCTTATCCTTTCTCGCCACTGGCTATCTGGCCAACAGGCTACACTCTAGGCAGTCTCTTCTGCTGATGTGTGTGTCTGGTAGCGGTATTCTCTCTATCCTACTCTTTCCCTATCAACAGGGTTAATACCTGCCTGAATCAAAATATGTTTCTTTACCCTCTCTAACAATACCGCTACAGTGTTACAGCCTGAATTAAAAAAGGATTACATCTACACACAATACCCCATAATGACAAAGTGAAAACTGTTTGCACATCTATTGAAAATGAAATACAGAAATGTCTAATTTACATAACTATTCACACCCCTGAGTCAATACATGTTAGAATCACTTTTGGCAGTGATTACAGCTGTGAGTCTTTCTGGGTAAGTCTATTTGCACACCTTGGTAGTACAATATTTGCCCATTATTGTTAAAAAAAGGATTCTAGCTCTGTCACATTGGTTGTAGATAATTGCTAGACAACCATGTCCATGTCTTGCCATAGATTTTCAAGCAGATTTAAGTCAAAACTGTATCTTGAAAAACTCCCTCCTATTGGAGGGATGCGAACCCTGGTGTGAGCTATATGGGTGTCTCCCAAGGTGGGTATCCAGATAACCATGTTTCTCTGTGTGACCAATTCTTATAAACCATATCTTCTCTTGAAAACCAATAAATAATGGCTGTACCAAACCTAAAAAGCTGAGACATCTATTTTTGCACAACTTGAATTATTTACTGCTGTGAAGGAAAATACAGTTATTTCTTATGCGGAAAATGCTACATTGTATTAAAATAGTTGAGAAAACATTCAATGGTTGTTGACAACTGTCTGTAGGCTATACCTGTGGGTAATCGTCCAATAAATGTTTCATTAACTTGTGCGTTACTTCACTTCCTCAGCACATTTGCATTTCCCCCTGGTCTCCACATTATTCCATCTCTCTTTTCCTCTGTCATTTGATGAATGATCCAGACCAGCTGTCAGTGTAGGAACATGTAATGGCTCTTATATTCACTCTCACATGTCCGCAGTCAACAGTCTGTGGCCCAAATGGCACCATTCTCTCTATTTAGTCCACTACTTTTGACCAGGGCCCAAAGCCCCATATAGGGAATAGTGTAACCAGAGAATCATCTTCTTGTGGAATTGTCTCCATAGACTCTTACCAACCTGAATAATATTTTTCTAAAGATTATCTTCAGCTCTTCGTCTGACAATGTTCGCAAACTAGTGTTATTTACAAAAGCCTTTGACTCCCTCCTTAGAACTTTACTTTTCAAATTAATATAACTTTATTGATCTTGAGTCCAGAGGAAATCACTATATAATGGGGAATGTTTGCTGCTCTGTCAGAAGTAGTTTCGGTAACACTTTACTGTGGGTGTACATCTGGTATGTAGACTCTTATGTAGCATAACATATGACGTAAGTTGTCATGAAGACTGTGTAATAGCAGTTGTTATTAACAGTTGACATTAGATTATGAGAACAGGATGAACAGTAATCTATTACACCCATTATAACTAGTTTTATAACATCTTATGTCGTTATTCATAACTATTTAAAACTACATATGAAAGCTTATGACAAATATTATAATGTATTATATAGCTGTTATAAAGGCTTTATGAATGCATACATAAGGACACCTACAGTAAAGTGTTACCGTAGTTTCATCATGGTCTGATTTCAGATCTGTTTGTTGTTTATAGCAACACTTGGCATGATAATGACCATAGGAGTTGACAACTGCATAAACTGATCTGGGACCACGCTAGTTTCATCATAGCCTCTGTGGCTAAATACAACTAACCTTTTTGAATATTCAATAAAAATGCAGCTTCAGATTGTCATTGGCTTGTGGCCACACAATTTCATGTTACTTTCCTTGTTCAGCATGACATTTAGCCATTTGTGGTTTGCTATCACGATCAATACATCTGACAAATTTGTTAGATTTAGCCCATGGTCCAATCAGAATAAGTGATGATGACATTACAGATCTCCATATCATTGCACCAATTAGCATGTTGTTGTTTTCTCACCCTTGGTAGTCATGCAATGACTTAAAGCCACAACCTGGCCGCACTCTGCCCGCTCATCAACAGTTATTGAAACTGACCTTTTGTCATCATGGTCAAAAGCATAGTTGTATACCTATTGAACTAAGTACAGCGACTACATAGTCTACCACCCTGTGTAGCTCAGTTGGTAGAGCATGGCGCTTGCAACGCCAGGGTTGTGGGTTTGATTCCCACGGGGGGCCAGGGGGGCCAGTATGAAAATGTATGCACTCACTAACTGTATGTCGCTCTGGATAAGAGCGTCTGCTAAATGACTAAAATGTAAATGTAAACAGCCTCACCCTGCCACTTGGTAAGATGAGAGGTGGGGCTGGGGAAATGTAACCACTCTCAAATCCATAGGCCGCTATAGATGCAAGGATTGACATTCTATGAGCTTGGCATGATAGCGTCCTTGGAAACTGACAAGAACTGGTGTTATATACAGGAAACCGCTAAAGGGAAACATTAACATAAAGTGCCTTAGTAGGGCATTGGGCCTCCACGAGCCACAAGAACAGCTTCAATGCACCTTGCCATAGATTCTACAGGTGTCTGGAACTCTATTGGAGGGATGCGACACCATTCTTCTACGAGAAATTCCATAATTGTGTATTTTGTTGATGGTGGTGGAAAACGCTGTCTCAGGCGCTGCTCCAGAATGTCCCATTCAGTTGGGTTGAGATCAGAGGGGTATTCCAGAAAGCCGGATTAGTGAGATAGCGAGATCTGTCAAACCAGAATGTGAGCAACTTAGAATTTCCAGTTCCAGAAAGAGAGCTTGACGTATAGCCTGATCAGAAACCATAGCAACGGATGCTCTGAAGCAAACCTGATACCTACTTGATCTTTGCCTGTACAGGTGAATAAATCAAATCAAATTGTATTTGTCACATGCGCTGAATAAAACAGGTGTAGACTTTACTGTGAAATGCTTACTTACGAGTCCTTTCCCTACAATGCAGAGTAAAAAAATAAGAAAATAATTTCAAATTAAAAAAATTAAAATAGGAAATTGTAACACAATAAAATAACACTAACGAGGCTATATACAATGTGTACTGGTACCGAGTCAATGTGCAGGGGTACGAGGTAGTTGAGGCAATTGAGGTAATGCTGTATGTACATGTAGGTAGGTAGGGCTAAAAGTGAGTAGGCAGTTAGGATAGATAAAGAGAAGCGTATGTGAAGAGTGTGAATGTCTATGTGTGAGTATGTGTGTGTGGCATCAATGTGCATGTGTGTTTTGTGTGTGTGTGTGTTGTGTGTGTGAGTGTGTGTGTGTGTCTGACACTGCCTTGTATAGAGGTCCTGGATGGCAGCATCTTGCGGTCGGATGCCAAGCAGTGATGCAGCCAGTCAAGATGCTCTCAATGGTGCAGGTGTATAACTTTTTGAGGATCTGAGGGCCCATGCCAAATCCTTTCAGCCTCCTGAGGGGGAAGAGGAGTTGTCGTGCCCTCTTCACGACTGTGTTGGTGTGTTTGGACCATGGTAGGTCCATTGTGATGTGGACACCGAGGAACTTGAAGCTCTCGACCCGCTCCACTACAGCCCCATCGATGTGAATGGGGGCGTGCTCGGCCCTCTGTTTCCTTTAGCCCACGTACAGCTTCTTTGTCTTGCTGATGTTGAGGGAGATGTTGTTGACCTGGCACCACACTGCCACCGTTGTGTCGTCGGCAAACTTAATGATGGTGTTGGAGTCGTGCGTGGCCACGCAGTCGTGAGGTAAACAGTGAGTACAGGAAGAGACTAAGCATGCACCCCTGAGGGGTGCCTCCGTGTTGAGGGTCAGCTTGGCGGATGTGTTGTTGCCTACCCTCACCACATGGGGGCAGCCCATCAGAAAGTCCAGGATCCAGGGAGGTGTTGAATCCCAGGGTCCTTAGTTTAGCGATGAGCTTGGAGGTCACTATGGTGTTGAACGCTGAGCGGTAGTCATTGAACAGCATTCTCACATGGGTGTTCCTTTTGTCCAGGTGGGAAAGAGCAGTGGGGAGTGCAATAGAGATTGCATCATCTGTGGGGGCTGTATGAGAATCGGAGTAGGTCCAGTGCCATCCGGTCCCCCAGTGTCTTGCCTCATTGAGCGTGCCCATCTTGTTCCCCTAGTGTTTTGGCTCATTTTTCAGTGGAGATCTTGGACCTCGGCCTTCTGGATCAAGCGACAGAGAGGCACCATGGCACCATCTGTGGCTGCCAGCCCATGGGAAGGGGGAGAAGGGGGATGGGGGGCATTTGGGAATGTGTTTGGGGTACATCTGGACATTGTGCTGTCTTTACAGTCTCTATAGTGTTGCAAACACAGGCTGAATAGTCCAGCTGCCTGCTCCTCATTAAATGTTGTCCTGTGTGGCTCAGTTGGTAAGATGGTTGCGCTAGCAAGCCAAAGTTGTGGGACCGATTCCCACAGGGATTGCATGTTAATGTGTGTACTGACTTTACTGTAAGTTGCTGTGGATAAACGTTTCTGCAAAATTGCATATATTACTATATTAAATATTATTAAGCAGGAGACAATAGTGGATTCTTATTGGAATAATTTTACCAGTTGAATTACCCTGTGTTGGGTCCTAGTACCGTATTATTGGACAGAGTCAAGGCTAGCCTAGCCAATAGATACAGGAAGTAGTTCACCTCTTCACCGATGGCCTATTTTCATCCAGAATGCCTTGCTCTCTTGTCAGCCCTCCCCTCCTTCTGGGCTCTCCTTCTGGACCCTCCTCCATTTGTGTCAACCAAGAGCCTTCTGGAGGCTACTGGGTCAGACACTGGGGAAAAAGCATTTAATTCATGGAGGGTTTGGTGGTAGATACATGGAAGGCGATTCATTAGAAATACTTTTTTCTTAGAATCTCGACCACTGTTCTTTTTCTCATAGCCACGACCACCGTCCTTTTTCTCTCCCTCATTGGAATATATATACAGTACCAGTCAAAAGTTTGGACACACCTACTAATTCCAGGATTTTTCTTTACTTTTACTATTTTCTACATCGTAGAATAATAGTGAAGTCATCAAAACTATGAAATAACACATATTTTTATTTTATTTTTATTTCACCTTTATTTAACCAGGTAAGCCAGTTGAGAACAAGTTCTCATTTACAACTGCGACCTGGCCAAGATAAAGCAAAGCAGTGCGATAAAAACAACAACACAGAGTTACATATGGGGTAAAAAAACATAAAGTCAAAAAATACAACAGAAAATATATATACAGTGTGTGCAAATGTAGCAAGTTATGGAGGTAAGGCAATAAATAGGCTATAGTGCAAAATAATTACAATTAGTATTAACACTGGAATGCTAGATGTGCAAGAGATTATGTGCAAATAGAGATACTGGGGTGCAAAAGAGCAAAATAAATAACTATATAGGGATGAGGTAGTTGGGTGGGCTAATTTCAGATGGGCTGTGTACAGGTGCAGTGATCGGTAAGGTGCTCTGACAACTGATGCTTAAAGTTAGTGAGGGAGATAAGAGTCTCCAGCTTCAGAGATTTTTGCAATTCGTTCCAGTCATTGGCAGCAGAGAACTGGAAGGAATGGCGGCCAAAGGAGGTGTTGGCTTTGGGAATGACCAGTGAGATATACCTGCTGGAGCGCAGACTACGGGTGGGTGCTGCTATGGTGACCAATGAGCTAAGATAAGGCGGGGATTTGCCTAGCAGTGATTTATAGATGGCCTGGAGCCAGTGGGTTTGACGACGAACATGTAGTGAGGACCAGCCAACAAGAGCGTGCAGGTCACAGTGGTGGGTAGTGTATGGGGCTTTGGAGACAAAACGGATGGCACTGTGATAGACTACATCCAATTTGCTGAGTAGAGTGTTGGAGGCTATTGTGTAAATGACATTGCCGAAGTCAAGGATCGGTAGGATAGTCAGTCATGGAATCATGTAGGAACCAAAAAAGTGTTAAACAAATCAAAATATATACAGTGGGGAAAAAAAGTATTTAGTCAGCCACCAATTGTGGAAGTTCTCCCACTTAAAAAGATGAGAGAGGCCTGTAATTTTCATCATAGGTACACGTAAACTATGACAGACAAATTGAGAAAAAAAATCCAGAAAATCACATTGTAGGATTTTTTATTAATTGATTTGCAAATTATGGTGGAAAATAAGAATTTGGTCACCTACAAACAAGCAAGATTTCTGGCTCTCACAGACCTGTAACTTCTTCTTTAAGAGGCTCCTCTGTCCTCCACTCGTTACCTGTATTAATGGCACCTGTTTGAACTTGTTATCAGTATAAAAGACACCTGTCCACAACCTCAAACAGTCACACTCCAAACTCCACTATGGCCAAGACCAAAGAGCTGTCAAAGGACACCAGAAACAAAATTGTAGACCTGTACCAGGCTGGGAAGACTGAATCTGCAATAGGTAAGCAGCTTGGTTTGAAGAAATCAACTGTGGGAGCAATTATTAGGAAATGGAAGACATACAAGACCACTGATAATCTCCCTCGATCTGGGGCTCCACGCAAGATCTCACCCCGTGGGGTCAAAATGATCACAAGAACGGTGAGCAAAAATCCCAGAACCACACGGGGAGACCTAGTGAATGACCTGCAGAGAGCTGGGACCAAAGTAACAAAGCCTACCATCAGTAACACACTACGCCGCCAGGGACTCAAATCCTGCAGTGCAAGACTTGTCCCCCTGCTTAAGCCAGTACATGTCCAGGCCCGTCTGAAGTTTGCTAGAGTGCATTTGGATGATCCAGAAGAGGATTGGGAGAATGTCATATGGTCAGATGAAACCAAAATAGAACTTTTTGGTAAAAACTCAACTTGTTGTGTTTGGAGGACAAAGAATGCTGAGTTGCATCCAAAGAACACCATACCTACTGTGAAGCATGGGGGTGGAAACATCATGCTTTGGGGCTGTTTTTCTGCAAAGGGACCAGGACGACTGATCCGTGTAAAGGTAAGAATGAATGGGGCCATGTATCGTGAGATTTTGAGTGAAAACCTCCTTCCATCAGCAAGGGCATTGAAGATGAAACGTGGCTGGGTCTTTCAGCATGAAAATGATCCCAAACACACCGCCCGGGCAACGAAGGGGTGGCTTCGTAAGAAGCATTTCAAGGTCCTGGAGTGGCCTAGCCAGTCTCCAGATCTCAACCCCATAGAAAATCTTTGGAGGGAGTTGAAAGTCCGTGTTGCCCAGCGACAGCCACAAAACATCACTGCTCTAGAGGAGATCTGCATGGAGGATTGGGCCAAAATACCAGCAACAGTGTGTGAAAACCTTGCGAAGACTTACAGAAAACGTTTGACCTTTGTCATTGCCAACAAAGGGTATATAACAAAGTTTTGAGAAGCTTTTGTTATTGACCAAATACTTATTTTCCACCATAATTTGCAAATAAATTCATAAAAAATCCTACAATGTGATTTTCTGGATTTTTTTTCTCATTTTGTCTGTCATAATTGACGTGTACCTATGATGAAAATTACAGGCCTCTCTCATCTTTTTAAGTGGGAGAACTTGCACAATTGGTGGCTGACTAAATACTTTTTTCCCTCACTGTATAGTCCCACTAAGCCCAAACCAGATGGGATGGCGTGTCGCTGTAGAATGATGTGGTAGCCATGCTGGTTAAGCGTGCCTTGAATTCTAAATACATCACAGACAGTGTCACCAGCAAAGCACCCCCACACCATAACACCTCCTCCTCCATGCTTTAAAGTGGGAAATACACATGCGGAGATCATCCGTTCACCCACACCGCGTCTCACAAAGACACGGCGGTTGTAACCAAAAATCTCCAATTTGGATTCCAGACCAAAGGACACATTTCCACCGGTCTAATGTCCATTGCTCGTGTTTCTTGGCCCAAACAGGTCTCTTCCTCTAACTGGTGTCCTTTAGTAGTGGTTTATTTGCAGCAATTCAACCATGAAGGCCTGATTCACACAGTCCCTTCTGAACAGTTGATGTTGAGATGTGTCTGTTACTTGAACGCTGTTAAGCATTTATTTGGGCTGCAATTTCTGAGGCTGGTAACTCTAATGAACTTATCCTCTGCAGCAGAGGTAACTCTGGGTCTTCCATTCCTATGGCGGTCCTCCTGAGAGCCAGTTTCATCATAGCGCTTGATGGTATTTGCGACTGCACTTGAAGAAACGTTCAAAGTTCTTGAAATGTTCCTTATTGACTGACCTTTATGTCTTAAAGTAACGATGGACTGTTGTTTCTCTTTGCTTATTTGAGCTGTTCTTACCATAATATGGACTTGGTCTTTTACCAAATAAGGGCTGTCTTCTGTATACCCCCCCACCTTGTAACAACAAAGCTGATTGGCTCAAACACATTTAAAAGGAAAGACATTCCACAAATTCACTTTTAAGAAGGCACACCTGTTAATTGAAATGCATTCCAGGTGACTACCTCATGAAGCTGGTTGAGAGAATGCCAAGAGTGTGCAAAGCTGTCATCAAGGCAAAGGGTGGCTATTTGAAGAATCTCAAATATAAAATATATTTTGATTTGTTTAACACTTCTTTGTTTACTACATGATTCCATATGTGTTATTTCATAGTTTTAATGTCTTCACAATTATTCTACAATGTAAAAAATAGTAAAAATAAAGAAAAACTCTTGAATGAGTAGGTGTGTCCAAACTTTTGACTGGTAGGGAAAGCAAAGTTCCTAACGATTTATTTAGTATCTTACTTTGGCAGTGGCGATTTTAGCATGTAAATGTTGGTGGGGCAAACTCAATTTTTTTTTTTTATGCATGCCAGCAAAGCCACTACACAACACAATAAAAGTGACAAATGGTGCCCACAAACTGTTAGGGCCTACATAAAGCTGTCCAAACAGCAGAGTCCCAACAGCAGTCCCAACACCTTACCACCGCTACACCTGGCTATCAGCAGAGCCTTGTCTGGCAGCGAAACAGTTCATTCAACCTCATTTACTGCCTTTTAAAAAAACATAGCCGATATGGTTGACTTGCTTAAACAAATGTGGTTTCTACTGACAATTTAGATGTACAAACTATGGCATAAGGGAACGATGAGTGGATAAGACGCAATCCGTAATTTCGATTAAGACATTAATGAGCTAGCTAAGATGGTTGAAGTCAATATAACTAATTGTTCAGTACTTTTGAAATGTACAGCGACAGAATTCAGAAAATGGGCCGTTCTTACAGTATTCTCCCTGTTCACCAAGTCAGAACCGTAGGATAAATAAAGGGGGCATATAAGCAGACAATGAAAGATCTTACAATATTCGATGATTACATTTCTGTAGAACAGGCTATAGGCTACATGTGCACCACCAAGTCAGAACAGTAGGCTAAGTTATGAGGGGGAAAGGGACCAAATTATTAGGGTGAGGCACATGGGCTACTAACAGCTTACTACACAACATAAAGGTAGTATTACTTTCTTAGCTACAGTATACATATCTCCCTGGCTATTACATAATTTACGCAGCAGCATGCAATTCATTTTTGACTCACCTTGTGCTGTGCTCGGCGGTCCATCTTGTGGGCACATTTTGTCATTAAAACTTCATCATCAAAGTCTGCCGCTCTCTGGATTTATGGTCCTTTCAAGACAACTGGGGACTCTGAAAAAAACAAGATTGAATCATGATGTTAGTGATCTTCAGGTCGGAGCTCTAGAAAGAGGCCCGAGTTCCTGACTTGGAATTCCGAGTTGGATGACCGTTGAAAACGTATTTTCCCAGTCTGAGCTCTGTGTTCCCATTTGTCTTGAATGAGCACCAATGCGTTTTATCTATAATTTCTCTTAATAGATTGTCGACTTGATTCATGATGATGAATGCTTGCTAGCTAAGATTTTGAAAGTATGATGTTGAAATGATCAGTCCAATCAAAGCAACGGTAGATATAATGTGATTTGATGTAATTTTATCTGTGACCAATTACCTTGAGCCTTCTTGGATGGGCACTTCTAATGTAAATCTATGGCAGCACCCAAGGGGCTTGAACTTTCTAGCTCTCCCTGTAGATTTTGCGGTGACGTAGTGTCCCCATGAGTGACAGAACACTGAGCCAATCACAGCGCAACTAGAGAACATTACCAACCCCTACACTCTGTATTTTCCGCTGGCTGCCCCACCACCACAGAAAGTATTGAGCTAGGCTGAAACACCTGCATTTTGGAGCTGCCTTACTCAAGAAAGCAAAAAAGAGACCATGTTTGTACGCGGCTTATTAACTCAATTATATATATTTTTTTATTGTTTGCAAACTGATATGTGATACGTATTAATGCCAAAAGAACATGCAAAACATATATATATATACAGTGAGGGAAAAAAATATTTGATCCCCTGCTGAATTTGTACGTTTGCCCACTGACAAAGACATGATCAGTCTATAATTTTAATGGTAGGTTTATTTGAACAGTGAGAGACAGAATAACAACAAACAAATCCAGACAAACGCATGTCAAAAATGTTATAAATTTATTTGCATTTTAATGAGGGAAATAAGTATTTGACCCCTCTGCAAAACATGACTTAGTACTTTGTGGCAAAACCCTTGTTGGCAATCACAGAGGTCAGACGTTTCTTGTAGTTGGCCACCAGGTTTGCACACATCTCAGGAGGGATTTTGTTCCACTCCTCTTTGCAGATCTTCTCCAAGTCATTAAGGTTTCGAGGCTGACGTTTGGCAACTTGAACCTTCAGCTCCCTCCACAGATTTTCTATGGGATTAAGGTCTGGAGACTGGCTAGGCCACTCCAGGACCTTAATGTGCTTCTTCTAGAGCCACTCCTTTGTTGCCTTGGCTGTGTGTTTTGGGTCATTGTATACATCTGCTTTTGTATACATCTGGCCCTTCATTGGACACTGTGTTAACAAACCTCCAAACGAGCTTCAATGCCATACAACAATCCTTCAGTAGCCTTCAACTGCTCTTAAACACTAGTAAAACTAAATGCATGCTTTTCAATCGAACGCTGCTAGCACCCGCCCACCCGACTAGAATCACCACTCTCGACGGGTCGGACCTAGAGTATGTGGACAACTACAAATATCTAGGTGTCTGGTTAGACTGTAAACTCAACTTCCAGACTCACATAAAGAATCTCCAATCCAAAGTTAAATCTAGAATCGGCTTCCTATTTCGCAACAAAGCCTCCTTCACTCATGCTGCCAAACATGCCCTCGTAAAACTGACTATCCTACCGATCCTTGACTTCGGCGATGTCATTTACAAAATAGCCTCCAACACTCTACTCAGCAAATTGGATGTAGTCTATCACAGTGCCATCCGTTTTGTCTCCAAAGCCCCATACACTACCCACCACTGTGACCTGTACGCTCTTGTTGGCTGGTCCTCACTACATGTCCGTCGTCAAACCCACTGGCTCCAGGCCATCTATAAATCACTGCTAGGCAAATCCCCGCCTTATCTTAGCTCATTGGTCACCATAGCAGCACCCACCCGTAGTCTGCGCTCCAGCAGGTATATCTCACTGGTCATTCCCAAAGCCAACACCTCCTTTGGCCGCCATTCCTTCCAGTTCTCTGCTGCCAATGACTGGAACGAATTGCAAAAATCTCTGAAGCTGGAGACTCTTATCTCCCTCACTAACTTTAAGCATCAGTTGTCAGAGCACCTTACCGATCACTGCACCTGTACACAGCCCATCTGAAATTAGCCCACCCAACTACCTCATCCCTATATTGTTATTTATTTTGCTCTTTTGCACCCCAGTATCTCTATTTGCACATAATCTCTTGCACATCTAGCATTCCAGTGTTAATACTATTGTAATTATTCTGCACTATAGCCTATTTATTGCCTTACCTCCATAACTTGCTACATTTGCACACACTGTATATATATTTTCTGTTGTATTTCTGACTTTATGTTTTTTTTACCCCATATGTAACTCTGTGTTGTTTTTATTGCACTACTTTGCTTTATCTTGGCCAGGTCGCAGTTGTAAATGAGAACCTGTTCTCAACTGGCTTACCTGGTTAAATAAAGGTGAAATAAAAAAATAATTAAAAAAAACAAAAAAAAATTGTCATGCTGGAATACCCATCCACGACCCATTTTCAATGCCCTGGCTGAGGGAAGGAGGTTCTCACCCAAGATTTGACGGTACATGGCCCCGTCCATCGTCCCTTTGATGCGGTGAAGTTGTCCTGTCCCATTAGCAGAAAAACATCCCCAAAGCATAATGTTTCCACCTCCATGTTTGACGGTGGGGATTGTGTTCTTGGGGTCATGGGCAGCATTCCTCCTCCTCCAAACACGGCGAGTTGAGTTGATGCCAAAGAGCTCGATTTTGGTCTCATCTGACCACAACACTTTCACCCAGTTCTCCTCTGAATCATTCAGATGTTCATTGGCAAACTTCAGACGGCCCTGTATATGTCCTTTCTTGAGCAGAGGGACCTTGCGGGCGATGCAGGATTTCAGTTCTTCACGGTGTAGTGTGTTACCAATTGTTTTCTTGGTGACTATGGTCCCAGCTGCCTTGAGATCATTGACAAGATCCTCCCGTGTAGTTCTGGGCTGATTCCTCACCGTTCTCATGATCATTGCAACTCCACGAGGTGAGATCTTGCATGGAGCCCCAGGCCGAGGGAGATTGACAGTTCTTTTGTGTTTCTTCCATTTGCGAATAAACACACCAACTGTTGTCACCTTCTCACCAAGCTGCTTGGTGATGGTCTTGTAGCCCATTCCAGCCTTGTGTAGGTCTACAATCTTGTCCCTGACATCCTTAGAGAGCTCTTTGGTCTTGGCCATGGTGGAGAGTTTGGAATCTGATTGATTGATTGCTTCTGTGGACAGGTGTCTTTTATACAGGTAACAAGCTGAGATTAGGAGCACTCCCTTTAAGAGTGTGCTCCTAATCTCAGCTCGTTACCTGTATAAAAGACACCTGGGAGCCAGAAATCCTTCTGATTGAGAGGGGGTCAAATACTCATTTCCCTCATCAAAATGCAAATCAATTTATAACATTTTTGACATGCGTTTTTCTGGATTTTGTTGTTGTTATTCTGTCTCTCACTGTTCAAATAAACCTACCATTAAAATTATAGACTGATCATGTCTTTGTCAGTGGGCAAACGTACAAAATCAGCAAGGGATCAAATACTTTTTTCCCTCACTGTATATATATATATATATAAATATATATATACACATCTGCCCTGAATGACGGGTCGCCACTGTACTTTGGTATACTTTGGCTCTGAAATCCCCTGGCAAAGCAGAGGAAATACATTAAAGTCAGACAGGTTTTTGGATGTTTTAGTCATTCGGTTCTTTATTTATTTTAGCTCATTCTTCCATAACCCAGAAGGGTTCCCGTTTCTTTTATATCAAAAGCTTTTCCCCATGACATTTTGCAGCTGTTTGAAATGGGATGTTGTACCTTAATTAATTGAGCTTGAATCATGGGTTTTGGTTGCATAGCAGCTTTTGCTGCTACCCTCTATTGTTAATGTGTGATTCAATGGTTTTTCGGGATCAGGGATTTGTGTGAGATCAATGATGAATGTGTCTGAGGCTACCCAGACATCTTTTAATAATGTTCAGTCCCTTTCACTTACAATCTCAACTGTAACAGAACTTTTCTCTTATTGAACTCTACTCTTTCAGGCTGTCCTTCCTCAAAGATCCAAGATACCAAGGGTGATTTTCCACACACAATGACACGCTGTGAGCGGTACCATTTTAAATAGATGGAATTTGTTAAATAATAATCTGCTTTATGTTGTAACTTTTCTTTAATAATGCCCTTGAGAATTAGACGATTGTTTACCCAGAGTTTTTAAACAGTGTGGTGTTCGCAAGGTGCAGTATTCGGAGCTCCCATCTATTTAAAGGAATAGTTAACTTTTTTTGTATTAGCTTATTTTCAATTTAGCAATGATAGTGAAAACTGATTGAAAAGGTTAGTGGTGCATTAAAAAGCATGCTAGCCAGGATATTCTGAACATAGTATAGCCTGTATGGTGTCTTTATTAGGACAGACTCAGTCTGGGTCTAATATGGACACGGTAAACATGTTACCTGGTATGTATGCTGTCTTGAAATCAAGTAGTTATAAACATCAGGCTGCTCCAGATCCCTTACGTAGTGAAACCATTTCTATACCACTCTCTCATCGTTTCTATATCACTCTCACTGTACAGCTGTAGGACCCTAATATGATCACTCTTTTGTTGCTGAGAATTTTTCCTGCGCAAAATGCAAACTTGTAGTGTATTTGAGTTTTTAAAAGGCTTCTAAAGTTTCTAATTCTACGTTTGACATTTCAGACTTGATTTGCCCTAATGAAAAATGTATCAAACCCTACAAAAATGTCAATTAATCATAATCCATATAATTCACATTTCCTGTTGCTGCAGGATTATTTTCCTGCTGTAGCAACCTGGCTCAAATTAAGATCCTACATCTGTACAAGTTAACATAGACTCATATAGGACTTCATTTGCAGAATCCCAATATATCAGTCCATTCCTTCCCCCTGTTTTACCCTTGGGAGTGTGGAGGAGATGAGGTCAGAGAGAGCGAGATAGCGAGAGAGAGAGAGAGAGAGAGAGAGAGAGAGAGAGAGAGAGAGAGAGAGAGAGAGAGAGAGAGAGAGAGAGAGAGAGAGAGAGAGAGAGAGAGAGAGAGAGAGAGAGAGAGAGAGAGAGAGAGAGAGAGAGAGAGAGAGAGAGAGAGAGAGAGAGAGACTTTTGACCCCACTGACTGAATACAGGCACAGGCAAATGATAGGCTAATCGGCATCTTTTCTTCCTCGAGGCTCCATTTTTTCTCCCTCTCTGTAGCTGTCTGTCTGGCTTTGTTGTGTGCTTTCATCTTTCAGGTGGAAATGGTTCACCCTGGTTTAGAGACTTGCATGGTGTCAGCATCAGAGCACATACCCAGCAGGCAAAACTGGATACAATGACATCAATATGACATCTTTTATGACGTCATGGTCAGGTTGTATACTGGGTCTGTCTATAAGGAAGTTTTGTTATAATTTTTTTAGCAACCAGAAAAATACATGTTTATCTCAACAAAGCCCCCCCTTGAACAATACATGGCATGGGTACTAGGATAAATGGCAACATTCAACATTGTCAACTTTTCTGAATACATTTTTAATTGTCATTTGGCCATTTCTCCTATGGTGTTTCTTATCTTTTCTCTCCATTGATCGTCCAAAATGTATCATTTGTGAAATTGTTGCATGTGTGTTCCTTTATGTTGTTTCCCAAAGAGAGAAAGGTAAGATAGAGTTAAGCTCCATGTGTTCTGGTCAGGTGCTTCTGAACAGATAAAGTCACCCATTCAATCATGCTTACAGTAGCTTCCAGTCAAGATTTGATTTGATTGAATGGATCGAGATAGGCACATGCAGCATTCACCAGGTGACATTGTCCAATTGTTGCCGTAACGTTCTGTCATAAATCATTTACACAATCACCCCCATGTAAACAAGGCAACAGTAAATATGTAGTTTCGCACAAATTTTGCAGCCCCCCCCCGCTTTTCTGTTAATTTACTAGTGCCCTCTTGGGCCAATTTTGTAAATGCCAGATCTCTATGGCAAGACGCATCATTCTCCCAAGTTTTGTCGAAATCCGTCCAGTTGTGTCTGAGAAATCGCGTGTGACTAACTTACATATGTACTGTACGTACTAACGAAAGGACGGAGACAGATCCATAGTTCCCTCCCCGATTTCATCATGGGGGACAATTAGCTACTGTACATCACCACTACACCGTTCGGCACACAGCTCCAACAGAACAATAGGAGCCATATGGTTCATTCTCGTCTGAATGCTGGCAGTATGTTCCTAGTTTATTGTGACATCATCATTTCCCATGACATCAAGCTCTCTCTCTGCATACAAAATAGTTCTTATTAACTACTGTACGCAGATACGGGTGCATGCGTCTCATATTACACACACTGAACATTTATGCAAAGTAACTCCAGTAAATATGTAAATTTTCTGATTAATTAAATCCGCTGCATGTTTCGTGGTCGGAATCAACTCTGTGGTTCAGGGGGGGCCGTGTGCTCAGGGACGAGAGAAGAAATCAATGTTCTGCCTCCCCTGGTCTCCTCAGGCTTTTTTTAGCAACTCAATGACCAAGTGTTAATTACGAAGTCAATTGTGTCATTAATCAAATAAGGAGGAGTCCCAGAAGATGTGAAGGACAAGTAGCAGCAGCGGTGATGTCTGTATCTCTCTCTCCACTGACTGATAACTCAAGAGGAGAGAGGAGATAGTGAGGGTGTCAAAGGGCTGATCAAACTGCACCGAGTGGGTTCCAATACTTAGATCCGTACCTTGGCTTGGCTTTGCTTTCACTTCCTTTTTTTTTCACCACATTTTCTTTTCCTCTCCTCATCTCATTTCCTTTCTTCCATGCCAACTAATAGCCAACGGTTAGATTGCTCTGTGATCAAGAAAGAAAGAAGATGAGGAGAGGATGCTATTGTACAAAACCCTACATATACCAGGACTCTTCTGAACCACAGATAAAGTGCAGACACAGGACACAGGATTAACAAGATCCACCAGGACCTCTGCAAATCTGCAAACTTTGAAAGAATATGGGGTTTACCAATCCAAGTTTTTTTTTATTGGAACATTTCAGATAGTCCCTCACAGTTTCAGGCCATTTTCTTCCATTTGGTGCCTAATGAACAGAACCTTGATAGGCTATAAGATACTGCATCTATCATGACCATTAGAAGCATATAGTTACTGTGTATATGTTACTTTAATCACATAATCACAGGCTGGGGAAATCAATGGATCTGTAGGTGTACATTTTTTAATGAAGCTTAGTCTGACAAATGCTATCGTATCATGATTTTACATTGCCAAATAAGAAATCAGACATCCTCTTGTCAATACTATTAGATTTGTGGACACTGTACAGTGTAGGTTTGGTGTTGATTGTGTCTGTGGTGGGTTCCATAGAGATTTGAAGGTGACTTCTCCTTCTTTGTATAATGATGTCATGGGAAATTATGTTTACTACGACAATAAACTAGGAACATACTGCCAGCATTCAGACGAGAATGAACCATATGGCTCCTATTGTTCTGTTGGAGCTGTGTGTTTGGGTACAGTCCACAAGTGACGAATAACCAAATATTTCTAAAAGGAGAGTGTGGAATTGGCTAGAGGACTGACTTGAAAGGCAGCTGAAGACATGAAAATCAGCCTGAAGCAGAGGTGCCATGCACCTGTTCAATATCTTTTAATTCATTATTTACAAAAGAAACAATATCTTCTATGTTTTCAGCTTACAAATGGAAAACAACTTTCAAAGGGCTATATACGCCCCTGGCCTGAAGTATTCAAACTGCAGCCATTGTCAAGAGAGGAATGGCATTCACATGCATACTGCATACAGTTCATCATACAAAACTGTAGGATGAAGAAGTCTTCGGCACCCTATTCCCTATGTAGTGCACTACTTTTGACCAGGGCCCATGGCACTATAAAGGGAATAAGGTGCTATTTGGGACTCAGACAGAGTCTTCTTCATCTCTATGTGTATCTATGGAGATGTGCTTCCGGGCTACTATGTGGAGAGATGATATTTGCTCATTGTTTCGTGCATGCCTTGAGAATAATGATGAGAAACGGCCAAACTTTGATAACAGAAATAGGCATAAGCCTATAGGAATATATAGCTAATATACATTATAAACCAAGCCAGAAGCAAATATGGAAAATCTTTAAAAAGAGATGCCTATTCACTGCAAATCACTGTCTCCTGTTTGTAGAGAAGGTTCTTTATTGAGAATGCTGGGCTTCGCAGACCGTCAGCCATAGAATTTACACAAATGGATCTTTCCTGATTCCATTGAGACAGCATCACCCTTCATAGCAGAGCAGATATCATATATCTACGCAGTTTGCTAAAGTGAGAAATATATGCTTTTTCTAGGAGCTGTAGCCCTATCTAAAGATTGCGTGCATGTGTGTGCGCTTGCGTGCGTTCGCGTGCGAGTGTAATGTAATAAATAGAAACTGCTTTTGATCAAAGTGTGATGAAATGAGCGGCGTGATGATATTCTATCTTTTAACACATTCTCATAGACAGCTTGGGAACATCAGCAAAAAGTGTGGGGAACTGTTTTAATCAGTAAAAATTCTGAAATTCTAACATGGTGACTCAAGTCCCGGAGAAATGCAGTTCAGGGTAGGCAGCAATTATTAAAGTCTTGCTGGCAACACACTGAGATATCTGATAGGAAACAATAATGAATCCCATAAGTGTGTGTGTGTGTGTGTGTGTGTGTGTGTGTGTGTGTGTGTGTGTGTGTGTGTGTGTGTGTGTGTGTGTGTGTGTGTGTGTGTGTGTGTGTGTGTGTGTGTGTGTGTGTGTGTGAGAGTGTGTGTGAGAGACTAAAGGGGCTGGCAGGGTGTCAGCTGTGCCTGATCAACCTGCCACTCATCCCCTCAGTCACGTGTGTGTGTCACCCCCATCTATTGTCACCCCTTACTCGTAACGCCCATTTAACCCTCCACTCGTCATACCTAGGCATTTACAAAAATAATTATGTGGGTTGTCTTTACACCAAATGAGAAAGGATGGCTCTTGTTAGTACTCCACTTGTTTCCCTTTAATCTAATTTACCAGAGGGGAGCGCGCTCATCGCATTAGCCAGCTCTGCTGTTTAACATCTGTCTAGCTCTGCTGTCTAACTGCTGTAAGCATGACGGACTGTATTCCTTGGAGCCTGATCCCTGGCAGAGCAAACAACCAGGGGTGTATTCCACAGGAGGCTGCTGAGTGGAGGACGGCTCATAATATTGGCCAGAACGGAGCGAATGGAATGGCATCAAACACATAGTGTATTCACTAGGAAACAAACGGAAGCAAATGTCCGAAACGCGGAAGGACTAATCTAAATTTGTCCAATAAGAATTGTTCGTTTTTGTTGCAGAACGTTTTGCACTAATGAATACACCCCTGGACTTTGGCAGAGCTCTTTGGGTGGTGGGTGGGAAAAAAAGTGGAGATGTTCTGTGTTTTTCTATTTTCATACCCAATGACTTTGGGCTGAGCTCCAAATCCCATTGTCATCTGATTGGGATTCCCGCAGTCTTAGCTTTGGCGGCTAGGAAGCAAGGAGGAAGAAGTAGAGGAGAAGAGAGGGAGGGAAGGAGGGACCAGAATGGGATAATAATATACTGCCTGCCTTATGTGACATGGAGAGAGGAGGGGGGAGCGCCAGAGGCTTCCTCTCCTCCTAACGGCAAGTAGTTTCTTTTTATTTGGCCCCTGATTCAAGGGTCATTTATACTGAACAAAAATCTAAACGCAACAATTTCAAAGATTTTACTGAGTTACAGTTCATATAAGGTATTCAGTCAATTGAAATAAATAAATTAGGCCCTAATCTATGAATTTCACATGACTGGGCAGGGGTGCAGCCATGGGTGGGCCTTGGAGGGCACCCACTGGGGAGCCAGGCCCAGCCAACCAGAATGAGTTTTTCCCAACAAAAGGGCTTTATTACAGACAGAAATACTCCTCAGCACCCACCGCCCATCAGATGATCCCATAGGTGAAGAAGCCGGATGTGGAGGTCCTGGGTTGGCATGCTTATACGTGGTTTACGGTTGTGAGGCTGGTTGGACGTACTGCCAAATTCTCTAAAAGGACATTGGAGGCAGCTATGGTAGAGAAATCAACATGACATTCTCTGGGAACAGCTCTGGTGGACATTCCTGCAGTCAGCATGCCAATTGCACACTCCCTCAAAACTTGAGACATCTGTGGCATTGTGTTGTGTGACAAAACTGCACATTTTAAAGTGGCCTTTTATTGTCCCCAGCACAAGGTGCACCTGTGTAATGATCATGCTGTTAAATCAGCTTCTTGATATGCCACACCTGTCAGGCGGATGGATTATCTTGGCGAAGGAGAAATGCTCACTAACAGGAATGTAAACAAATTTGTGCACAACATTTTAGAGAAATACGCTTTTTGTGCATATGGAAATTGTCTGCGCCTCACTGCTCCAACCCTGGCTCTTTGCTGACCAGATGGCCTCCAGCCAGTTTCTCCGATCTGCTTGAGTGAACATCTCTGCGGTGTGTTTACCATACTGTGAATACCACTGTGTTTACTTCCTATTTTATATACAATAAAGTGGGTTTGTATGGGTAAACACGGTAAATGCATAGTGTAGTAGCCTCTTGACATTTGAGTCCGACTCCTGTTTTGAAAAATGTGCAGCCATAACCTGGATGGATTTCCAAGGCTGATACCGTTTTGCACCACTATGCCCTTTTAAAATGATCAGTCTTTATATTTTCGGCGCTGCACTTTTGAGATTTCTCACCTCTCCTTGCAAGTCTGCTTCTCTGCCGCTTAAACTACCCCTACTAGTGTGAGATAGATTAATAAAATGAAATGTAGTTGCTGTAGCTGCACTCTCTGCCATCTTTCTGCCAAATCTGCAGATTGTTAAAGCTTCATTTTCATTAACTGTGTAAATGGGTTTCTGTGACAGCCAGTGTCAAGTTTGTGCAAAGGCTATATTAATATGTGATTGGAGGGATCCACGGGAGGTGCTAGCCAGTCCCTGCTGCTTTAACCTTAAATGGTTGACAGTTTTATGAATATTTGAGCTTTTCTTTAAGGGAA
This sequence comes from Coregonus lavaretus, assembly GCF_964263955.1. NCBI lineage: Eukaryota > Metazoa > Chordata > Actinopteri > Salmoniformes > Salmonidae > Coregonus > Coregonus lavaretus. The sequence continues at coordinate 36,284,163 of NC_140016.1, read as the reverse complement.
CTCACCAGTAAAACTGTATCTGTTTATTGCAATGTCAGACCATCATTTACTAGTGGACACACTTAACAGGTCAGTTTACAGGTAGGTCATGAAGCTACTGAATAATAGGCCACATTTGCATAGAGAAAATGTGCATTGGGAAATGATTAGTTATAGATTGAGGACATGGAAAGTATTAATAAAAAAGAACACTGGATGTTTTACTGGACGACTGATGGGTAAACAACGACTTGGCACTTCAATAGGACCTTTCAGATTACTTTGAATAATGATATTCCATAAGAGAACTTGAGACAAAAGTACCACAAAGGAGCTCAACACATGTAATCCTCAGTACAACGGATGGCCAACTTCTTTGTTTAAAAAATATAATTCCTTTGTCTAAAGGCAAAAAGTCAAGTGACCACATTTTTGTCTCTGTTCGTCTTCTGTCCCTAAATGTGGTTTCTCATTTACACCCACTATTATGATGTAAATGAGATACAGATTTCTCTCACCCTGCTCTGCATAATATGCTCGCAGGCTCTAGTACGCTACGTCGCATTACTCCATTAACCCAAGTTATCGTGCACAACAACACTGTATCTGCTCTAATCGGCTTACCAAACCACGCATCGCAAAATACGGGCTACAACACAACAAGTATGACGTGGTGTGGTCCATTTTCTCACATAACTAATGGAAAAGGCTATTTTTACCACAGAGTATTGGGGTTTCATTAGTAATAGTACAGTTATAGTAAATAGTAGAGAATGTCTATCAGTCTGTTGTTCATTCATGGTTGATTGTCTATCTATGGAGGGTTCAGTCAGTGTTTCAGGTTAATCACATATATTGAAATTGGCCAATGTTCTGCCATTATTTATATGAGCGTCTTCGTTGATTCAACAGGGCTGTAGATACGGTAATACGGCACAAACATCATGTCCAGTCTGTAGCTCAATTGATTTGTGTTGTCCTCAAAATGTGCCAAACACTTTGGACCAAACACTTTAGTTATCGATTTGGCCTTTGAGAAGCCTTGAAAGCTAAGTGACTAGGAAACCTTTGGACTGCACTATGTGTTCATGTGGATAGAACTATTCCAGGTTTCTTTTCAGTTGAAAGAGGGGATTTCGTAGATTTTGTCCAGCAGCTGTACTTCATTTGCATCTAAGGCAAGACTGCACAGGGGCATTCTCTGAAATGAGTGCATTTACATTCATATAGTTATCCAGTTACCGCTATTTAAAGGCCAGATAAACAGATATACTTAAATGTTTGTCATTTAGCAGACACTCTTATCCAGAGCGACTTACAGTTAGTGAGTGAATACATTTTTCTTTCTTCATACTGGCCCCCCATGGGAAACGAACCCACAACCCTGGCGTTGCAAGCGCCATGCTCTACCAACTGAGCTACACGGGACTATTTGTTTGCAGCAGTAAATCATTGGTGACGTCCAACATCGAAGCATGAATGAAGATAGGTTTGCATGCTGGCCGCTAAGTCGTCGCTATATTTGGTGGCAGCATCCTCTAACATTATATTTCCCTCATCACTTAGTGTCAAGTCTGTCATTGATAACCATACATATACTTTTTCTACCCAAGATTCACTGCTTTCTCCCTGTAACAACCCCTTTGGTGGCTGTCACTAAGCTGTTTCCACTTTTTAGTCCTGCAATTTTCTAAGTTGTGACAACAGATATGTCTATGTTTGTAAGCCTATTTCATGCACTGGCACAAATGTATGCACATAAATCCCTATGTTAAGCAGGTTGAGTGAAATACATAAATATACAGTCTATGACAAGTATACATTATGTATGAAATGGCAATAGAAATGTATTGGGGCTAAACAACACTGGACAGCATATGAGTTGTTTACTGATAAGGTAGAAGTGAGTGAGGCATGAGAATGCAGTGTGCTTGAGGCACGTGACTCTCCTATGTCCTGCGCTCTTTCTCAATTCCTCTTTCCTGGATTCCTCGTATCTTCTATCCTCTCCTCCTTTTCAAAACCTATTGGAGAAAAAGTCCTAGGGTATGGACCTACTCCTCCAATACGATTGAGAAGGATTTGAGGAGATGGGATACGAGGAATCATAGAAAGACTAATTGAGATAGAGCCCCTACCTCCTGCTCAACGATTTACACGTTGTGGACAAAACTTAGCTCAGTCCCTCAAGCACTGGAAATACTGAGGATGACAGAAGACCTGCTTTGCGAAGGGAAAAACGTTGGCCAAGAGAGAGAGAACTATGAATGTCTTCAATTCCCTCAACTTCACATCTTCCCTGTGTGAAGAGTCTTGGTATAATCTGATATTTCCTCAGTACAAGCACTTTGTGTACTATAAATCACACACATACACATGGGACATATAAAAACATCACTCTTTGATGGCCCCCGTGAAGTGACAGACCGGCAGTTTGAAAGATATTTGTGACAGCAAAATGGCTAGGTGGTGAGACAAATTTGATAAAAATCCATTCTGTGAACATGGCAGGTGAGGTGTTAAACCAGCAACAATCTGTTACCTGAAGTGCTCTATAATTGATGAACCCATTCAGTGCAATCTACATTGAAATGTGCTCCATGGCAGGCTGCAGGCTGGGAGGAGAAATTACATTTCACAGCATTGAGAACCCAGACGGTGCCATGGAGCGAATAGCTGCAGGGAAAAGTGAATTGGACTCAGTGAAAACATGGCTGCCGAAATGCCTTATTTGCTTTCGCTTACCCTGCGTGTACTCTCCTCTACAGTTCAGTGTGCTGAAAATGGGCCAAGTCCTTCTCCCTCAGTCCCTTCGTCCTGCGGAACAAGGTCAGCGCTGATCTGCTTTTTAAAGAGAATATTTAAATACACACGGCTAAATTAGGCCCAGAGGTGTGCTGTGTGTTTTTGCAGCCCACGATTTTCTTGCGGTGTCCTTGCCAAGACTTATTTTGTTCTGTACAGTCAGGTTCTTCAGAGGGATGTGCCTCCTCATCCATGTCTTTCCAGACGATGACTACTCCTGTTCCGGTGCTTCTCATACATTTCCATGTCAAAGATGTATTATGCTTCTCCACTCAAGTAAAAGACCATGACCGTGTGACTCTTCTTCAGATAGAGCTGAAGGCACAGTCCATAAAGACCGTGTGAGAGGTGAATAATGTTTATATTGATAGTCATTTTTTGCTGGGATAGATAGGCCAATTAGTGCCTTTACATAGAGATCTAGGAGTAGGAGCCATATGTACAGTGCCTCCTCTGCCTATACGCAGACTACACGATGCCCCCGCCCCCCAAAAAATACAATAATAAATAAATATAATACAGTATATACTGTGTATATATATATACTGAACAAAAATATAAACGCAACAATTTCAAAGATTTAGCTGAGTTACAGTTCATTTAAGGAAATCAGTCAATTGAAATTAATTAATTAGGCTCTAAGCTATGGATTTCACATGGCTGGGCAGGCGCCAGCCATGGGTGAGCCTGGGGGGGCATAGGCCCACCCACTGTGGAGCCAGGCCCAGCCAATCAGAATTAGTTTTACCCTACAAAAGGACTACTTAGCACATTTTAGAGTGGCCTTTTATTGTCCCCAGCACAAGGTGCACCTGTGTAATGATCATGCTGTTTAATCAGCTTCTTAATATGCCACACCTGTCAGGTGGATGGAATATCTTGACAAAGGATGAAATGCTCACTAACAGGGATGTAAACAAATTTGTGCACAAAATTTGAGAGAACCAATCAAAGGTTTGGACACATTTATATGTTATTTCATAGTTTTGATGTCTTCACTATTATTCTACAATGTAGAAAATAGTAAAAATAAAGAAAAACCCTTGAATGAGTAGGTGTGTCCAAATTCTTCACTGGTAGTGTATATATTAATAAAATATATATATACAGTATATATATATTTTTTCTATTTTTTTTCTTTAGGAACTCAGTTGGCGTCTCAACTTACTGTTGAGAGTTAGAAAAGTGGAATACACAAGGGGTGCAGTTTAGAAATGTTGCAGTACATCAGCAGTTTTTCACTTGTTAAGTCAGTCTCTGACGGTCACTCAATTAGCCCATGTCAGCAGTGCTCTGCCTATAAGCAGAGGGGGTGCCCCGAAAGGGGTGCCCCGAAATCAAATCTCGCTTGGGGCCCCACACGGGCTTATACATACTTGTGCGGCAAACTGTATTTCTGCCGCACACAGGATTGATCCAAGATTACAGTACCATCTATATCTAGAAACAGGGAAAAGTTGAGCTTGGCGAGAGCTCTCACTTTGCCTGTCGAGTGCAAATGAGGTTGGAGGTGCACATTACGGAATCACCTGGTAATCCATGCCAAATCGCATAGGATCACTGTTGGTGGAGACAAAACACCCACCTCTGCTTATCCTGCCCTATTCATTCCCTGCCATTTTGTTCAAGGGATGTTATTCAAATCAAACAGTAAGGAGGAGGTGATTGATATCCCTGCCAATTAAATAGCCCTGTAGTAGACTTTAATATAGTTTGATAATAGCCATTTTATTCACTGCTTTCGACTGGAATACACAGATACAGTGGGGAAAAAAAGTATTTAGTCAGCCACCAATTGTGCAAGTTCTCCCACTTAAAAAGATGAGAGAGGCCTGTAATTTTCATCATAGGTACACGTCAACTATGACAGACAAAATGAGAAAAAAATATCCAGAAAATCACATTGTAGGATTTTTAATTAATTTATTTGCAAATTATGGTGGAAAATAAGTATTTGGTCAATAACAAAAGTTTCTCAATACTTTGTTATATACCATTTGTTGGCAATGACACAGGTCAAACGTTTTCTGTAAGTCTTCACAAGGTTTTCACACACTGTTGCTGGTATTTTGGCCCATTCCTCCATGCAGATCTCCTCTAGAGCAGTGATGTTTTGGGGCTGTCGCTGGGCAACACCGACTTTCAACTCCCTCCAAAGATTTTCTATGGGGTTGAGATCTGGAGACTGGCTAGTCCACTCCAGGACCTTGAAATGCTTCTTACGAAGCCACTCCTTCGTTGCCCGGGCGGTGTGTTTGGGATCATTGTCATGCTGAAAGACCCAGGCACGTTTCATCTTCAATGCCCTTGCTGATGGAAGGAGGTTTTCACTCAAAATCTCACGATACATGGCCCCATTCATTCTTTCCTTTACACGGATCAGTCGTCCTGGTCCCTTTGCAGAAAAACAGCCCCAAAGCATGATGTTTCCACCCCCATGCTTCACAGTAGGTATGGTGTTCTTTGGATGCAACTCAGCATTCTTTGTCCTCCAAACACGACGAGTTGAGTTTTTACCAAAAAGTTATATTTGGTTTCATCTGACCATATGACATTCTCCCAATCCTCTTCTGGATCATCCAAATGCACTCTAGCAAACTTCAGACGGGCCTGGACATGTACTGGCTTAAGCAGGGGGACACGTCTGGCACTGCAGGATTTGAGTCCCTGGCGGCGTAGTGTGTTACTGATGGTAGGCTTTGTTACTTTGGTCCCAGCTCTCTGCAGGTCATTCACTAGGTCCCCCCGTGTGGTTCTGGGATTTTTGCTCACCGTTCTTGTGATCATTTTGACCCCACGGGGTGAGATAGAGGGAGATTATCAGTGGTCTTGTATGTCTTCCATTTCCTAATAATTGCTCCCACAGTTGATTTCTTCAAACCAAGCTGCTTACCTATTGCAGATTCAGTCTTCCCAGCCTGGTGCAGTTCTACAATTTTGTTTCTGGTGTCCTTTGACAGCTCTTTGGTCTTGGCCATAGTGGAGTTTGGAGTGTGACTGTTTCAGGTTGTGGACAGGTGTCTTTTATACTGATAACAAGTTCAAACAGGTGCCATTAATACAGGTTACGAGTGGAGGACAGAGGAGCCTCTTAAAGAAGAAGTTACAGGTCTGTGAGAGCCAGAAATCCTGCTTGTTTGTAGGTGACCAAATACTTATTTTCAACTATAATTTGCAAATAAATTCATAAAAAATCCTACAATGTGTTTTTCTGGATTTTTTTTCTCAATTTGTCTGTCATAGTTGACGTGTACCTATGATGAAAATTACAGGCCTCTCTCATCTTTTTAAGTGGGAGAACTTGCACAATTGGTGGCTGACTAAATACTTTTTTCCCCACTGTATGGGAGGTACACTTCAAATCAAATCAAATAAATGTTTATTTGTCACATGAGCCGAATACAACAGCTGTAGACCTTAACGTGAAATGCTTACCAACAATGCAGAGTTTTAAAAAAGTAAGTAAGAAAAATTTGCTAAATAAACTACACTGAACTTAAATATAAACACAACACGTAAAGTGTTGGTCCCATGTTTCATGAGCTGAAATAAAAGATCCCAGAAATTACGGACAAAAAGCTTATTTCTCTCAAATTTTGTGCAGAAATTTCTTTACATCCCGGTTAGTGAGCATTTCTCCTTTGCAAAGATAATCCATCCACCTGACAGGTTTGGCGTATCAAGAAGCAGATTAAACAGCATGATCATTACACAGTTGCACCTTGTGCCGGGGACAATAAAAAGCCACTCTAAAATGTGCAGTTTTGTCACACAACACAATGCCACAGATGTCTCAAGTTTTGAGGGAGCGTGCAATTGGCATGCTGACTGCAGGAATGTCCACCAGGGCCGTTCCCAGAGAATGTCATGTTAATTTCTCTACCATAAGCTGCCTCCAATGTCGTTTTAGAGAACGAACCCACCGGCCTCACAACCGCAGACCACGTGTAAGCACGCTAACCCAGGACCTCCACATCTGGCTTCTTTACCTGCGGGATCGTCTGAGACGAGCCAACCAGACAGCAGATGAAACTGTGGGCTTGCACAACTGAAAAATTAATGCACAAACTTCTAATTTGTGTGCTTGTTGTCCTCACTAGGGTCTTGACCTGACTGCAGTTCGGCGTCGTAACTGACTTCAGTGGGCAAATGCTCACCTTCGATGGCCACTGGCACTCTGGAAAAGTGTGCTCTTCATGGATGAATCCCAGTTTCAACTGTACCGGGCAGATGGCAGACAGCGTGTATGGCGTCGTGTGGGAGAGCTGTTTGCTGATGTCAACGTTGTGAACAGATTGCCCCATGGGGGTGGTGGGGTTATGGTATGGGCAGGCATAAGCTATGGAAAACGAACACAATTGCATTTGATCGATGGCAATTTTAATGCAAAGAGATACTGTGACCTTACAGTGAAATGCTTACTTACAAGCCCTTAACCAACAATGCAGTTTAAAGAAAGAATACCCTGATAAATAACTAAAAGTAACAAATAATTAAAGAGCAGCAGTAAAATCACAATAGCCATTTGATTAGATGTTCAGGAGTCTTATGGCGTGGGGATAGAAGCTGTTTAGAAGCCTCTTGGACCTAGACTTGGCACTCCGGTACCGCTTGCCGTGCGGTAGCAGAGAGAACAGTCTATGACTAGGGTGGCTGGAGTCTTTGACAATTTTTATGGCCTTCCTCTGACACCGCCTGGTATAGAGGTCCTGGATGGCAGGAAGCTTGGCCCCAGTGACGTACTGGTACGCACTATCCTCTGTAGTGCGTTGCGGTCAGAGGCAGAGCAGTTGCCATACCAGGCAGTGATGCAACCAGTCAGGATGCTCTCGAATGGGGCAACTGTCTTTGTGTGCTTGGACCATGTTAGTTTGTTGGTGATGTGGACACCAAGGAACTTGAAGCTCTCAACCTGCTCCACTACAGCCCCGTTGATGAGAATGGGGGTGTGCTCGGTCCTCTTCTTTTTCCTGTATTCCACAATCATCTCCTTTGTTGCCGTTCCGTTTCTTTCTTTAATTTCTTATTCACGGGGAGCGGTTATGGAGTTGCGCACGACGAGCCCCCAGTGCAAAGTCCCACAGTAAGGACTTGCTTTTCCCGCTGCAATCAAAAGAAATGCACAGCGCCAGCACATTCCCTTTAGCCTTGCTAATCTGCAGCTCTGACTGTCCCCCAGGAAGAGAGGAAAGGAGAGAGGAGGGATCGGGCTGACGACATGGAGAGCAAATGCTTCTTAAATGTGGTGGATGGGAGATTGCATTGGGGAGAGAGAGAAAATGAGCCAGTGAATAATTGTGATGATAGCCCTGTGAACTTTCTCGAGGCTTTTGCCCCTGACCTCGTCCCATGACACCCTCATTAAAAATGAAAAGGAGGGGGGAAAATGGTGCACCTTGGCTGGTTCCTTACCGGGATGCCCTTTTTTTGCATTAATTGAAATGATGCCAGGAATGAGGGGGTGAAGTTTAAAGAGATGCCCAGTAGGGTGTAGACTGGTCCCGGTGATAGAGTTCCTGTGAGATCTAGGGAACATTTTGCTCAGCTACTAAGGTTATTGTGCATCTGATCTGAACTTCACTTGTCTCAGGAAAGTATTACATTTGGCCTGTTTAATAGTAATAACCCAGTACCTCAGATAGTGTTTTTGACATTTTATAAATATTTTATGTAACCTTTATTCATATACAGTTGAACTCTGAAGTTTACATAGACCTTAGCCAAATACATTTAAACTCAGTTTTTCACAATTCCTGACATTTAATCCTAGTATAAATTCCCTGTCTTAGGTCAGTTAGGATTACCACTTTATTTTAAGAATGTGAAATGTCAGAATAATAGTAGAGAGAATGATTTATTTCAGCTTTTATTTCTTTCATCACATTCCCAGTGGGTCAGAAGTTTACATACACTCAATTAGTATTTGGTAGCATTGCCTTTACATTGTTTAACTTGGGTCAAATGTTTTGGGTAGCCTTCCACAAGCTTCGCACAATAAGTTGGGTGAACTTTGGCCCATTCCTCATGACAGAGCCGGTGTAACTGAGTCAGGTTTGTAGGCCTCCTTGCTCGCACACACTTTCTCAGTTCTGACCACACATTTTCTGTAGGATTGAGGTCAGGGCTTTGTGATGGCCACTCCAATACCTTGACTTTGTTGTCCTTAAGCCATTTTGCCACAACTTTGGAAGTATGCTTGGGGTCATTGTCCATTTGGAAGACCCATTTGCAACCAAGCTTTAACTTGCTGACTGATGTCTTGAGATGTTGCTTCAATATATCCACATAATTTTCCTTCCTCATGATGCCATCTATTTTGTGATGTGCACCAGTCCCTCCTGCAGCAAAGCACCCCCACAGCATGATGCTGCCACCCCCGTGCTTCACGGTTGGGATGGTGTTCTTCGGCTTGCGAGTCTGCCCCTTTTTCCTCCAAACATAACGATGGTCATTATGGCCAAACAGTTCTATTTATGTTTCATCCGACCAGAGGACATTTCTCCAAAAAAGTAAAATGTTTGTCCCCATGTGCAGTTGCAAACCATAGTCTGGCTTTTTTATGGCGATTTTAGAGCAGTGCCTTCTTCCTTGCTGAGCGGCCTTTCAGGTTATGTCGATATAGGACTCGTTTTATTGTGGATATAGATACTTTTGTACCTGTTTCCACCAGCATCTTCACAAGGTCCTTTGCTGTTGTTCTGGGATTGATTTGCACTTTTCGCATCAATGTACGTTCATTTCTAGGAGACAGAACGCCTCTCCTTCCTGAGCGGTTTGACGGCTGCGTGGTCCCATGGTGTTTATACTTGCGTAGTATTGTTTGTACAGATAAACGTGGTACCTTCAGGCATTTGGAAATTGCTCCCAAGGATGAACCAAACTTGTGGAGGTCTAAAAAATAATTCCTGAGGTCTTGGCTGATTTATTTTGATTTTCCCATGATGTCAAGCAAAGAGGCACTGAGTTTGAAGGTAGGCCTTGAAATACATCCACAGGTACACCTCCAATTGACTCAAATGATGTCAATTAGCCTATCAGAAGCTTCTAAAGCCATGACATCATTTTCTGGAATTTTCCAAGCTGTTTAAAGGCATAGTCAACTTAGTGTATGTAAACTTCTGACCCACTGGAATTGTGATACAGTGAATTAGAAGTGAAATAATCTGTCTGTAAACAATTGTTGGAAAAATGACTTGTGTCATGCTCAAAGTAGATGTCCTAACCGACTTGCCAAAACTATAGTTTGTTAACAAGAAATTTTTGGAGTGGTCGAAAAACAAGTTTTAATGACTCCAACCTAACTGTATGTAAACTTCCGACTTCAACTGTTGGTAGATCCCTTTGAGATCAATGGTCACTTTTATGAAGGAGACCTGTAACAAGAAGACAGCAAGCGTGTGATACAATTGATAGGTGCCCTAAACATGTTGCAAGGATTACATGCATCCTTAAAAAAAGATAGACCAAATTGATTCTGATTCGATTTCTATTGAAATCCATGAAACAAAATAAGTATATTTGGTCATGCTTTCGCAGTCTTCTATCCTAACCTTAACCTAAATATTAAATTAGTAGCGTATAGTCAAGATGAAATGTAAGAAGCTAGTAATAACGAAGGAGATATCTTACAGAACGATACTAAGAGAGAGAGAGAGAGAGAGAGAGAGAGAGAATTAAGTAATGGGCCACTGGACACATACTGGTTGAATCAACGTAATTTGTCAACATATTGTAATGTGGAATCTATGTGGAAAATTCACTGGATTTGAAAAAAGTAATTAACTTGTTTTGAGGGTGAAATTTGGAATGTAATGATATTTAGTGATATTGAATTGTGTTTGGTTGTCAACGCAACTGTGATGCATGTGATAGAAGGAGTCAGGCGCAGGAGAGTAATACGCATCCAAAAAGTTTATTCCGTCGATAAACAGTTGCGCAAGCATGCGACAACAAAACTCAGGCACAGGGGAAATATCTACCCTGGCAACAACAAGGTAAGGGTAGCTCAACCGAGCTACACACAACTCACAACAAACAATCACCCACACAGACAAGGAAGCAGAGGGAACACTTATACAATGACTAATTGGGGATAAGGACCAGGTGTGTGTGATTAATTAGACAAGACTAGTGGAGTGATGATAAATGGATCGGCAGCAGCTAGTAAGCCGGTGACGATTAACGCCGAAACCTGCCCATACAAGGAGGGGAGGCAGCCTCAGCGGAAGTCGTGACAGTACCCCCCCCCCCCCCACTTGACGCTCGGCTCCAGCAGCGCGACGGCCAGGAGGACACGGAGCAGGGCGAGCCGGATGAGACGGTGGAAATCCCGTAACATGGAGGGATCGAGGATATCCCTCACCGGGACCCAGCACCGTTCCTCTGGACCGTACCCCTCCCACTCCACGAGGTACTGAAGGCCCCCCACCCGACGCCTCAAATCCAGGATGAAACGGACCGAGCACGCCGGGGCCCCCTCAATGTCCAGAGGAGGTGGAGGGACCTCCCGCACCTCAGACTCCTGGAAGGACCAGCTACCACCGGCCTGAGGAGGGACACATGAAACGAGGGGTTAATACAGTAATCAGGGGGAAGTAATAACCTATATGTGACCTCGTGGACTCTCCTCAGGACTTTGAACGGCTCCACAAACGGCGGGCTCAGCTTCCGGCAGGGCAGGCGGAGGGGCAGATTCCGGGTCGAGAGCCAGACCCGATACCCCAGTACAAAGACGGGAGCCTCACTGTGGTGGCGGTCAGCGTTGGCCTTCTGACGAGGCACGGCGCGTTGGAGGTGAACGTGGGCAGCATCCCACGTCTCCTCGCGCGCCGAAACCAGTCACCCACCACAGGAGCCTCGGTCTGGCTCTGGTGCCACGGTGCCAGAACCGGTTGGTAACCTAGAACAAACTGGAAAGGCGTTAGGTTAGTGGAGGAGTGGTGGAGAGAGTTCTGGGCATATTCTGCCCAAGGCAAGAACACTGACCACTCCCCCGGCCGGTCCTGGTAGTAGGACCGCAGGAACCTACCCACGTCCTGATTTACCCGTTCCACCTTCCCATTACTTTCGGGGTAGAACCCAGAGGTCAGGCTGACCGAGACCCCTAGACGTTCCATGAACGCCTTGCAGACCTTGGACGTGAACTGGGGACCTCGGTCAAACACTATATCCTCTGGTACCCGGTAGTGCCAGAAGACGTGAGTAACAGGGCCTCTGCAGTCTGCAGGGCCGTGGGGAGACCGGGCAGAGGAAGGAGGTGGCAGGACTTTGAGAAGCAGTCCACAACGACCAGGATGGTGGTGTTACCTTGGGAGAGGGGAAGATCAGTCAGAAAATCAATGCTAAGGTGAGACCATGGTCGTTGTGGAACTGGTAACGGTTGTAGCTTACCCGCTGGGAGGTGCCTAGGTGCCTTACTCTGGGCACACACTGAGCAGGAGGAGACGTACACCCTCACTTCCTTAGCCAAGGTAGGCCACTAGTACTTTCCGCTCAGGCAGCGCACTGTACGACCGATACCTGGGTGACCAGAGGAGGGTGACGTGTGTGCCCAGAAGATCAGACGATCACGGATAAGAGCAGGCACGTACTGCAGCCCAGCTGGACACTGCGGTGAAAATGGATCTGTGCGTAATCGCCCATACCACTGGCGCCACAATGCAGGAGTCCGGGAGTATGGGGGTGTTGTCTCTGGGCCTCTCCTCTGTGTCATACAGCCGGGACAGTGCATCTGCCTTCACGTTCTTCGTACCCGGAATGTCTGACAGTGTAAAATCAAACCGGGTGAAGAATTGGGCCCACCTGGCCTGGCGAGGAGTCAGCCTCCTCGCTGCCCGGATGTACTCCAGGTTACGGTGGTCCGTCCAGACGAGGAAAGGGTGTTTTGCCCACTCGAGCCAATGCCTCCACACGGTCAAGGCTTGGACAACAGCCAACAGCTCCCGATCACCAACGCCGTAGTTCTGCTCCGCCGGCTGAGCTTCTTCGAAAAGAACACACAGGGGCGGAGCTTGGGTGGCGTACCCGAGCGTTGAGACAGGACAGCTCCTATCCCAACCTCGGACGCATCCACCTCCACTACAAACGGTAGTGATGAATCGTGGTGGGCCAGTACTGGGGCTGAGGTGAACAGACCCCGCACTTTGCTGAAAGCCAGGTCAGCCTCAGCAGACCAACGGAGCCAGGACGGCCCACCCTTCAACAGGGAGGTAATGGGAGCTGCGACCTTGTCAAAGTCCCGAACAAACCTCAGAAAATAGTTGTCAAAGCCAAGGAAGCGTGGCTGAAATGCGATCTCCCTCCATCTCCACACCTGAGGTGGAAATGCGGTATCCAAGGAAGGAGACGCACTGCTGGAAAAACATACACTTCTCTGCCTTAGCATAAAGGTCATTTTCCAACAGTCGGGCCAGCACTTTGCGAACCAGGGACACATGCTCGGCGCGCATAGCGGAATACACCAGGATGTCATCGGTGTAGACCACTACACCGTGACCAAGCTTGTCCCGAAACACCTTGTTCACAAAGGACTGGAAAACTGAGGGTGCATTCATCAAACCATAGGGCATCACCAGGTATTCATATTGCCCCGTGGTTGTGCTGAATGCTGTCTTCCACTCATCTTCCTCTCGGATACGCACCAGGTTGAACGCACTCCTGAGATCTAATTTGGTGAAGAAGCGTGCCCCATGCATTGATTCAATCACTGAAGGAATGAGGGGGAGAGGATAACTAAATCTTATCGTCTCCCTGTTCAGTGGTCGAAAATCAATGCACGGGCGCAGAACTCCGTCCTTCTTCTTCACAAAGAAGAAACACGAGGAGGCGGGTGAAGTGGAGGGACGTACAGTATATATATCACTGTATAGGGACTCAGTGACATATGTTTCCGTAGCCACCGTTTCAGCCTGTGACAGGGGGTATATATGACTCCTGGGAGGTACAGAGTCTACCCGGAGGTTTATCGCAGAATCCCCCGCCCGATGAGGTGGTAATTTAGTCGCCTGCGTTTTAGAGAACGCTTGCGCCAGATCGAGGTATTCAGGGGGAATGCACACGGTGGAGGTACTGTCTGGACTTTCCACCGTGGTTGCACCAACGGAAACACCTAGACACCTACCCTGACACTCTCGCGACCTCCACGTGAGAACCCTATGCGGCCATGAGAAGGTGGGGTTGTGGAGTGCTAGCCAAGGGATACCTAATACCACAGGGAAAGCAGGAGAATCAGTAATGGAAAAACGAACCTGCTCACAATGAGTCTCCTGGGTAATCATGGTGATTGGTGCAGTAACTTCCTTAACCAACCCGGATCCTAATGGTCGACTATCAATTGCTCTGATGGGGAGTGGAATGGATAGGGGAATCAATGGAATGCCTATACGGTGTGCGAATGCCTTGTCCATAAAGTTCCCAGCTGCGCCTGAATCGACTAGCGCCTTACACTGGGGAACATCCATGTGCTCAGGAAAGGAGACGAGTATTTTACAGTGCGCAGCAGAGGGCTCTGAATGAGTGTGGGTGTTCAATACCTGGGGTGATGCGAGAGTGCCCTGCCTGCCGCCTCCAAACCCAGAAGAGCGTTGATGACAACGTGTGGTGAAATGTCCCTTCGCGTCACCAGTGTGGCACTGGCGCTGTTGTCCTCCGCTCTCTCGGCCGACGGCTCCACCCAGCTCCATCGGCTCGAGGTCCGAGTCTTCCGGGGTGGAAATGGGCAGACCCCTACAAGGACGTCCTCTGGCTGCCAGCAGGTTGTCCAACCGAATGGCTATGTCCACCAGTTTATCGAATGACAACATGGTGTCCCGACAGGCTAGCTCTTGTCGGACGTCCTCCCACAGATGGCACCGGAAATGGTAGATCAGGGCCCGCTCGTTCCACCCGGACCCCGCTGCCAGCA